>NC_143245.1:4311425-4668092 GCF_009617815.1 Ciona robusta | reverse complement strand
TGATTGGAAAAAGAAATAAACAGATAAAGACCGGTCTAATCATTAAAACCAAATCGTATCGAACAGTTGTCTCTTATGGTGCTTTGTGCACCGCAAGTCTCTGTGGCGCAATCGGTTAGCGCGTTCGGCTGTTAGCCGAAAGGTTGGTGGTTCGAGCCCACCCAGGGACGTTGTTGTTTTTACAACCGTTTGAACAAACACGTATAAATTTAAGTTCAGCATAAAATGTTTGCCTCGACCCGGGATTGAACCAGGGACCTTTAGATCTTCAGTCTAACGCTCTCCCAACTGAGCTATCGAGGCTTCAACTTGGCCAGTACGGGGATCGAACCCGCGACATTCGCGTTATTAGCACGACGCTCTAACCAACTGAGCTAACCGGCCATCTGATTGGAAAAAGAAATAAACAGATAAAGATCGGTCTAATCATTAAAACCAAATCGTAACGAACAGTTGTCTCTTATGGTGCTTTGTGCACCGCAAGTCTCTGTGGCGCAATCGGTTAGCGCGTTCGGCTGTTAACCGAAAGGTTGGTGGTTCGAGCCCACCCAGGGACGTTGTTTCTTTTACAACCGTTTGAACCAACACGTATAAATTTAAGTTCAGCATAAAATGTTGCCTCGACCCGGGATTGAACCAGGGACCTTTAGATCTTCAGTCTAACGCTCTCCCAACTGAGCTATCGAGGCTTCAACTTGGCCAGTACGGGGATCGAACTCGCGACATTCGCGTTATTAGCACGACGCTCTAACCAACTGAGCTAACCGGCCAACTGATTGGAAAAAGAAATAAACAGATAAAGATCGGTCTAATCATTAAAACCAAATCGTATCGAACAGTTGTCTCTTATGGTGCTTTGTGCACCGCAAGTCTCTGTGGCGCAATCGGTTAGCGCGTTCGGCTGTTAACCGAAAGGTTGGTGGTTCGAGCCCACCCAGGGACGTTTCTTTTACAACCGTTTGAACCAACACGTATAAATTTAAGTTCAGCCTAAAATGTTTGCCTCGACCCGGGATTGAACCAGGGACCTTTAGATCTTCAGTCTAACGCTCTCCCAACTGAGCTATCGAGGCTTCAACTTGGCCAGTACGGGGATCGAACCCGCGACATTCGCGTTATTAGCACGACGCTCTAACCAACTGAGCTAACCGGCCAACTGATTGGAAAAAGAAATAAACAGATAAAGATCGGTCTAATCATTAAAACCAAATCGTATCGAACAGTTGTCTCTTATGGTGCTTTGTGCACCGCAAGTCTCTGTGGCGCAATCGGTTAGCGCGTTCGGCTGTTAACCGAAAGGTTGGTGGTTCGAGCCCACCCAGGGACGTTTCTTTTACAACCGTTTGAACCAACACATATAAATTTAAGTTCAGCATAAAATCTTTGCCTCGACCCGGGATTGAACCAGGGACCTTTAGATCTTCAGTCTAACGCTCTCCCAACTGAGCTATCGAGGCTTCAACTTGGCCAGTACGGGGATCGAACCCGCGACATTCGCGTTATTAGCACGACGGTCTAACCAACTGAGCTAACCGGCCAACTGATTGGAACAAGAAATAAACAAATAAAGACCGGTCTAATCATTGAAACCAAATCGTATCGAACAGTTGTCTCTTATGTTGCTTTCTGCACCGCAAGTCTCTGTGGCGCAATCGGTTAGCGCGTTCGGCTGTTAACCGAAAGGTTAGTGGTTCGAGCCCACCCACGGACGTTGTTTCTTTTACAACCGTTTGAACCAACACGCATAAATTTAAGTTCAGCATAAAATGTTTGCCTCGACCCGGGATTGAACCAGGGACCTTTAGATCTTCAGTCTAACGCTCTCCCAACCGAGCAATCGAGGCTGCAACTTGGCCAGTACGGAGATCGAACCCGCGACATTCGCGTTATTAGCGTTATTAGCACGACACTCTAACTAACTGAGCTAACCGGCCAACTATTTGAACAAAGAAATAAACAGATAAAGATCGGTCTAATCATTAAAACCAAATCGTATCGACCTTTATGTTTAGTCGGACGCTCTCCCACGGGGACCGAACCCGCAATAATTAGTTAGCTATTTATTCATTAAAACCAATTCGTCTCCAATACCTTTCTCTTATGTTGCATTGTGCACCGTAAGTCTCTGTGGTGCAAAATGTTCTTTATTTATTACCAAATGTGCAGAGAAAATAGAATAAAAATGTCTCTACTTTCCCCAACCCCTTCCTATCAAGTTTTGGTTTTCATTTGCTACTTTATAGTTGCCCACATAGCGCTCTCCCTCGGTCTGTTGCTAAGCAGGCTCCAGTAATGCATTTTGATCCGGATGTAGACAGAAAGATGACCGTCTCCGCTATCTCTTGTATGGATAAGAGACATCGTCCTAATGGATTTTGCTTCCCATATTCATCCATAAGCTGTTCGGATTTTTCACTTAGCGTTCGTCTTAGAATTGGTGTGTCAATTGCAGACGGTCTGATAGATTAGATAGTTGTCAAAACACGATAATAGTGACAAAGTCTTTAATACATTTTAGTACGCATGTTTACCTAACACTGTTCACTCGTATTCCATACTTTGCCAACTCTAAACAAAGATTTTGTTAATTTTAAGAAAAAAGCTACAATAAACGACCAGTAGCTATACAAACCCAAAGCTGTGGATTTAGTAAAGTGGTCCAACGCAGTCTTTGTCATGCTGTAATGCAAGAACTCTGGAAAAATGACGGACGACGCAACTGATGATATGTTCACAATACAACCTATATGAGAAATCAGAAAACATCTACAGTACTGTTGGGTAGCACATAATATTCAAATATCCTGAATTTTTTAACATTTAACAACGGTGAGATTGTATGGATATCGATATTATAATTCTTTAAATGTTCTTTGTTTACTAAACCAGACGAGAAAGTAGAATGAAAATGTGTCCCATCTTCCCCAACTCTACCATATTTTAGCTATGGCCCATTTAGTTGCCCGAATGAAAGGGTGTTTTATACCGTTTTATGTATTTCATATCTTTATACCCGGGGCGTTAGTTACCGGGTGATTGTCTTTATGTATGACTGAATAATTAGAAAACTTATTACTGGATTAGGATTGTAGTTATTAACGGTCGTAATGACGGTACAAACTGTAAGGAATTAACCTAAAAATCTTTACCTTTAGATATTTTCAAATGCGGCAAACACTGTTGTGTAAGATAGTAAGGTGCTCTTAAATTAACCTTGAACAATTTGTCCAAATCTTCAACAGTGGCCTGAAAGAAACGCATATGAATATCCCTTGCAGTATGCGAGAATAACTTAAGGTTCTGAAATTTATAGTTCGTGACATCCTGTCGGTATATAGTAGGATGGGGAAAGATGGGACATATTTTTGTTCCATTTTCTCGTTCCATTTAATAGTAAACAAGGAACATTACATGAATTATAAAACAGTATCCTTGTGACTCACCTAGGGCGTTGGTTATTGTTTAAAAACACGATTCAAATACTTGGATATAATGTGCTAAAGGTATACCATCTTCACTATGCCTATATCTATCAGGTCATGAGCGTTGTGGCTCCCCAAATAAATTCTGCTGTCGCCTGATAAACGTCCCTTGCAAAACGGTTACAAGTACAGTAAACATAAAAAAGAAGTTTTTACCTGTTCGAAAGTAGCACGATTAACTAAACCAGCGTTATTAATAAGTATATCTATGCCACCAAGACTAGAGACAGTTTCCTCTACAATCCTATTCATGTCTTCGACGTTCTCTAAATCAGCAATGATACAAACAACCTAGAAAAATGAAATTACAGAATCGTCACTTTTAGAACTGAATATCCAGTAAGTCGTGCACGATATTTATACTATCTTTCTATATGTAAATGTTCTATGTATTTTTTAATGGATCCGAATTTAAAACGTTAACGAAGTACACCCTATGTTGATAGCAGTCAAAATAAGTTTATATAATACTCTTATTACAAAATGGGACGATAAAAGAGAGAGAAAACAAGGGCGAAAAGGTATACTCTTCCACGTACGATGTTATGTATCACCCTACTTTTTTAGCGCCTTCTGCATTGCATTTATCTCGAACCATCGCTAAGGTCTCCTCATTTCTCCCACATATTGCTAAGCTTGATCCGTTTCTTGCAAACGTGTAAGCGACCCCTTCACCTAAGCCACTAGATGCGCCTATAAAGTAATGCGGTGTGAACGGTAAACGCAGTATCGGAGAAACGCACAGTTTTGGGAAGTACGAATTGGCATCATTTGCCAAGGTTACGCTATATATAGATTATTAATTTGCACACCATAACTGTATGTATCTGCGAGTGCATGCAATAGCTATAGTGTGTCCAAATCATTGCAAGCAATTTACTAGGTCATTGCATAAATGATTAGAAACATATAATAGGGTGGGGTACGATGGGTCGTGTTTTCATTCTCTTTTTTCCGTTCCCGTAAACAACGATTTTACAGAAATGCATAACCGTGTAACCGTATAGTCTCGCGACTCTAAAAACACGTTTTTAATTTGTATCAAAACTGATTAAGGAAATAGGGTCTTAGGTGCTAACAGTACCCCATCTTATCCCACAGTATTATATATATACGTCAAAGCTATTAGGAGTCACTCTGTATAATTCGTAAATGATTAACCAGCACAACATTACTGTTAAATAAAGTTCTGCTTTCGTCTAGACACGCTCGAATGAGCATGGACATAATGTATTCGGTTTATATTGCGTACAGTCTTACCTGTTATCAGCACAGATTTTTCCTTTAGTTCATCCATGATACTTTGTAGCTATTGCTTAAACAAATCCCTTAAAATAACTTACTATCAATTTTATGCCACGCTGTATATCGGCAATAACATGAAACAATCACTACAACATAAATTTAGAGTTTAAATTCTCTTTGAGTTATAAACACTTCACGTTCTATAACATTGCATCTTTAGCGACTCTACACTGAAGAAATGTTCTAACATTTCTTCATCTGATTTTTGTTTGTAATTTCTGCTTCTTGTAAACGTTCAAGATGAATTCTCCTTTATAACCACAGCATACAAAACGTTGCCGGAAGTTTGTCTCGCGTGCTATATACAACAGCAGCTTACTAGCCTTTTTTGTCGAACAACAGTGGTTTTCGTTTTTTTAGCACTTGTTCGGTAACTTTTATGGCCCATGGCACAATTGAATTCATTAAAACTTGAGGCAGAGTGTCCGCCAAATACATTTTATGATACCTTGGCGAACGGTAAACTTTTCTGACAAAAATAATTGTTAATTGCCTTTATTCACATACAAGTGTACTATACAGCAATGCTAAAAATGTCACACTTTACAATATAAAATTGAATAATTTTTAATTCTAAACATGTATATATATTACGGATTGCGATAGTTGTCGATACAAACTTTCCAAGTATTTTAGCATTTTCATAACCTGTGCCCTCGGTTTGAACTTACTTTCAAAAGAAATGTTCTCTTTTTCGTTTTGCTTAAACTCAAACAGAGCTGAGAGAAATCGCAATTAACATTTCAGATTATTTTTCAAATACTCCTGATGCAATTAGATTGATAAGTCTCAGCTTGAGCGATTGAGGTTGATTGCCGTCACTATCTGGCGCTCGGGAGTTGTTCCGCTTCGATCTGTCACGGCCACAGAAATAAAAAAGAATGGAACGCGCATCTCCAATGTCGGCAAAGGAGAGAGCACGATACACTCTCTCTCTCTCTCGCGGGTCTTTCCCGTTTACTATTGTAGTCAATGGAGTCGATGACGTTTTATGTAGCTTTTCTTCGTTTTTTGACTTAATTTAAAGTTATAGTGTAAAACAACTATTTTCTAATATACAGTAGGGTGGGGGAAGATGGGACACCTTTTAACTCTGTTTTCTCGTCCCATTTAGTAGTTAACAATGAACAATCAAACATTTATAAATCTATATCTTCACGGCTCCCATAGACCGTTGTTAATTGTTTAAAATACGATCAGGATATCTGGATATTATGTGCTAAAGATGTCCTATCTTCCCCCTCCCCCTACTATATACATATTTCTAACAAACCGTTTGTTTGAAATTGGTAATTAATTTTTTTAAATAGTTAAATTTCCTAAACAAGTGGTAAATTGTAAGCGTTAACCTACTAAATAACTAAACTGGCATAATAAACTTGAATAGTTGGTGTAGTTATTAAAATAAACAGCTAAGACCTTCCAAAAATACTATGCGCCTATCTTTTACAATTGAGACGAAGGGAAATGGGGACAGAGTTGGAAGGTAACATCCTCGAAGAGTTAGGAGCAGAGAAAATATGTTCAACACACATGCTTACGGTTCAGACCAGCTACACCCACATGGGTATAGGCACAAATTTAATAAACAGAATGGTGGATTTGGCTGCAGATCTTGGTTGCGAATACGCAATAGCTCACGTTGCTTCTAAGTATGCTATGGAAACCTTTAACAAGTCGGGTTGGTCTTTATTGAGAAGTATTGATCTGATGCAATACAAAAGCGACGACGAAACTAATGTTTTTGTTTATGCAAAAACACCGAATAATTTATTCTCCCTCGTGTATCGTTCACTGTTAAATTCTATGGAATAAGTGTGTTAAATATCGACCGCTTTTTATTATATTAATTATAAGTTTTGTACATACCCATATGTTTTATTACACAGAATTACATTTACCGGTTGGATAAGTGAATGAATGAATGACAGACAAATTCAACCATGGCTACATGTGTTTTAAACATATAGTAGGGTGGGGGAAGTTGGGACACATTTTAACTCTATTTTTTCGTCGAATGTGGTAGTAAACAAGGAACTTTCAAAGATTTATAAAACTATATGCCCAAGACTCCCATAGACCGTTGTTATAACTGTTTAAAACACAATCGGGATATTCGGATATTATGCGCCGAAGGTGTCCCATCTTCCACCATCGTACTATATCAAACCGACAAAACGCGTTTTAGTTGATTGTTTTAAACTTTATAAGTGAGAATTAACCTGACAATTAAACAAATATACGGTAAATTTAGTAGACTGACCCTTAAGCACATATTGCACAGTATTTCCAACCTCAAAATGTATTGAAGACATTTCTTGTCTCATAATTTCAAAACCTAACACAAAGTTAATTAACGATGCAATATTATTGTATATACTTCGTCTCGTGACACGTTTAGCTGGCCCATTTGTATCGGAAGCACATATATAGTCACTGCAGCAGGCCTATCATATGTTATGTATACACTGTAGATATGGTATATATGAGTTTTCATTCGTACTGCAGTTAACAGTGTTATTTATATTATATTTCTATAAGCATATATGTTTCATATCTCAGTTTTTCTCTATATCAGTTTTCTTACAAAACTGAAACTAATTTTATGAGACAAAATCAAACTGTTCAACATATTTCATCCTATTTATTGACACGTCCATTATAAAATGATTTGACCAAGATACATTAACAAAAAGGTTTTACTGAAACTGACAAATAGACCACCAAGGTTACCCATCAGTTACATGTATATATGTTATCGGTACAAGTTTACAGTTGCGTTAGTAAGCTATACATGTTTATACTTTAATGTATGTTTATGTGGTTATATTAACAACATTTTGCAAGCCCGGCGCCGGTGTCTGTTTCAATCCATGTTCGATTTTTACATGCAGAAGTCGGGTCCCGGGCCCCAGCAGTATTGAGTATTACATTCGCTACATAGAAGTTGTAAGTTACCTGTTTAGAGAATATTTATTACTGAAATAAAGCGGGACTTTAATTTACGTTAAATTGATTGTATTTACTTACACATATTTCTCGGTTTGTTTGCCCAAGACAGAACTCCATTGCGAATACCACTGTATTGAATCGGATTCTTCACTACAGATAGCCAGTTGACGGTTTGGTCGTAACACAAATTCACCATTTGGCTAATATACACGTTCCCGTTGTCTATTGACTTTAGAGAACCGAACCCAAGTGATTCAATCTTGAAGGCAAGTTCGAGTGTTTGTGAATTTAACGGTAGGATATAAGTAAAGGTAATCACGGCCTACTAGAGATATCTCTAGTAGGCCGTGAGGTAATGTTTGTAAAACTGTGTTACAGAATTTTTTTAAATAAACTTCTAAAATTCAAGAATTCGCGATTGGTTATATTGTACTTTATACCGATATATTTTAATTACAGCACTGTTCAACTGCAAGGGTGTCTTACATTTTACAGTGCGTTTTTAAAGGTATTAAATCAGAAAGCGTTTAAAGTATATGCCCTATACCAAACTACGCAAAGTATTCAGCTTACACAGTCTATACAAATAACTTCTACCTCTTTGTCAGACTAACTGCGGCCGTTTGAACAGGGATTCGAACTTAAAAACAACAAAGTTATTATACAGACCAAAGTTAGTATAATACAGACCAAGTTAGGCGAATAAGGATTGTAAATAATGAATCTCGTTTACACATTGTTTCACTGCTGTAACGTCATAGTCACCGCCATTTTTGATTCACTGTTGTTCAAATAGTTAAAAATACAATGTTATGATACCTGTATCAGGGTATTGTTTCTGTTATAATTGGTAAATCCTTGTATGACAACAGCGCCAACCCTATTATACAAATATTTGCCCTTTATTTTCTTCAAGTTTTTAAAAGCAGAGAAGTTGGTCACATCTTCTGCCCAAGCGTTTATAAACAAGAAACCTGCAAAACAGAATAATGTATAATAAAGAAAGTATATAGAAAAATCAATACATATATTATCATGAAATTTTAGTCATTTAAAAGTGATAATTTTTTATATTTGTTGCAAAAAATGCTTGATGAATTAAATATAGGCCAGTTTACGCCAAGCAAAACCTGACAAGTTCGTTTAAATTAAACCCAGAGCGTGAATTACAGCTATAGCTCGCTTTTGGACACACAAAAGCAGTTATATACACTACTTTGTCTTTTATGACTATGCATAGAAAAGTGTTAAAGCTTTACGAAGAAAAAAAAAACAGTCGTGTCAACAGTTCCATGTAAACCCACTGTGATATACTGCTCATCGATAAGCTAATATAATATAGTAGGGTGGAGGAGATGTGACACCTTTGTGTTCTATTTCATCGCCCCATTTGGTAGTAAACAAAGAACATTTAAAAAATACCAAAACCAAAAAAAAATAACAATTAACAAAATTTGGTAGTAAACAAAGAAAATTTAAAAATTAACAAAACCGTATCTCCACGACTTCCATGGACCGTTGTTAGCTGAGTTAAACACGATCAGGAAATTTGAATATTATGAGCTAAAGGTGTCCCTATCTTCCCCCGCACTACTATACAACATTTCTCACCGGTTATGACTTTAATGGAGTTCAAAGCTTGTAACTGCGAAGCATTCATGGCAGGTGTGTTTGTGCGTGGATCACTGAAATAGAAGTATGTTTAGAGATGTAGATGTAAACGTATATCATGTTTGAAATACTAAACAAGTTTTATTATATGTTAGCCTACAGAGTCATACAACGGGTATATGTATGACTAACTACAAAAGTTTTTTATAGCAAGTATACAATGGGTCCTTTCTGTCAGTTTCTTCATTGTATGGCTGGCAGCTCAATGTTACCATTGTGAGTTTGTCACTGGGCAAGACATTGAATGAATGAATGAATGAATGAATAAATGTAACTTTATCCTCGCGTGGCCGGAAAACGACAGTCGTTATAACACGGATGTTCATACACCTCGTACCAACTTACGAGTTACCATGTGTGTTCTTTGTGGGTGATTTTTTTTTGGATTTTTTATTTTTTTATGTATGGCTGCTAACCAGTGGGCACTAACGGGTTGTCCGTATACAGATAAAACAATCACCAAAAAAATTATACTTTAATTGTACATACATTTATTTAATAGGTAAAACATTAATATATAACTTATACCTTCTGAATGCATAGTGTCTAAAAATCATGTTTCCCTTTACCACTTCACATCCTTCGAAGTAACCGATGTTGGTTGAATTTATCGAACGAACTTTAGCCAAAGGTCCGCCAAGTTTACCAACTCCATAGCAGCGACGCCTTGCTGAAATAAATGTTGCTCTTTTTACTGATTTTAGTAAAATAAAGTAGGCCAGTATAAACGGTATTTAATATTTTGCAAACTAGAAAATGTCATAATTATTTTGTATACTGTCGTTCGCTTCCTTGAGCGTTACGTTTAATAGCAAGAATAAGATAACTCATGGATAATGAACAACTAATTATAAAAACTGTATAAATAAATTAACAAAGCTATAGAAATTTAACAACTACTTATACCTTCGCTTGTTGATTGCCAAAGAACAACAACGACGAAGAAAACGGCCGGAAGGAAATTCATCGTCATCTCTAGAATCAAAATCAATTATTCGCAGAAATAAAACTGGAATATGTTCTCAGTGCAAATTGTTCACACTTTTATATCCTTAGGCGACGTCTGCGACGGTTGGCCCTTTGTAAAATTTTGTAAGCATTTTTATACGTTCTCTTCAATGTTAAAAAATAAACAACATTGCGAGGCAAAACGGCTATGCTTAAGGTAGGATTTTGTCAAACATACTATTTTTGGTTATATTCTTTATATTCCTACCACAATTGCTACATATTCCACAGTTCTACGAGATCACCAATGGCGAAATACCACGAATAATTTATTAAGACAGGTTGTTCAACCGCTGTGGGAAGTAAAAATGGCTGCGCATTGAATGACCCATAAAACAGCGGCAAGAATACAAAACCTAAGGCTCGTATCACATATTGTAAGGTTATTAAAAATACTCATAATCAAGATGTTGCAAATTATATCCGGAAGATGTCGCTGAAGAGCTTATGGAAAGCACAACAAACTTTCGCGGCCACAAATCGTGACCATTTTATAGTTTGCAGTAGGTAACTAAGATTGAGAGCAGATTTTAGACTTAACTAAATATTTCGTTTGTTTTAAACCGTGTTAAGGTTTTTTTTAATATTGCCTTAATATTTGTTACATCCGAAGATTTTTTTCGAGGAGGATTTTGTAAGTATTTGTACCAGTTTGTTAGCGCGTCATACTAGCAACAGCATACTGTTGTTTTGTTGGAGGCATTAATATCTAGTTAATATCAAAATGGACGTCATGTACAGTGCTGATAACGATTATGATACTGTGGAACCTAAGCCTTCTCGTACAGTATCTACAGGTAATACTATATAGTAGGGTGAGGGATGACGGGACGAATAGCACATAATATACAAAAATTCTGACCGTGTTTTAAACATTAACAACAGTCTATGAAAGTCGTGACGATAAAGTTGTAAAACATTTTGAATGTTCTTTGTTTAAAACAAAATGAGACAAGAAAACAGAATGAAATGTTGTCCTATCTTTTCCCATCCAGCTACTATAACTTGATGTGTGTTTTTTTAGTTGTATCCATTTAATCTTTAACATTTCATAAATATAAGTTATGACGTATTTTCATTTATTTAACAACTAGGCAAAATATTTAGCGATATACATGTAAGGATTAAAAACATATATTGTGGGGTAAGATAGGACACCTTTAGCACGTAGTAACCAAATATCATGATCGTGTTTTCGACAATTAACAACGGTCTATGGGAGTCGTGAAGATACGAATTTATAATCTTTTGAATGTTCTCTGTTTACTACCAAATGGTTAATTTATGTTGTCTTTACTTAACGATTTAAAAATCCGACATCTTTTTATCGTTGCATTCATATATTTAACAACTAGGTAAATATTATATTCAACGATGTAGTTAAGGGTTAAAAACGTATGTGTTATATACAGAGCACCTCGCCGCTGAAGTACAATGGGGAACTTCTACGCAAAAGATAGAGACAATTTTCTGGAAGATCGTTATTATAATGACAGCGGTATTCGCTTTTGTTGCTTTAATCCTGGCAGGTATAAGCCACCAAGCTTTTGAAAACAGATCTAAAGCTGTAACATCGCCAAAACAAGACCCAGGTGAGATTTATATGCAGTTTTGAGAAACAAGCGTATAATTTATATCGTTATTTTACGTATTTAATACAGTATTTTAAATCGTGGACCTTCTTAATGGTAAACAATATGTCACATATTTCGTACTGTTGCCTAATGTATGGAATTGCATCATTACCAATTGTAATTGGGAATTTTACACCAAAGCAGAAGTAATTATGACTGCTATACGAAATATCCACGAGACTCAGTGACGTCACACGTACCGAGGAAACAGCATGATTTAATTTATTAAAGACATCTTGCTGACAAAACTTAATCACGATTCTCTTGATTTATTATTTGCGAAACCAGTGACAGTTGTTGATGCATGCAGCAGGAAATATACTTACCACGTCATGATGATGTGGGGATTCAGGCTAACTTCTATTTTCTTTTAAACTTAACTAAAGTACTATGGTTTAAGATGAGACAACTTTAGTGCATAATATCCAAATATGTTCATATTATTTCAAACACTTAACAACGGTCCGTGGGAGCGTGAAGATATACGGTTTTATAATTCTTTGAATGTTATTTGTTTAGTACCAATTGCGACAAAAAAATATAATAAAATGCTGTACTATTTTCCCCACCTTACTATATATATTTTTTTAACATTCTGATTTTTAAGCACTGCCAAGTTCTGCAAATTCGGTTAACAGTCCACGTTCTTGCCGCGATATCAAAGGAAAGTCAGGAATGTACCAGATTCAACCAGATTCATATCTTCCCGCCTACTTTGTAAGCATATAATGTGTGCTTTTGTGCTTTTTACAATTTGGTATTTTTACATTGACTATAAGAAACACAGTTTTTAATATCAACAAAAAAATGGCGTGATTGTCAATTTTAAATTCGAATTTCAGTAAAACGCCCTCTGTTTTTTTAAACAAAGCTATTTTAAACTTAAATTGTGTTAAACATAAATAAATATACAATATGTGTAGACGTACTGTGACATGGCAACTAACGGTGGTGGTTGGACATTGGTGGCAGCAGTTCATGAGAATAACATTAAAGGAAAATGCACAAAAGGAGATTTGTGGTCCAGCGACCAAGGATATGGATATTCTCGGAATACATATAACGGTATGTGTTTCCTTTCTTTATAGAACACGATTTCTATGCTATTAAATACTTATACAGGAACTGGAAATTGGGAAAACATTAACACTTTTGGAGATGTGAGGAACCTTTTAAACGGAGATTATAAAAACAGCGCTTATTTCAATGTTAAGGTAAGTAATATATAGTAGGCTGGGGGAAGATGGGACACCTTTATCACATAATATCAAAATATCCTGATCGTGTTTTAAACAATTAACAACGGTCTATCGGGGTCGTGAGAATATAGTTTCATAAATATATGAATGTTCTTTGTTTACTACCAAATTGGACGAGAAAATCGAGTTAAAAGGTGTCCCATCTTCCCCCACACTACTGTACTTATAATGTGAGAATATCAATAAGTTTATAATGTGAGAATAATTTTTTTTTGATTCAGGCATCAGATGTTCTTATATGGCATGTACCGAACAACGCAACGTTGTCTAACATGAGCAGCAAAGCCTTTTTAAAATACTATACAACTGACGGTGTTTTGCAAAGACATGGTGGCACACTGCGCACACTTTATCGAGACTTTGCACCGTTGTCTCATGCAGGTATAGTAAACTTGCATTGAAGGCATCATTGAAATAATTGTCAAGTTTCTAAAACGTGCGTTATTTTAAAGGCTCATATCGTTTCCACACACTTATTGCCAGCCCAATAACATATACCGTGGGGGACAATGATAAAGTTATGTCAGCGATCCCGACTCGCTTAATTCCATACGTGACACCAGGAATGTTGCAGTTTCGGGCGTTTGACCCTTACGGATACCCAAATGCACTGTGTCCTGGTGTACAGTAAGTCATATTGTTATTTAGGAAATATTGAATACCGTTAGCACCTAAATCCCATTTTTTTAATCTTATTTTGAACATTTAAAAACGCATATTTAGAATCGCTGGGCTACAGTTATATGAATGAATGAATGAATGAATGAATGAATGAATGAATGAATGAATGAATGAATGAATGAATGAATGAATGAATGAATGAATGAATGAATGAATGAATGAATGAATGAATGAATGAATGAATGAATGAATGAATGAATGAATGAATGAATGAATCTTACTTTATCCTCGCGTGGCCGGAAAACGACAGTCGTTATAACACGGGTGTTCATACACCTCGTGCCAGCTTACGAGCTATAGTTACCAAGTATGTTACTTTGTGGGTAATTATAGTTCCGTAAGTTTTCTTTGTGTACTACCGAATAGGACAAGAAAAGAGAAAGAAACATGTCCCATATTACCCCACCGTATACTATATATATACAGATATACAAAATTAAGTAATTATATCAAAAAAATAATTTTAGTATGTGCTGTTTGTTTAATCGACCATTGTCGATGCATATTAGTGATATGTAATGTCAACCACCGTTTATTTTTTTCCTACTGTAAGTGGAACATTGTATTGTATTGCAGAATAACGAGAGGCGATTCTACCAGGGTTTGTATCGGTGGAGGAGTGACAGGAAGCTCAAGAACATGTGGAGATTTTCTTGGTAAGTGTATGGCTAATAATTTGGGCAAATTAAACCATTGAGTTGGATCAATGGCCCCAAGGATACACACGCCCACAATGGTAACAGCACCTACCATCAAACCCAGAATAAAGTGTCAAAATAAGTTTTTTAAAGATACAAGCACTCTAAACAACTGTGCCGAAATTTGAAATCCCTGTTGACACGTGCATCGAATAATCTTACAAAATTTATTTTGATGTTTTAAATACATATTCAGGAACTTATGTTGTTTTTGGTAGGCGTAACTATATATAGTACAGTGGAGGAAGTTAGGACACCTTTTCATTCTATTTTCCCATCACATTTAGTAGTAATCAAAGAACATTCGAAGAAATATAAAACCGTATCCTCACGATTTCCATAGACCCTTGTTAATTGTTGAAAACACGATCGGGATATTTAGATATATTGTTTTAAAGGTGTCCCATCTTCCCCTATCTACTATACCTGTTATACGATATATTTTTTCTATATAGGTTGGGATGGTACATCTGGCAGGTATATTAGTCCTCCGACAATGAACAATCCATCGATTACTGGTCGACCACTTTACTATGTTGACTCAAGCATTTTTATTTTTACTCGTTAATAACCTACTTGTTTAATGGGAACAAAAAACATACATTTGTTTAAAAATATTGTCATTAACCTATTATGTAGTATATGCACACATGCAAAGTATTGATGTAAATAAAGTTTAGCAATACGTACTGACATTTGTATATTTTACGTTCGTACTTTTTAAAAGAAGACTGCTAAGGTAAAATTTTAACATGTTCTCGAAATAGCCACGATACGCAGCTTTAACGGTTTTTACATTTCCTGTTATTACTCCAATTCCTATACACGTCTTGCCTATAGTTCTCTAACTTTGTTTGCTGGTGGTATTTTATTCATATAGTAGAGTGGGGAAGACGGAACACCTTTAGCACATAATATCCAAATGTTCTGGTGGTTGTGTTTTAAACAATTCACAACGGTGTATGGTAAGGATACGGTTTTATAATTGTGTAAAGCCAAATAGGAAGAGAAAATAGAAAAAGTTTCCCAACTTTTCCCACCCCACTATATCTTTGTGTGGCTAATAATTTGAAGAGTAATTACCATATCTTGCATAAGGTACAAACAATGGCTAGCGCGCCTGCCTCTTATCAGGTTATAGATTCAGCGAGAATATTGCGACACAGTACGTTTTCGTGCATTGTCAAAGTTAATTTTTGTCAGGGACGCCAGAGTTTTTACAATAAAAATTAGACAGCAGGTGGTATCAGTGAGACCTAAGGGAGTTTTTTTGGCCAAACAAATTATTGCTTACCGTTTTTTTATGTTTAGGTATGGCTGACACTTTGGGTAGCTCGGAGCAATTGTCGTCAAGTGTCTTGCAGGACGAACCTGGAACCCATAACCTCTATAAGCTAAAGGCGCACCCGCAAACCACTACAATCATAGTATACTGAATAAATGTAATGTAACTTACTTTATCCTCGCGTGGCCGGAAAACGACAGTCGTTATAACACGGTTGTTCATACACCTCGTGCCAGCTGACCAATTACTGTGTATGTTACTTTGAGGGTAATATTTTGGGGGAGGGCTTTTATTTATTTTTTTGGCTTTTTAAGTGTCTTGCCCAAGAACACATACTGGTCATACGTCCATAATGGTAGCAGGGATGACACTTGAACCCATTACTTCTAGGTTACGGGCAGGCGCGCTAACCACTTTGCCACCGCTACTGGACTATGCTGTGGTATATCACTACAAAATATAGAATAATAACTTTTCCGATTTATTACTAAAAGAAAATAAATACAAATATATCTGCAAACTCAAGACACTCTAATCTGTTTCCACAAGTTTAAACAGTGAGGCCACCCATGGCCTACTGAACAGATTAAGACCATGAACCAGAATTTCCAACTTTTAACATTGCGTAGTTATTGTGATTACATTGCGTATTTATCGTGATTAAAGAATGCATTCTATCTAGTGCTACACAATCACCAATGACCACCGAAACCCACTTTATCGGTTCTTTATTTTCTTTTTTTTATCGAGCTTAGTCTTTCGTTTTAGTAAAGGCTAAATTAATACGATGCTATTTATATTACGTGCTCTTTTATTAAAGCTGTGTTTTCTTGTTTGTATAAAAAACGTGCTTGTCATAAACATCGTATCGAAGCGGAAGCCATAGAAAACCCTGACTCTGCATCGTCGTATACTTATATATGCTGATTGTTGCATGTGCCGATGTTAGTGTCGAAATTGCGTTTGTTTGTGTTAAGGAGCTTAAGAAGGAAACACTTTGTTTAGATGTTATTATATACCACGTATGGTGTACACTGGAAATAGGGTAAATATTAAGTATTTTTTTTGTCTAATGTTTTTATAGAGGCGCATGGCGCGCATATATAATATACTTGTAAATTATAATTAAAATGTGTAAAATTATGTGCTTGTTTGATTCTCCTCCCCCCCAAACAAACCCCGTAATTTTTCCCATTTGGAATAAAATACTACGCTGTCCCCGTCCGCTGTCAATTGTGATTAATGTGTTGTTAATCCTTAAATTTAGTAAAAACGTGTCTATATAAATTTTATTAATAGGTGTATTTTGTATTTTCTATTTCCATCTATGTATAAACAAAAAAGTGATGTAATTAACCATGCCTATTTCTTTTCAGAAACCATACCGGAACCATATACTTGTCTTCAAATTAATTACTTTACCAGAAGTAATTTCATTGTGTCATGCATAGCAGTTATTCACAAGTCTTCACGATTTCTAACTCTCGACCTTACTCTTAAACCCCCCTGAATATTCCACAATTTTACCATGCGTACAGAACAGTGTTACATGGCGGAAGAAGAAACATCTGGAAACACTGATAGTGACATCGTCGTGGCCTTATTGCCACAAACTGCAACACAGGGTAAGGTTTTGATTAAAATACATGAAAATTTGAGTTTATTATTTAAACTGTTCTAGTAATAAATAACAAAACCTTATATTAAAAAAATTAAAACTGGTTTTACATTTCAAGGATTTGAAATACCTTTCTCAATATATATAATAATAATCTGCTTATTTTTGCTGATTTAAACAAAATAGGGCATTGGCCAACAGTAGCCCATACTGGCATATTAAACCTTGATAAAAGCAGAATTTGGTGCAAAAATGGGCAGAAAATATTAATTCTTCATAGGAAAACTTGCGCAAAATAGTTGTTAAAACACACCCCACACAAAAAGCAAACTTTCCAAAGTGGAAAGTAATATACAGCAATAAAGGGCGTTTATAATGTCCTGTTAAAGTTTTAAAACTTTTTTATTAAGTCGGTTCTTATTAGCCTATACGAATCGTGAACGTATTAAATGAAAAACCTTAAATGTGTTAAAATAGCTTTTAAAAATTGGTTACTTACTTAGAAAAGGTACAATGTGTATCTTGGTTTTTGAAACCAGACTTGGCGAACTTATTAGTATTGAAAAGAGTCTGAAAAACCGAGTTTGTTTCAATTTTTTGAGCAGTTGCCAATTTATTAAGCCATTTTATGGGGGTTTCAAGTTATTGGGTAAATACATGAAAATTTTTATAGGGGTTTTAATTTTAAATTATTGACTAAATACATAAAAATTAAATCTAAATCAAAAATTTCAGTTCATATATATAAAAATTTAATATCTAGTAGTGATGTACTGAATCGTTAAAAAAACGATTCGGCCGAAACCGAATATTCGGCCATTTGTGCCGAATTAATTCGGCCGAATCAACCGAATCGTTTATGACGTCATCCGAACCTACGGCGACGGGCGGTCGGTAAAAACGACATAAAGGAAAATACTTTATCATGGCACCGTGTCACACACAAGTATCAACAATTTCAATATAAGTCTTTAATGTGGCAATAAAGCGTTGTGGGAAACATTAGTCTCCTAATAACGCGCGTATTTACGAACCAAAACTACAGGGAAGGTAAATCGTTGGGAGAAAAGCACAACGGTGACGTACGAGCGTGGATTAGATAAATTTAATTTTATTGCAACACGGACGAGCAGTTAATTCGAGAACTTAAAAATTCTATACTGTAACCACGTAACCATTGACAAGACCTGTGTTACGCAAACAAAAAAAATTATTTACTTTTGTGACGAAAAAAACATTGTGTATGAGCGTCCCATTTTACGCTCTGCGTCGGCTTGGGAAATAAAGGAAGACGCATGCGATAGCATACTTTCAACACTTAGTAAGCGAAGCAATCGTTGTGAATTTGTTCTTGTAGAAACCGACGAAATGCTAATCTCAGTCTAATTTGCAAGCAGCCTGTGCCCTGTGGTATATAAATTGTCGGATTTATATGAAATGTTTTTTTGGATTTTGAATGTTACATAACGTAACATGTGTATGTAAATTTTTAAATTTAATATTTTAGGTGTAAAATTAATATCTTGCAACTGGGATTCACGAAACTCTGATTTTCGCGCGGTGCCCAAGAACGACGTTTTTGGCTTCTGTCCAAGCTCGGCCGGGACCATACTTAGCAATATTACATTACAATTTGTGTTGGTTCTAATTTCCTGATAGCTTCGCTCCTCGCACTTATATTTGCATCAATTAAAATTCACATAATCGCGATTTACCTGCATTTATACTACTCACGGTTACTGGCTTAAAACTATACCGAGAGTAAAAAAATTATTCGAAAACTTTACTTTTACATTTTGTATTCTGCTTTGTGCTAAAAATGTGTAGGGGATCGTGCGCAGACGCGTGCCCTATTTAGAGAGAAAAAGCGAGTGTTTCTTTATCGACGATCGGGAGCAGACGCGTGCACTATTAAGAGAGAAAAAGCGAGTGTTTCTTTATCGACGATCGGGAGCAGATTCGGTCGCGAATGTGACGAAGTTTATCAAAGTGCGCGTGTGCCATAGCCCATAGAACCGTATCCGAAATGATTAGCATTGCTATAAAGCATGCCGATTAATTGATTTAAACTTATTTGTTGCAAATAGTCTTTAATTCTTATCTCACAAATTGCGCAAGTTCTTGCTAATCGTATCTATATTGTCTGTGAAAAAGTTCGGTTTTTGCCGAATCTTTACGCACGATTCGGCCAAAACCGAATCTTTGTCAAAATCGCTGATTCGGCCGAATAAATTCGGCAAACCGAAACTTCGGTACATCACTAATATCTAGCAAACCTGGTCAAAATATATTAGGAACTGACTTAATAATAGAGAATTTTCAAACTGTTACAGCATTTTATGAACACTTTATATCTATATACTAGGCTATAGGCTGGTATATGCTGAATTATATCATGTGGCGCAATAGCCAAGGTGCCACTTATCAAGAAATAGCGCTCACGTCAAATACTAGGTTAGATTGTACAATTAAACAAGGCTTTTTATATCCAAACATAACATAACATTGGTGGTAGTGAAGAACTCCCCTTAACTGCCCACAGTGTGGAATACTCTGCCAGTATTAGCAAATTTGTTCAGTACATAAACAATGCATATATGCTGCAGAATATGGAGCAAAGAATTTCTAGTTAAACATTACTGGACTCCCATTATGGGAGGCATTTGATTGTGCAGCTCCGTGTTACAAATTACCTAGGCCTGTATAATAGAATGCCAAATCATGCTGGTGTTCACTAAGTATACAATTCTGCCTTTAAGTGCTGAGCTTATTTAAGTAGTGTATCTGGGGTATTGTTAAAGAGTTTTAGTTTAGTCAGTATCAATGAATGGATGTATAAACTAGGAATTAATAATAAAGCCTATACAAACACATAAGAACTTGTTGCCAAGCATAGTATAAAATAAATATGCATCCCACATAATAATTTGTGCTAAATTGAAATGTAAATAGGCTATATTATATATATAATGTTTTGGTTAAAATCAATAAAAATGAAAATAACTGAAGAATTTTCCAGAATGATGATAAATTCTGGCGGTATAAATTGGTTGAGCCAAAATAATTTTAGATTTTAAATCTGCTAAAAACAATGTATATTTATATACAAAAAATACAATATATATTATATATATATATCTATATACCACAGAAACAGTATTTAGAAATACAAAATAAGTAAATTATGAAATTACACTTTTATCATTTTTTATTTAGGTATGAAATAGAATAATAGTTATGCTTACAGGAGTTGCAGAGAGCATCACGCAATGTACTGTCAACCCAGATTCTACATCTGAGTTGATATGTTATGGATACCAGAGGAGTTATTGGAAATCTATTATTGCTGGACTTTCTGTTGTAAGTATATCTGCCCAGTCGGTGGTTTTCTAATTGTTGCAACTCATAATGCTTAGTTTGTGTATATTATAGTAGGATGGGAGAACATGTGACTCCTTTTCATTCTGTTTTTTTTTTGTCCGATTTAGTAGCAAACAAAAAAACGTTTAAAGAATTATATAACAGTTTTCTTGTGACTTCCATAGACCGTATTTAATTGTTTAAAACACGAACAGAATATTTGGATATTATGTGCTAAAGTTGTCCCGTCTTCCCCCGTCCTACTGTAGCTTTTTTTGTGAGAACTGATATGAAATCTATTTGTAATTGCAATAATTTTGTACAGGAATATTGTTTAAACATTTGTATATAGCTCAAACAAGAATTATATTTAAATCAATTTTCATAAATTAATATCTATAAATTTAAATTTATCTTAACCAAATTTCCATTGACCATGCCATGGTACTACCAAGTCAATCATTGGGTCATTTTTTTAAAATTTATTTCAAACATATTGTGCCTGGCTCCAAGAAACCATGTAATGAATAGAAATAGGAAAGCTTTTAAATATGGCCCAATTTAATGAAATTGCATTTGCATTAATCTAGCTATGAATGAGATACCACTTGCTGGGTGACTTACCATCTGTGGTGCAATCAATATATTGAAGATAAGATTTATGTGTAGACTTTGCACATAATGTTTGCTGAATATGCCGCTATCATGCATAGCATAACAGTTGTAACATTTATTGTTAGGTTAACTTTAGGCCAAGTTAAGTTTGGCAGCAATTTTATGCCAATTAAGAATCTTTGCTGTAAATTTTGTATCGGTACTGTAGTGTTGATTTGGCCTGTCCCAAACATTCAATTATTGTACATAATAAGGGTTAAAGCTATTTTAGCCAGGTGCAACTTGGTAAAGTTTAGTTATATAATATGCATTACAGTTAGATATACATATATATATATATATATATATATTTCTTTCAATTCTTTGACACATATATATATATATATATATATTGATATATAATTAACAAAAAAAATGATAATAAAAATTAGTTGATAGTAAAATTTAATTGACCCTTTTTAAAAATATAAAGTCTGTTTTATACAAATTCTGTCCCAAGTTTTTTGCTGCATAGCGTAACTTTTAAAATTGTATAAACTCAGCATTTCATGAAAAGTTGCCAATATTTTAATTTTTGGCTGTAGATAGACTACTCAATTTTGATCAAAATATTTTTATATAGTTTGCCTTAAAACTAATCTTGGGACCTGGTTGCCTTACACAACTATAAAAAGCCCATAATTTTTAATAACAGTTATGCTCTGGGGGATTTCTTTTGCTTATATTCTACTGGAGACCAGATTGGAAATTACGATGCACGCATACTCGTACTACCATCATGAAATCAAGCCAGGTCCTGCTTCGGACAACAGACGAAACCAATCAAGTAAGATACCTCATTCCCACTGTAGAGCTGGTACTTTAAAATTAAACTGTTTATTTATGGTAAACCTTTTTTGGTCCACTCCTGTACTGTGACTGTTTTTGAATGTAACTTACTTTATCCTCGCGTGGCAGGAAAACGCAAGTTGTTATTACACGGGTTTAACACCTCGTGCCGGTTACGAGTTACCATGTATGTTACTTTGTGGGGGATTTTTTTATGTATGACTGATAAATTTGGACAACCCATTAGTGGCCACTGGGTTGAAGCAATTGCCGTTAAGTGTCTTGCCCAAAGACACATACGCCCAGTCGCCCACAATGGTAGCAGCGTCGAGCCTTGAACCCTTTACAATGGTTACAGACAGGCGCGCTAACCATTATGCCACGGCGCTTTTTTGTGAAGGCATTTATATACCAACTTCATACACAACAGTCCGATTGCCTATTATTGCGTAATTATATGAATATTTACAATATGTTTAAACACACAGTGTAATGTACAATGTTTAGATTACCCTATCCTGCCAAACAATGTAAGCTTTTAATGTAAACAAACATTATGATGCTTTAAATTATATGTTATCAGGTTTTTGTCTCGAAGATTAAAGAGATTCCCTTGGAATTGGCGAATCTGATTTCTTTAAGATATGCTTCACCTCATCTAGCTGACTTGCAACCATGGTATGCATAATATGATAAAGAAATTGCAATTTTTACTTTAGCACTGATATTGCCTGTAGCGATGCACAATACATTTTTTATTATGTGAGTCTGTAAGATATAAATTATTTTAGATTTATTTCAAAATACCAATTCAGTATTCTGTTTAATGACAATTAGGGCTGTGGAAAAGTTAACGGTTAACCGGTTAACCGAACCTATTCGGTTAACCGCTAACGAAAAGTTCGAGTCGTTAACCGAACCATGACGTCATAGGGCATAAACGTATATCAAAATCTGTCTTATTTACACGAAAGGCACGTGTTCGTGTTCGTTGATTGTTGTTTTGCAATAAGACAGGGTGCGCAGGGACGCTGTTGCTTTGATCGTGCCCTACAACGGCGATTACGCCATCAATCTTGATTGTTAATACCGCAGGCTAACTAGTTTTGCAACATTATATTGGTGTAATACACAACTTAAATGTTTTCCTCAGTCAAGCAGCGTGTTTATTACGAAAAAGCAGGCATTCACACGTGGATTCAAGCATCATAATAGCGATTGTTTGACCTGGCAATTGATTACGACATAATAGCAATTCACACGTTAATAACTGCGTCATAATTGCAATTCACACGTTGATTATTTAGAGGGCAGGTGTTTTAAAACAGGTTTAAATACGAATAAGAAAGCATTACTTTGACCTTAAGAACGTTTGCCCGTGTATTGCAAGCATAGTCCATACGTTCGTCGTAAAGTTGCCTTTAAATTCGCGAAAGAAAAGCGATAAACAAGACGCTTTTATTAGGATTACACTTGTATCGGTTAACCGGTTAACCGGTTAAATCTGAACGGTTAACGGTTAAACAAAAATTGGGAAAATCCACAGCCCTAATGACAATACTTTGGTTCTGTTCATTTGTATAAACGATGGACGTATAACAACTTGGTAAACTTTATTTACATTTAAAACTGACATATAGTAGGGCGAGGGAAGACACCTTTTTAATCTATTTTCTCTCAATTGGTAGTAAACAAAAAAAATAAAAGAATCATAAACCGTACCCTCACGACTGCCATAGACAGTTGTTAATTTTTAAAACGCGATCAGGATATTTAAATATTATGTACTAACGGTGTCCCATCTTCCCCCACCCCACTATGCATATATACTAAGTTTAATTATTATGGTGTCACCCCTGTTTTAAAATTTTTGGCATCGATTAACCCCAGGCACTCAACTTTATCCAAATGGCCATTCATTTCTATTACTAAGCCTATCTAAGTAATCACTTAAAAAGTATTTTTACAACTTATTTTTTACAGCACCGATAACGAAGCTCTGGTAGATTATGGGACAGACACTTCATCTGGCCCTGCTGTCATCTGTTTTAAGCACCACTCCTTAAAGTATATCTGGAATAAAACGTTAGCGGTAATTACTATAATGTTAGTGGTATTACATGCATAAGAAAAGTATCCAGATTGTAATTACTAGGTTATTTAAGTTACTGATTACATTTGATATCTGTACAGTAACCAGAGCACTGGTCCAGTAACTACAGAAACTGGGTTTAAGGCTAGATGCCACCACCATTATGGGTGTATGTGTCTTTGGGCTAGAAAATTAAAAAAAAGTTAAATAAATATAGTATTACGGGAAACAAACAATCAACTACAAACATAGACACAACACAAGGTTTTACATTTTTTAAATAAATCTAAGGTGGCTAATATACAGACATCCATTCATAGACATCAAACATAGAAAACTTCATTGATTAATTTGGCGAATACAGTATTCATAGGCTCTGCTCGTTTGCATGGACACTTAACAGCAGTGTAAAGATGTTTTAGGCTTAAAACTGTCATAGGAGGTCCCTCTGTTTCAAAAGTTGGTAGCAAAGTCACCCCCATAACAGTAAGATGCTACAAAAGTTACTTGGTAACCAATAAGTGGCATGCAGCCAAGTGTATAAAAAGGAATGTGTCCTATGTTGTACCTTTTAAAGTTGCCCTTGTATACATCATTGATTTAAGTTGATTGCCCCTCTCCCACACAACAATATATTTAGAATTGTCTGCTGTCAGGTACTCTATAATATAGTAGAGTGGGGTAAGATGGGACGCCTTTTTAACACATAATATCCAAATGTCATGATCGCGTTTTAAACAATTAACAACGGTCTATGGAAGTCGTGAAGATACGGTTTTATAATTCATTGAATGTTCTTTGTTTACTACCAAATGAAAAGAGAAAACTAAACGAAAAGGTGTCCCATCTTCCCCCACCCTACTATGTTGTAACTTTTCTAACATCACAAATCATATTATCCAGACCTTTATTGAGCTTGGTGGATTGGACAAGCAAGCTACTCTTGAACAAATTCATCAAGATTCTACAAACGGTCTCCAACCTGAGGATAAGGACAACAGGTTGCAACTATTTGGACCAAACGTGATCACTGTTAAAGTAAGACTTTATTTTGTTAAACGACCAATTTATGCATATTACAGTGTTTTTTTAAATATTTTGTTAATATATTTACTATTTTTTTAAAAATTTATGTAAAAAAATATTATTATTTATGTTCTACGTTAGATAAAAATGAATGAACATAAGCTTATAAGCAAGCCAATGAAGGTTATAAAACAGGAGTAAATTCTATCATACATCTCGTGCCCAATTCTTTAACTTCGTGTCCAAATAATTCTGCTTATATGACTGAAAAACAACCTGTTAGTGACTTATGGGTTGTAGCAATAAATCAAAATGTTAGTTTAAAATAGGGCTGTGGAAAAGTTAACGATTAACCGGACCTATTCGGTTAACCGCAACGAAAAGTTCAAGTTGTTAAGTGAACTATGACGTCATAGGGCATACCTTATATCAATATCTGTCTTATTTACACGAAAGGCACAGGTTCGCGTTCGTTGATTGGTTCTTCACGATAAGACAGAGTGCGCATGTACGCTGTTGCTTTGATCGTGCACTACAACGGCGATAACGTCGTCAATTTTGATTGTTAATACTGCAGGGTAATAAACAAGACGCTTTTATTAGGATCACACATGTATCGGTTAACCGGTTAAAAGTTAAAACTGAACGGTTAACGGTTAAACAAAAATGGTAACATTCACAGCCCTAGTCTTTACTAAAGGCCACACTTAGTCACTATGGTAGCATCAGCAGTGTGTTTATTGTGCTTGTTAGTAGATTTGTGTGTTTATGTTAGTCTTCTTGTTTCACAGATTCCAGCATACCTGCAACTTCTTTTGTTTGAAATTTTAAATCCGTTTTATGTTTTTCAACTCTTTGCTGTCATCTTCTGGGTGCTTGACGAATACGAGATTTATGCATCAGCGATATTTGTAATGTCCGTTATATCAGCGGTTACGTCTTTAATAGAGGTGAATGATGGTTTAAAACTTGACAGTGGATATTAGGTTTACGAATACACCATAAATGTTATAACTTGACTGTGAGCATGAGGTGTATGAACACATCAACACATTACAATATGTGTGAATATATTCTATAAAATGCATATGTTCTCACTGGACAGTGCATAGGAGGTCTATGAATACACCACAAATGTTATAACTTGACTGTGAGCATAAGGTGGATTAACACATTACAAAATGTAAAAGTTTGCTATGAAAAATTGTCACCTTTGTTCTAACTGGACAGTGCATATGAGGTCTAGAGTCTATGACTATACCCCAAATGTGAATTGCAACACAGCTCAGGTCCCATAAATACATTTCCTCACACCCATAAGCATAGCGTTAGGGTTGCCCACTGTCCAGGATGGTTTCTTGTATTTTATCACCCCAGTTGTACACCTTAAAATTGGTCTCTACTGTTAGCATAGAGAAAAAGGCAGAGACAAAATCTATTGTGTTCGCTACATTAATCAATGTGGTTCCCTATGTCTGACAAAGATTTTACCATTTTAAAAATCGTGATGCCTGCATTCACACACAGGTTCGCAGAGAACGCTTTAAACTGCATCAGATGGTTGAATTTCATAATGAAATGAAGGTGCAGGTCCTACGTCAAATAAACCAGGATCCTCAAGTTACTGAGATTTGGTCCAAAGACCTGGTTCCTGGCGATGTGCTTGTGGTGCCACCTAGCGGTATGCAACTCGCTTGTGATGCAGCACTTGTGTCTGGTGAGTCAGCATATTTTAGATTTTAATTTAATTTCGTTAAATGGGCTATGTTTAATATTTTTTTAAATTTAATTTTATTAAGTTTGTTCAATACCATAAAGTAATATCGCTGCTATGTATGGTGTGGTTTTAAGTAGCAAAACTGCTGCCATGGTGGTTACAGCACTTGCCTCATTACCAAAACAACTAATCTTAAATGCTCCACCCAAGTGATCACTATTTGATTGTCCAATTTTGTTTGCAAAACAGAAGGCAACAAATGTAATTTTTTAATAAATTTAGATACTGAGTCTGTAAGTGAGGATGTGTACTGTATGGAATAAAACACCTGCGTTATAACTTCACAAGTTGTCCCCACTATTTGAGAATAACAATAGTAAACATATAGAATAGATGAAAATGAGTGTAATATGATATAGAGTCGCAACATTTTCTTAGATTTGTGTTTTAATTTTTTTGTTTATTGTTTTGTTTATATTTTGTTCATGTTTTGTATAAGGTTTTGTCAACAAATTATGTATCGAATTTTCCACAAGTACACTATTATTGTTAGCATAAACTGCATAAGCATATTAATATAGTAGAGTGGGGGAAGACGGGACACCTTTAGCACATAATATCCAAATATTCTGATCCTGTTTTAAACAAATAACAACGGTCTGTGGAAGTCGTGAGGATACAGTTTTAAATTCTTTGATTGTTCTTTGTTCACCTCAAAAAGTGACCAGAAAATGGAATAAAAAGGTGTCCCATCTTCCCCCACCCTACTATGCAATTTACAATTAGTATTATGCTAAGGTGTTGGCATGATGACAATCAATTAGATTTTATTAAAAAAAGCTTGTATACCTAAACCCTTCATGTTAAACCAGTTTATCATAAACTCTCTGCCTACTCTGATTTCCTACCAGAGCTTAGTAACATAAACAACCTGTTTTCAGAGAAAAATGTCTAGTATAACACAAGGCTTCTCTGTGATTATGTTTCACATTTAAATTTTCAATGTGTTTTGTTCAAAATATATGAAAACTAGTAAGTAATTACCATTAGGTATTTATACTACAATAGTTGATAAATAGTATTTTTTAAATAGTATTTTTATTAAATATAAGTTTTGTTGTTTAATTTCTGGTTTGTTTTTTTAAGCTGACTGCCTAAACTGTTATTTAATGTAATACCACATTGTTCCAATACAAAACACAAGCCTAATACAACAGTATCATATTTATACATGTAACGCAAGGGTACATCGTGCATGAGGGTGAAATGCCACTCAAAGTTTAAAACAAAGAAAACATGTTTCAGACCCCTAGGTTTACACCTAAAACAACTTTTACCTTCCTGTTAGATCTACATACATTTCCCACATAAATTAAAAAATAGGCCCTAGGCGAGCCGAGGTTTAATTAAGTTACCACAAAATTAGTGTCTTATATTTAACGAAAACTGCATTTTAGCAATATTGTCCCAGATTTTGTCTAGCATTCAAAAACGAGACTCCAATAATTCTAATTATATTTTATTTAAAACTATTTTCCCCACATAGGTACTTGCATAGTTAACGAAAGTATGTTGACTGGAGAAAGTGTTCCTGTGACCAAAACACCGCTACCAAGTGGCGAGAATGAATTAAAGGACATCTATGATACGACACCCCATAAGCGGCATACTCTGTTTTGTGGAACTGAAGTTTTACAAACTAGGTTAGTTATGCCCCTACTGTACGGGTCGTGTCTTTACGCACACTTTTATTTTATTATAACTTTAACTGGATAATAATTAAACAAAAATGCCTCGTTTGTCTGCGAGGTGTAGCGACCACGCTTATTTTCTTGCAACTAAATGTAAACAAGTATTTAACTGTAAGCGTGTTTTAATAATTGTTGTTTTGTCGATATATCTTATCTTTTGGTTTAAAATATTTTCAAATATTCGCTACCGTAATCAAAGAGACAAATAAAGTGATTATTTTTTATTCTATGTGAGTGTGGTTCTACAATACCAAAGTTGTTCCTATCCTGGCATTCTGGGTGCTACAACCCATTGTGAATACTGGGGCTACCACCCATTGTAGACACTGGGTTGGAGCACTGTTTGTTACTAATATATTATGTATTGCCCAAAAACAAATAAGTGGGCACTGTTATCCGTATCGGTTCCTGAACCTGGTAACCTTCCGTTACAATGACGGATACATTTCATGACTTGGCACAATTAAGAAACCATTTCAGAGTAATAGAGTTATATTTTCTTGGGCAGTATTTGTATTTTTGCCATTTTCCCAATTTTTTGTAGATGGTTTTAGTTTTTTTTAAAAAAAACAAAAAAACTAAAACAATTAAAAATAAAGACAATTGTATATCATATATGAGCTCCTATGTTTTTATTTAAGCTACATGACCATTCAGTTTCCATATACTTAATTTTCAGGTTCTACCGTGGAGAATTAGTTAAAGCTGTTGTAGTTCGTACTGGCTACCATACTGCCAAGGGAAAGCTTGTGCACAGTATTTTGTATCCAAAACCAGTGGATATGAAACTTCTAAGGGATGCTTATCGATTTGTGGGATTGCTTTTTACTATTGCTATGGCTGGATTTGTATACACTGTAGTGATAATGGTAGGTAAAAGGTTATAACTTGTTTAGTTTCATATTGTAAAGTGCTCCGACTGTACGTTTTGAAATTCAATCATGTTTTGCAATTTTTTATTTGTGAAATCTTTATTTATTTTGCTTTTCAACCTTTTTGGCGCATAAGCCTAGTCTCCAATATAAATTATAAGTTATTAGCAAGTTTTGACACCTCAATTTCTGAAACTACATTTCACACAACTGTTTTTAAGCAATTAAAGTGTTTTTTTGCAAAATAACGTTTAAAAGCATTTTAAAATAATATTTAAAGCGCAGAAATTAATCGATAACTCAACTGGATAATTTTTTTTTTTAAACTGATATGATTAAAACGCACGTCCGTATGACTCCTTATAAGGTCATGGATAAAGACAGCTTTATGATCAGTTTCAACAAAAAAAAACTTTACTTTCTGTTAAAAATCTGCTTTTTGTGAAAAATTGACATAAGATTAACCTAATAGTGTTTAAATTTTGCATTATTATTCTACATTAAGTAACATACATGGTAACTCGTAAGCTGACACGAGGTGTATGAACACCCGTGTAATAACGACTGTCATTTTCCGGCCACGCGAGGATAAAGTAAGTTACATTACTTACATTTTTATTCACGTAAAGTTAGAAAAAAAATATTTTGTCAAAACACTTCAAACTTTTTACTTTACAGGCGAACGAAGGAGAATCTATTCAGGAGATTTTCTTCAGTGCAGTTGACCTGATAACAATATCAGTTCCCCCTGCATTACCACTGGCTATGACCATTGGCATCATATACGCTCAGTTAAGGCTCAAGAAACAGAAGATACATTGCATCAGTCCTCAAAGAATTAACATTAGTGGACAGGTATATAATCTATGTAAAAAATTGTCGAAATTTTTTCAATTATTTGTCAAAAGTAACTTAACTTATATAAGCATTTAGGAGTATTAATTTGTTGACACCAAAATTCCCAAAAAACTTAAAATTCGAAAAAAAAACTACCATTATATTAAATAGCAAAATATAAAAACTTTACAATAAAAAATAAGTTCTGTATTTTCACACAGGTTGATGTAAACATTGAAGTATATTTACATAATGAAAAATTAAAAATAGCAACCGGTGCAACCAATTTTCATTTTTTTTAATTAAAACTTTTTTATTTACACACAGGTTGATGTTGTAGCTTTCGACAAGACGGGGACAATGACTGAGGACGGTTTAGACCTTTCCCATATCATTCCAAGTTTGTTAAAAACCAGCCCAACCAGCAACATGCGACCTGGTGACCCTGGGACACTTGACCTCGTGACCCCCGAATCAAGCACCCCGTCCTTTCACCTTGTTATTGACCCCGAGAATTTGACAAACGAGCTCAACCCTCAAGATGAGTTACTACAGTGTATGGTGACTTGTCATACTCTCACAACTATTGATGGAAAGGTATTGGGGGATCCTCTCGATCTGAAAATGTTCGAGGCCACCAAATGGTCAATTGTTGAACCTTCGGTGAGTTGAGTTTTTGTTTTGTGCTCAAAGTTTGGTGTTTGCACATGTGTACCATTTAATAAAAGTATATGTACTTAACCGTTTAATGTGAATATGTACATTGCGTTTCTAAGAATAATTAAGTGTTTTTAGCTCTTGGCCACAGTTAGTACATTGGGAAAATGGACTACACCCTGATTTCATATAATATGTCTTTCCATATTCTATATAGAAACCTAGAAACCTAGAATATACATGTATGTTCTAAGGGGAGTAAACCTTCAATGGTGGTATGACAAAAGCATACCGAGAAAAATACATGTGCGCTGTTTAAAATATTAAGGTATTTTGTATGATTCTAGTTGAAGTCAGCTGTTTTAATGATTCCTTTTTCATATGTGTGCACTTTGTGTATGAGACACAGTATACAAAAAAAATTATTTTTAACAAAAAGTTTTGAAATTTTTTTTTAATACGTAAAAGTATTTCTACCACTAGGTGGAAGATGAGAGCAAATATGATCAACTACAAATAACTTACTTTCGCCCCCCAGTGGAGAAAATTGACGAGACATTGGTTGAATCAATCGACTTACAAAATGGACAGGTGACAATAACAAATAATTAAAAAAGTTAAAATGATATTTTTTTCAACCAAGAAAAGTGTGACCGCTAAACGCAGTTAATATTTTTTTTTTAAATTTAATTTAAAAAGGTTAATAAACAAAAAATATTACATCGACTGTAGACAGGCGTAAAAACAATAGTTTTAAAAAAGATAAAAAGTTTAATTGAAAAATTCTAAGCTATAATAAAAAATTTAACACAACTCCTTATATGGTGGTGTCTCACAGTCCCCACCTAGAGGAAGTTCGTCGCATGATATCGGGATCGTTCGTCAGTTTCCGTTCGCTTCCACGCTCCAGCGAGCAAGCGTGATCGTTCGAGCATATCGAGCAAAACCGAAAGAAATGAAAGTTTACCTCAAGGGGGCGCCAGAGATGGTGGCGAGCTTGTGTGCGCCGTCGACTGTCCCGAACGATTTTCACCAAGTTTTGAAAGTAAGATTATATTATTTCTATTTTTGTAGCCTGCAATTTAATCTCTCAGCAAAAAAATTTTTTTGGATCCGATATATTTGGGTATTTTTATTTTAATTAACATTTTTGTATGTATTATCACCTTTTTCTCGATCTTAAAACTGATATGATTAAAACGCACGTCCGTATGACTCCTTATAAGGTCATGGATAGAAACAGCTTTATGATCAGTTTTACCAAAAAAATCTTTATTTTCTATTTAACTGTCTTTTTAGCAAAAAATTAATATAAGATTTAATAACACTAGTATTTCAAATATATAAATGGTTAATCGCCAATAATTTTGCATTTGTTCAACCCTATGTAAAAAAACATAAAAATATGCGTATTTTTTAACTTACGGTGGCTGTACACAGTATCCGGCATGTGAATTCGCTTGCGAAGTCGTATGCAAACCCATTACCAAGTTTCGCATGCGGCAGCGATATCCGCAAACAGACAAAACAGACAAAAACGGACGAATTCCGGATACTGTGTACAGCCACCTTTATGGGTATTTTTTAACTCATGCTTATAAAATATGCGAATTTTTTTTCATATTCCACCAGAACTATACACAACAAGGGTTTCGAATGATCGGAATGGCTTGTAAGGACATTTCACTCACGTGGTTGAAAGCTCAGAAAATCGAACGTTGCGCAGTTGAATGCGACCTCAAATTCCTTGGCTTAATTGCGTTGCAGAATAAACTGAAACCTCAATCTAAAGGTAAGTTTAAAAAATGATTATATATTTTATATAATAGTTTGGGTGAAGTTTATATATCAATCATATCTGTATACTGTGGGTTGGGGGAAGATGGGACGCTTTTCATTTTTTTCTCTAGTCCCATTTTGTAGTAAACAAAAAACATTCAAAGAATTATAAAACCAAATTTCCGCGACTCCCATAGACCATTGTTAATTGTTTAAAACACGATCATGGTGTTTTGATATTTTCTGCTAAAGGTGTCCTATCTTCCCCCCACTCTACTATATATTTTGTTTTTTGGGGGGGAACTAGTCAAAAAATGGATACATTGATACCAATTTTCAAATTAACATTTTAAGATTTTGCAGTTTTTTTTTTTTAAATTATTTAGTTAATTATTTTAAAAACAGGTGCTTTGGAAAAACTTGATACCGCCAATATTCGTAGCGTGATGGTGACAGGGGACAATTTGCTAACAGCCCTCAGTGTTGCGCATGAATCTGGTATGATACGCCCCAGTGAGCACGTACTGCTTGCTACAACAACTGAAGCCACGGAAAATTTACCGGCAACACTGAAATGGAAATATGCGGAGAACACTGGAAGATCTAGGTCTTGTTCCAGGTAAGTTAGGATTTTAAACCGGACTAAACATGGAGAAACTTGTTTTTATGCTTTACTTTTTTAACAAAGATGCTTATCAGATATACCCCAATATGGCGCTTATTTATGAAAAAGCGAAAAATAACTAATTTCATCAGTTATAGGGCTGTAAATTTTCCCATATTCTGTTTATCTCTTGACCGGTTAACCGATACAAGTATAATCCCAATAAAATCGTCTTGTTTATCGCTTTTCTTTCGCGAGTTTAAAGGCAACTTTACGATGTACGTATGGAATATGCTTGCAATACATGCCAAACGTTTTTAACATCAAATTAATGCTTTCTTATTCGTATTTAAACCTGTTGTAGAGCACCTGCAGGCTAAATAATCAACGAGTTAATTGCAATTATGACGTATATAATCAACTTTACGCCAGAGCCTTACTAAATTTAAGTAATCATCAATCGTTCAAATATACGAGATCAGATTGGGGTCATATTGTTCAAATTTATTACAAGTTTTTATGTTTATTCACTTTTTGCACTATTAATGGAATTTACGTTCTAAATAAATAATAACGTGAAATAATATTTTACCTATAGGTCTTCATTCTCTTCTTCCGACGAAATAATTTCAAAAAAAGATCGTTCTGTCTCGTTATGCATGGGTGAACAGGTATGCGTGATGTCATAATGAACAAAATGACGTAATATTACGAAACATCAAAACTGAAATGATTATAACGCACGTCCGTATGATGTCATAATGATATCTATTCGTTTTATGATCAGTTTCAAATCTACATATTTATAAATTTCTACTTATTTATAGAAAGTGGAGAGTCTTGAATTTAGACCTATTTAGATACTTTAAAAAATCTAAAATATATAAAAACCCCTGAAATAAAAATACCTTTTACTTATACATACCTTCTAAAAATATCCGCCCCCCCCCCCCCTAAAAAAAATTACCTGAAATTGTGAAATAATGAGATTTTTAGTGTCTATGAATACTATGATGTCATAATACAATGTATTTCATCACAGATGGCACCGAAGTGGCATCTTGCTGTGTCGGGAAAAGATTTCGAGACAATTCAAAATTATTTTCCAGAATGGATTGAAGTATTATCCGTAAAAGGTAATTTAAATATAGAAATCCTATAAATTATCTGTAGCATGACAATACAGCTAGCGGCAACAGCATAAACAATATAGAAATCTTATTAATTGAGCTTTAACATGGATATCTTATATAATGGGTCTATTTTAAATTTGGCGTAACTTGAGATCGTAAAAAATATCCTCCAGAAGACTTTTTTAGACTGTTTAAACATATAGTATAGTACTGTGGGGTAAGATGGGACAACTTTAGCACATGATATCCAAATATCCTGATCATGTTTTAAACAAAATTACAACAGTCTATGGGACTCGTGAGGATATGGTTCTATAACTCTTTAAATGTTTTTTGTTTGTTTACTGTACAAAATAGGACGAAAAATAGAATAAAAAGGTGTCCCATCTTCCCCCACCTTACTATATAATTAATATAACACAGGTACTGTATTCGCACGGATGTCACCCGACCAGAAGACAGAACTGATGGCGAACTTACAATCAGTAGACCATCACGTATGTATGTGCGGGGACGGTGCTAATGATTGTGGAGCGCTTAAACGAGCTCATACGGGCATCTCGCTATCAGAACATGAGGTGTGTTATGTTTTTTACATCAGTACTGTTTGTACTTTTGTGTGTTTTTATGCGGTTGTTTAAGAGTTACTACATAATGTGTGTGTTTGGGCTTCCCGGGTGTTGGAGTAATGGGCTAAATCTTGCCTAAATTACAGGCCCTTGACAAGGACCTCACACTTAAAGAGTAGAATAAAATGATGTGTTTTATGTCAGTGTTTCTCAATCTTTTTGCATATACTTGCTATTTAGGTGAGGTCCCATGGCAAGGCTAGGGTTTAGGCTACAGTACGCCTATTACCCCAACACCTAGACAAAATAGACTTTAATTGATTTTTTTGATATTATTTTGATTTTTTAAATTATTTTGATTTTTTTGATTATTTTTGATACCTAAATATGTTTAATGAAAAAACACGAAGAAATGTTTATGTCGAAACTGAAATGATTATAACGCACGTCCGTATGATGTCATAATGATATCTATTCGCTTTATGATCAGTTTCGAACATAAATATCATATTAACAATTCAAACCTTAGACCAGACGCCAAAACGTAGTTATTCCAGCCCAGTGGTCACTAATGGTTTATGCGAATTATTAGCCTCATTCAAAATATTAAAATAAAACACATACCAATTTATTTGCTCTACCACCAAACGTAAGTATAAATAATAATAACTTTATTTTTCTCTTTGATTACAGTAGCAAAGATTTAGAAATATTTTAAACGAAAAGACAGGATATAGCGACAAAACAACAGTTGTCAAAACACGCTTACAGTTAAAAACATATTTACATTTAATTGGAAAATATTCTCCCCATATATTTTTATTTAGGAAAATATTTTTATTTATATTTAAATGGAAAAAAATAAGCGTGGTCGCTACACCTAGCAGTTAAAAACATATTTACATTTAATTGGAAGAAAATAAGCTTTATACAAAAAAAATCACAAAAAAAACCCCAACAGACAAATTTCCTCGACAGGCTTCTGTGGCTGCACCTTTTACTTCACACACTGATCTTGGCATCGAGTGCGTTCCTACATTAATCCGTGAAGGTCGTGCAGCTTTAGTGACTTCGTTTGGAATGTTTAAGTTCATGGCTCTGTATTCACTCATTCAGTTCTGCACCATAACCATACTGTATTCTGAATTGTCAAATTTGAGTGACTTGATGTACCTTTACATCGATTTGATTATTATTGATGTGGTCGCGGTCACCATGTCAAGGAACCATGCATGCAAGTATGAGGGTTAATATTTATATTTAAAATTTTTAGTGTTTTTTACTATTTGAAAACAAATTTTTAAATTCAAAAAAAGTTTCGTTTTTTATAATTTTTTAGTGTTTTCTTTTTTCAGGATTTATTTTTCAATTTAAAAAAAGGCTTTTTCAATTTTTTTTTTAATTTTAAAGCTTTAGGGATGAGATATATCTTATTAAGTTTTCTGTTTTTAACCAACTGTCACATATTGCTCTCTAGCGACACAGGTGTTTGTGCTAGCTAAAACAACCCATTTGAAATTTGTTTTTATAATAATTGCAAGACTGTATTTTGTTTTTTTAATGGTGTCAACCATCAAATTTTAAATGAACATTTTTCTATTTGAAAAAGGGACTCACGATGCCATTTAGACAAAATATCTTTTGTTATACGATTGGTTGGACTTGATTTTTGTCGTTACATTTTCGTAGCAGTGTAACACCAGATCCTTACTGTATTTCTTTACACAAGAATCGTTCAACTCTATGAGCACCAGATAAGGGCCAGATTATGGAATTTATAACATTACAAATTGTAAAAATAATTTTTTTTTTTTTTTTTCTATTGTAAAAAGTAATAACATTGTAAAAAAAATTTTAAATTTTCTCTAAAAGTTATAATTTTTTCTAAATGTGTTTTTTCCCTCAGGTTCCTTCACAAAAAGCATCCGCCATATAGTTTGGTTTCTTTGGAAATGTTGGTTTCACTTCTTGGTCATATCATACTTCAACTTGGGTTTCAAGTTCTCATTTATTTTTATGTTCGACAACAATGCTGGTTTACAACACTCACACCAGCTCAAGGTAAATAATTATAACTTTTATGATATTACGTTTTTTATTCTTTGTGTGTGAGGTCCTTGTCAAGGACCTGGGATTTAGGCCAGATTTGGTCCATTAGCCAAACACCGCTGCTTATAATTTGAACAACCCATTAGTGACCACTGGGTTGAAGCAATGTCTGTTAAGTGCCTTGCCCAAGGACACATACACCGATCAGTGTTAATACCGTCGCCAAGCATCGAACTGGGAACACTTCGGTTACAATGCCCCTAAACCAGAAACCTAAACAACCTAGCCATGGCGTCGAACTGTTTATATTACGTTAGACCCTAATAATTTTCCTTTCTATGCTATAGCCCCACCAAGCGGTAGTTAAAAAGTCACGTATTACTTTGTCGAATGTCATTGACTAGGCCACTAAGGCTTTTCGTTTATCATTATTCTGTTTTACATCGTGACAAAAAAAACTACATTTTATGCGTTCTGGTTTTATTGACGTGTTTAAGTTAAACTTGATTTCTTATTAAACTACAATGGTCACAACACTGGTTTTGTACCACAATGGTTAGGCCACTTGTATCATTTATACCAACAGGTTCAAATCCCAATGCTGCTACCATTGTAGGCGTATGTGTCCTTGGGTAAGACACTTAACGTCAATTGCTCCAACCCAGTGGTCACTAATGGGTTGTCCAAATTATCAGCCATACAAAAAAACTATCACCCCCAAAGTTACAAACGTGGTAACTCAAAAGTGAGCTTGAGGTGTATGAAACAAAACACCTATGTTAAAATGTTTCCCCACCATGCTAGAGTAAATAAATGACACACGTTCATTATTAATAAAGTGCAGTAACAAAACTATATTAAATAATCACTAAAATCACCACAAATTCTCCGCAGCTCACAACGCAACATTGAACGTAACTAATTGCCCTCAAATTGAAAATGTAGTGGACCAATCAGATGTAAGTATTTAGTGGGTGTGGTATGTGTAGTTTTTGCAACCAACAGTTATGAAGATATTTACAAAGCTATTTACAAATTTATCGTTTCTTGTGCTTTCATTATAAATCTTACACCATCGCAAAGTTTAAAATGCTCCGGATTTGAAAAAGTTATTTCTCTGACAACTTTATTCTCATGGTTTGACATAATACACCAGGCGTGCCCAACCCGTCGACCGCGGACCTATCTCAGGTCGACCGCGACAGGTGTAATAAAAAAAAATCAAAAAATCTGCTGTGGCGTTATAATTGCCAAATCATTAATTTTAACAATACTTTGTACAAAAAATACGGACCGTGTTAAGAGGGCGTACCTGTAACCTGTACGGCAACAGGCAAAAAATCCAATATGACGACTACTATGACGTAACAATCGGAACAATAGCGATTATTTTACAATAATTTCCTTAACCTGGTCTGCATGATTTGTACACTAGTAACTCTCTGTGCTTCAAACTAAGTATTTTTGACTATATTCCCCAAAATTTTGATCCTTTCCGACTTTTAAAAAGCGATCGCAACAAACGTTAGGAGCATGGCAGAGAGATAACGAGCCAAGACCTATCATTTTAACGCTAAATAGGAGGACGATTATTTTTTCCTGTTTATTCGTATTCAAAGCCTGTTTGTTTAATATGCAACGCAACGGTACCGTAGGGCAAAAAAGCAAATCAGGAGCAGCACTTTAGAACGGTACACGGGGCCATGAGAGGGATTTTCCTGCAAAATCACAACTAAGCTAAAGATGATGTGTGAGGTGTGACGCAACAATTGTATGTGTGACGTTTTTCGTTTGTTACATTTTAGTTAGTTTTGGTAACGAAGTCATTGAAATTTGTGTAGTAATTAAAGTAGTTTTGTTGCTGATAAGTTAAAACCATGAGCATGGTTCATTGAACCGCTGCAGTTGCTTATACAGGAGATAAACGCATACAAGAGATATTTCGGCATACGTTGACGCTAGCTGGTAGACCGCGTGCGGTTGGTTAGTTGAAAAGTAGATATTGGGTCGAAAAAGGTTGGGCACGCCTGTAATACACCATGCTTGGTAAGAGTATATAGCATCCCACTACTTAACTGTACAGACAGTACATTTTAGAAACCCATAGCCTATGCTGTTGTCTGTATGTCACAAAACCAAGACAGTAAAGATATTTAATATAAACAGTAAATACAGGAAAATGTTCGGGTATTGAATATTACAATGGTCCATCATTTGATGTAGTTACACATATTTTCTATTCTATGAGGGTGAGGTTCCGCACTGTGGCACACCTAGGATTTAGGCCAGGATTGGCCTATTACCTCAACTCCCAGGGTGAAAAGTGTAGATCGCAAAAAAACCTATAAATTTTTTTGTAACACAATCAACAATTTTTTAAATAATTTTACTACTTCATTATTTAATTTTCTCTCTCTTCCAGGTGGTTGACGATTTCAACGTCCTAACTTACGAAGCATCGGCGCTTTTCTACTTCTCCAGCTTCCTATACATGTCGACTTCTATGGCTTTCTCACGAGGATTTCCTTTCAGGACGCCTATCTATAAAAACTACTTGTTCATTTTTTCTCTCCTCGTGCTCTTGGGTTTTACTCTCTTTATGATCTTCGGTGCTCCTATCGCGTTCGACAACTTCGTTATGGTGGGTTGGTTAGACATTTAAAGATGTCTGTTTTTTAGTATATTTTTGTCTATTTTTGTCTGACATTTTTTTGCCACAGATGTTACATGTGTCAATCTTTTCTTGTACATTTTCATTCTGTTTTGTAGTCCCACTAGGTAGTAAACAAATTACGACTTCCATAGACCGTCGTCAATTGTTTAAAATACGATCAAGATATTTGAAAAAGGTGTCCCGTCTTCAGCTACCCTACTCTATATAAGGTTTCCATAACCCACATGTTACTTGCTGTAGGTCCGGAGGATCCCTGATCCCATCTTTCTTCTTATCCTTGTTGGCATCGCTGGAGGACACTTCGTCGTCGCTGTCTTTTTCGAAATGATCCTTATCGAACGATCGGCAGTTTGGGACCGGATTAGGGGTTCCACCTTTGCAAAATGGGGCAGAAGAACCCCGCCCAAGCGTTTCAAAGTGTTGCAGAGCTATTTTCAAACAGGGGAATCCCCCATGGAAATAGGGGTAATTAACCCCATGTCTTCGTTGGGTTTAACCTTCACGTCCACGATTAAATATGACGCAAAAATCGATTATTGTAAGAAAACTCGTTTATAGCATGAAGCATTAATATTTATAATTCTTATGTTTAAGGTTACCAATAAAGCTGTTATTTTTAATGTCATTTTTTCATGAAGGTGAACCAACACTATATAACCCAGATTACATATACTGATTTCCAGCATCTGGCGTAATAATAAAACAAAAAATATTTGAACATTATTTTTTTTCTTTGGCGATTACATTCACTGTATTTAAAGGATTTGGGATTGTTTTAAATTATTTATTCCTAAAAGAAACTACGTACTTTTATGAATTTAAATTTTTAGAAGTGAAAAATGTGAATATTAAGAGTTTGTATTAAAATTTCATGACATTTTAAATTGAGAGAATGAATTTTGCTTTAATTCATTAGTGTTAAAACTTATCTGTGAAATTTTGTTTCGTTTTATTGTTTAATATTTTAATTGAATAAATGTATGAGCTTGATGGTAGGAACATTATTAAAAAAATGATATAAAAATTTATTTTTTACCTATGAATTTTTTGTGTTTTACCAAATTTAAAAAAAATATTTCTCAACTGAATTGTATAACCAAAGTAAATAATGTAATAAATAGATTTAAGTTTATTGTGCAAGTTTGGTCTGAAATTAAATTAAAGCACCTCAAATTTGGCTGTCTTTGTTTATTCATAAAATTTAGTTTAAAATTATTCATTAATAATTCATAAGATGAGGCAATAGGGCAACAAATAAAGCAGCTTGGTGTAAAAATAAATAGATTTTATTTATGTCACAAAAACCTTTTATTTTTATGAAATTTTTGTCTTAAATCCTATAAATAATAAAAAAGTTAGTTTAAACTAAGGCCTGCCTGTAAAAAATAACAGTTACTCCTAAAAGAATTTAGTTTATGACTAAATTGGTTTCCCCCATTTTTGAATCGAATTAAAAACAATTCAGGATTGGAAGCAAAAATAAATGAATTGCCCTGTTATTGTGACCAAACAATTAAATGAATGAAAATATTTCTTTTTTATTATTTCCTGTGCAAAGTTGTTGTAGTTATATTTAACAATAGTTCCAAAATAGTTTGAGCAAAATTGCTTTTTAAATAAAATTGCTTCCGCTGAAAACTTAATTTTGTTTTTAATTGATGTATTAAACAAATTAATATTAAATAATGTGTCAAACTAAAGGAAAAATAGAATTACAAAATTGAGATGTAGTTTTATTGGAGCTGAATTGTTTGTGTTTTAACTGGTGTAGCAAATTTGTTAGAGTTTAATGTAAGGAACGACATGTCTATAAAATAAAATATATAATAGTATTGTTTACGTGTACATAATGTTTATATTAATATCAGAAATTATCAAACCTTTTGGAACCACAACAAGTTTTATTCTTTGGATCCCCTTTACAGACCAAGTTTTTGAAATCTTTTTTGTTTTATACACCTGTGAAACCATGTGATTCAAATACAATTTTAAATTGAAAATAACTTGTTTAAAATATACTGTTGATGCAGTTTATGAGACCTATTACTCATAGAACCTTAATGCTAATTTTAACATGGCTATTTTAGTGAGATATATTCCAATATAGACTTACCACATAAAGAGTGTTATTTATAACTTGTAAGCATGTGTTATTTGAAGGAATGCTAGCTTGAACAACAGCTCATATGCTCACATCAACTCATTAAATATTCATGTAAAAAATGCACAATATTTTTTCAAATATTAAAATATACAGGGTCATCTGTCACTTTCCTTTCTAAAGGCTCTGAAAATTGAAATTGATGAATTCTTAGGTACTATAATTGTCAATTAAATTTACTCTATAAATAATAGTTATAGATAGTCATACATTAAACTAATAATTATAAGAACGTAAATAAACATTTGCATAAAAGTGCAAAACAACTTATGTTTAAGTTATGAATAAAAATTTTATTATGAATATTATTCAGATACCAATTAAATAAACCTCACACGACCGAAGTTTTTATATTTACCGTATGGATATAAACTTTACGGCTCCAACACCATGAATCATTGTTCATTTTAACGAACGATCGAGATGGGAAGTTGTTCTTTATCAAAGTGAGGATAAACGGAAACGGAGACGCCGGTAGAACACGATACATGAAGTGATTACTGATTACCAAGTCTTGCAGGCTGTCACTTTTTTTTAGGAAAACAGGAAAACAGGAGCAATGAAAATGAATTAGAATAAAAAAAATATATTCTATTTTTTAGTATCACTTTTCTGTTTAGGGTATCAATAAATTAGCTAGAAGAAGCGTTTTATAATTATGTTGTCTGGCATTTATAATTAATGTGGAAAATAAATCTGAGGCAAAATAAATGCAACTGCTGTTTTTAAACCATAGTTAGGCAGTTCATTGTATACTAAGTTTTATAAAAAAAAAAAAAAAACACAACTAAGTTTTGTTTGCTTGTTCTATTTAAATCATGCGTATTCAAAAAAACACAATCATTTGGTACAAGTATAGTAAACTTCTTGTGGGAAACTGGGTATAATGCTTAATGGGTAAAGGGAAAAGCACCATTGATTGAATAAACACTGTCTTTATAACAAGCTGAATTTGATCATTATGAAAAAAATGGCAAAAAAAAATCACGATATTTCTTGCTGAAAATTTCATTGGTAAATATAGACGATACACAGCAGCAAAAAACTTGAAAGGGTTGTTTAAAACAACCACTGATGCTCAAAGCTAAAAAAGTGGCAGCGCTTTATCTAGGCGGTAAAAAAACAAGCATTTTATGCTGGCAAGCAGATTATAAAACAGGTATCCATAAAAAATCTTGGAAAAACTGTCGGGCGAAAAAAAACGTCAGAATTTTAGTTTTGTTTGGTGTTTAGTACACATGCAGTGCAAAAAGTGGTTACGTAGTTCAAACACAATTTGTGAAGCAATGGTGGAAGATATTGCTGAGACATTAGTTCTTTGCTTATTGCAGTATTTCATTCGGTGTAGTAGTTCTGTCTAGTACGATTTATTACTGTAAGTATAAGTATAGGGCGCTTATTAATATTACATTAAGTGAGTAAAAAACAGTGAATTTGTTTATTCTTTTATCACAAGATTTAAGGGTTCATCGATTTCAGTGTTGCCGGACTCTGAAACTTGTAGTTGATTGCGAGAAAATGGAGCGGGAACACTCAGATCTAACGGCTGGTCGTCTGAAAAAAATCAATTTTTATTTCGTTTTATTTTAAATTGAAAATTGAGTCTTGACATTAAGATTGTATTTTTTTCTATTTTACTCAAAATGAAATTACATTAAATATAAATACACATAATAATATAAATATAATAAAATATAAATTATATATATATATATATATCCTCTTGTGTGATATTTATTAAAGCGTTTTGGATATTGTACTTACAAATTAAAGGAAATATTTTAATCTTTAAAATAGGAAATTATGAAATTACCAATTTAACACTTTGGATTGACACAAAATACAGTGGCTTTTTTTAAGAACAATGTTATAAAAACAACTTTTATTTTTTTAAAACGGCAAAATATTTATTTATTTTAATTTTTATTTATTTTAGTGAAACAGGCCATAGTAAAGGTCAAGACAACAATTGAACTTTGTACAGAAAATAATTGATTTACAAAAGTGGAGTTATAAAATGTCATACTGGGTCTGGAGCTTCTAAAAATAGATGATAATTTACTGCATCATAATTGCATTACTATTGGCATTTGTTTTTAATTAGCAATAAATCAGACTTTAAATATATAGTAGGGTGGGGGAAGACGGGACACCTTTAGCACATAATATCCAAATATCCTGTTTTAAACAATTAACGACGGGAGTCGTGAGGATACGGTTTTATGAACATTTAAAATTTGTTTGTTTACTACCAAACGGGACAACAAAACAGAATGAAAATGTGTCCCATCTTTCCCTATCCTACTATATATAAATATATTGTGTCATCTATTTAAAGGACGCCAACTTACCAGAGCGTTCAGTTTGTTGCGTGTCAAAATTCATTTGCATGGTCTAAAAATAAAACAAGTTGAAACACGAAAGCGTTACAGTTTTAAAATGGAAAAATATGCTAACTCATTGCCGCACGGCCATGATTCGTGACTCTTTTTCTGCCTCGTTTTTTACTGGTAATGTAGCAGTGACATTAACAATAACAGTAAACTAGCAATAATAAAAACAAAGAAGCTAATCAAAACAGGAAGCCAAGTGACAGGATGCTTTGATATAAACATTAAATAAGTACGTGATTCTGTATATAATCAAAGTTCAAATCAACTAACAAAAAATTTTAAGGGAAAAATACAAAAAAACAACGAGTCACTGTTGCATCACAATTTAACAGAATTGTGACATCATTTCCTGTTAGCAAATCTAACTTGACAGTTCATTGTCTATTGTTTTGTAACAAAGGCAATTGTGACATTACATTAAGCACTGATTGTTTCATAAGAACAATTATATTGCAAACAACAATGAAATATAGACGGCTGTTTCGTGTCTGTGCTTCTGCTGTTTTAAAACGCCGTGAGCAACTAAATAAAATATTTCAAATTATGCAGTTTATATGCAAATTATCTGAGACTGCATGTGTTGCATTTTCTTTTTGCAATCAAATTGTAAAAAACTACAAAACTATCTGATATTATTCAAAACTATGTGATATACACCCCTTGAATAATATCACATAGTTTTGTAGTTTTTGCAATTTGTGTGCAAACTGCTTGAGATCCATTTTGAGTTTTAAATTTGAAAAGTTGCGTAAACCATGAAAATTATTTTGTAAAATATATATTCCAGTATGTAAGTTGAAAATATGCAAATAATTTTAATAAAATCTAGCATGCCAAAATAAGACTTTACTACAGTAAAGATTTACACCAGATTTGACCAAGTAACAGCACACATACCAACCTTAAATTCATTATTATCCTCATTTTCCTCATTTTCGGCTGATAGTGTTTGGAACACGGGAGCCATGTAAGAGGTCCGTGATAGCTTACGAGGACGAGACTTTCTGCTCCTCACTGGAGGAACCGGAGCCTCCTCCACATAACGCTCCACCGTGTGTCTGGATGGCTGGGAGGACTTTCTTCTGCTCACATGAGCCGGTTTCGGCTCCTGGATGGTAAGATGCTGGGAGGAGGAGGGGAAGGATGCGGGAATGTCCTCATGAAGATCAAGAGGACACCAGGAGGATTGGGAATCCTGGAGCTCTAGTTTCGGACGCTTGATGTGATTTTTGATCAACATTTGCACAGCTGGGTTGATTTCGTTGTCCATTCTTGGTTGTTGTTGTTGTTGTTGTTGTTGTTGATGATGTTGAATTGGTTGATTTTGTTGCTTGGTTGGTTGGTATGTGATTTTATTACAATTTGATTCAACAGGCGCGGCGTTGAAACCTTCACGATCGTGTGTACGTAGATGAGTGCTGAGGTACCAATACTCCTTGAACCCACGTCCGCAAATGTTGCACACGTGGTCCAGGGTCTTCTTGTGCGAGCGCATGTGTATTTTGAGATATCCTGGTGAGGGTGACACTCTACCACAGATGGGACATCTCGCTGGAGAAAACTTTGAAGCTCCGACTAAAATCTCATTCTCCTGCTTGATATCGTCTTGAGAACGTGCGTAAGATATATGCTGCTGTGATGGCTTCAAACCAGGATCCTGCATTGCATTGTATTCCTTTGGATGGTGCCTTTGAAGGTGAAGTTTCAGGCAGTTATGTTGTGTTCCAGCATACCCACAGTACTGACATTTGTACGGTCGCTCCCCTGTATGGGACCGCATATGTATGCCGAGAACACTGCGGTATTTAAACCACTTTGGACAGAAATTGCATTTGTATCCGTTCTGCTGGGTATTGGACATATCATTGATGCTATTCATTTCATGACTTTGTACGACTTGTGTTTGGAAGTAATTTTTATCGGTAAGCGACTTTCCGATGCTGGCAAGAGACTGCATGGCAGGGTTGCGGTACGGCTTCAACTTCTGTGCGGAGATAAAGCTCTCGTTGTGCGCCTCCAGTGATTGAATTGAATTCTGGAAACCATTCTGATGGTTTGGAATTGAATTTTCCACGCCCCCGATCGCTGTTCTTTGCACATTTCCAGGATTTAGATTTTCTTCTAAATCGTTTGTTTCCAAACTTTTGGTTGCTACGTTAATACAGCCGATGGTTGGATTGAACTTCTGTTCTGGTTTTGGGACCATTTCTTCTTTTTTACAACAAGAAGGAACCAGGTCCAATGAAAGCATGAACTGTTCCTTTTCCGACGCCGATTTTATAGGATTTTTGTGTGGAAAACTGCATGAACGAGCATGAGACGATAACTTATCGACGTGAAACATCTGCCCGCAATACTGACACATGCAGTACGATAAAATCGACTCTTTATGTTCTTGTGTGGCCATTCCCAGCCTGGAAGATGAAAAAATCTGGACATCACTTGTCGGTTTGTTATGAATTGGCTTGTCCATCAATGGCTGGTACGACAACTCATTAATATGGGACCGCATGTGATTTTTAAGGTACCACGTCTCCTTAAACGCCCTGCCACATATAGTACACACATGTGACTCTACTTTATGCTTTCTCATATGTACATTGAGATAGCCAGCACTGGTCGTCCGCCAGCCACACACAGAGCACACGCACATCTTTGCCTCCATCATTGCTCTTCTTTGAGCATTTTCCACCTGATCACATTTTTCCTTGATCCCATTGAGCAGATGTGGAGGAAAACTGAATCCCGTGTTGTTCTTTTTCAACCCATCTTCCTTTCCATTATTATTGGCATTGGCATTATCCCACGCTTTACACGTATTTTCAAAGTTTTTTATTTTGTCTTGTGTGATTCCGTTTCTTTTTGCCATTTCCACAAAATCTCGAAGGTTCTCTGTTATCCTGCCCATGTTACTTTGACCGATGTTATTCTGGCATTTTTTGATCAATTCCACTATCTCAGGGTCGAGCAGCGAGCTGTGTGCAAGCGCGGTTTTCCTTCTACCACTCTGGAAATAGTTGTCTCCAGTAAACTGTGGTTTTTCCATCGAAATCTCTGTATTTCCCCAAATTCCACTGTCCGGGATCATATCAATGTGGGTGGGAAGGTCAAGTCCATGGTGTTTCTTCATGTGCAGTTTAAGGTTGCCTTTCTGCGTAGCACGGTGGTTACACACAGGGCACACAAAAGGCTTCGCACCCACATGGACCCTCATGTGTATGTCGAGCAGGCTGCTTGCACGAAAGGTCTTTCCGCACACGCGACACGCATGGCGAGCAGTGTCCGACGGCAGGTCATTGGTCGTTTGTTGGTTGTATCTGTTCACGATTTCATTAAACGATTTTTTTTCAATGGTTTGTTGTGTGTTTACTTGGGGCGACGGAAAAGAGTGATTTCCATCAAAATTCATAAACATCTTTTAAATTTAATGACAAACAACTGGCAGCCTAGCAGCATCTGTCAATAAAATAAATGGTTTATAAAAAATCTACTTACCAGTTTTGTATGTATAAAATATAAGTTTTAATTTTAGTAATTACTTAAACCAAACATTTTTAGTTTCAACTAAACCATATATTAAAAAAAAAACACATACAACAATAAAAACTGTGCCAACACACATGTTTTTTCAACCATAAATCCAGAAATTTTAATAATTTAACAGCAAAGCTATAACAACAAAACAAAGTAATGTTCTCACAGTATAGGCGCATAAACATCATTATTTTTTTAATAAAAAAGACAATTATTTTTACGTTGGGAAATTTAAATTAAGAGATAAATAGTTTATTTGGTGCTGCCTTTTTGGCAATAAAGCAAGTATATGCATTATTAATTAAGATACCATAAATTATTGAGTGAAAATACATTATTAAATTTAACTGTTTTGACATATGTTACCGAATGGTTGTACTCTTATAGACCTACATTTCCTGCCTTTGCAACATGAGCTAATACAGGAAAACACTTAAATAGAGTAAGTCCCTTTTAGCTTGTTCAATTTATTTAACATTTTTTAAAGTAAATATTTTTTAAACCCAAAGTACAAAACGTAGTTTTCTGTTTATCTCTTTAAGTATGATAACGCATATTTTAAAAAATAAACACTGACATTGCTTCGTAAATTTAAACTGAAACTGTCATTAAATATAAAATCTGCTGTCTGCGCATTTATCTTTGTTAATAAAATAATAAAATAAAAATGTGCAACAACAATAGTGAGTAAACGATGGTGCAACAGCGCGCTCTCATGTAAAATAGGTTTACTATATATGAATAATAATTAATAAGTATATTACTCATACCAGCTTAAGGTTATTCATATCTTCTTACTTTAGCTTATATGACACACAGGTATTTTACTTTAGTATAATATATATTTATGTATTAGTGGTGATACATTAATTACATTAGCCTTTAAAATAATAGCACTGGATATTTTTTACAACAACATCTTTAAAGGTATGGAGTTTTTCTAAAAAAACAGAATTGTTGTTACAGCTCGCACACTGCATTTATATATTTACACAAAAAAAATTACAAACAGTCAGAAAAACAAAAGCAATAAAAAAATAAACTTTCAGTTTTAGTATTTTAAGTAAAATATATAAATGAGAACAACAATTTCTAAAAAAAAATATATATATATATATTTATATACAAAAATATTTTTAAAATAAGCCCTTTAGCTATTAGGTCACTTCAGTACTATTAAATTCCAAAGATAAGCAATGCTACATAAGGCCCAGTTCTGAGTGACTAATTATTTGCACAGCGTGTGTAAAACATTACAGAGCAAGCAGAGGTTTCACGTTGGCCTGTTTCTCCACAGCCAGTTTTCTAGATCAAACAACAGAAACCCTATCAAAATACACAGAGCCCAAAAAGGAATTTTTAAAACAACACATTCGACTCATGCTTATACAACGTTCTTTAGAGGCATAACAGCTCATTTATCGAACGCAAAGCAGACCTAACTTTTCCCAAGTATTTTTAAAATAATAGCTCAAACTTTACAATTTTTTAAGCTTAAAAAAAATTTTGCAACTAAAAAGAGGATAAAAAATAAAACATAATTTTAATAAAACCTTATTTCTTGTTACTAAAAATATCACATATAAGTGTTTTTGCCACACAGCACAAATACAGCTCTTACTATTTCCAAATCACTTTTTGGTTTCCTTTACAAAATAAATATTGTTGAACAAAATTATCAATAGCTAGACAGACCATTTATCTCATTTTATAACTTGCTTACATAAAAAAAAGAACAGGTTTCAATTTCATAATGACAAAATCACTATTTTCAACTGCCCAAGGCTATAATAGTTTTATTGTTTTGTAATAAAGTTAATTGCTGTAAAGATTTTTAAAAGCAGTCATCAGTTTTGCATATACAGAAAACCTTTTTAACACTTTTTTTGTTTAAACTATGTTTCTAATTAATAAGTGGTATTCTCTATGTTTTCTTTACATAGACACTATTTTTGCAATCAATCGGAAAACTAGGATATTCTGTAACATTTACCTAATACCCATAAAATAGAAGTGAGGTTCTACACCTACTACAGTGAGACATGCAATGGGACTTCTATTATTTAAATCAAAGTTGGTTTGCAGAGCATAACATCTACAAAAAGGAAGTAAATAGAATTACAATAAATAAATATGAAATACTCATTGCAAAGTACAATTACTTAATGTAAGGTTATACTACCCCAAATTTTGGTGCAGGTATAACCCTGTATTTTTAGCAGCTCAGATTTTATCTTAGAAAGGTTTTCGGAGTTTATTGCATTCACCACTTTAAAAAAAAACAAAGTTTTTTATTTCTATTTTTAACCACTTTTGCCTTTAACTGCATTTTATCTTTTTTCTAAGTGCATTTTTGCGTTCTTCTAACTGCATTTTTGCTTCTAACTGCATTTTTTCCGCTGTCTCTTGACATGAAAGCCTTGGTCTGAAACAGATGGTTTCTGCAGCTTTTTAAACCATCGCCCAGATGTTTCTGCAGGAGATCACGTAAAAACTGTCATGTCTCTGAGAAATGAACAGGAAAACTAATTTGCATACAAGGTTTAAGTATTCATTTATTTAACTGTAATGTGTATTGTGACTTTGTGAGGTGCTAATATTACATTAAACCATCCGTTATTTTCATTTATTATTAATGATTTTAGTATCAGCTAAAGAATAAATAACATTAATCCGTCATAAATAATAAGCTGCATTTGCATATTCAAAAATAAGACACCCTTTGTAATTATCAGGAAATTAAAGACGAATGTTTCTTGTCAAAATGACATCCAGACAATTAATTAAAAGAAGGCTTTGGGTAACAAATATACTGGAAAACTTTTCACAAGACTCCAAATGCATTCAGCGTATATACTTTTTAACATATATAGGTATCTACTATCTAATGTGTTTTAATTTGGATTATTTTTGAATAATCATAAATATAAAAGATTAAAAAAATACAATAATAGTATAGAAACTATAAATTTACATATTAATATATGTGTGTGTGTGTGTGTGTTTATACCTTTAATTTTTTTAATAAACCTATATTTTTACACTCAAAATATTATACATGTGACTGATAGACTGATAGTCGCGTATATATATATATTTAATAAATGAAATTAGCAAACCGCAGTGGTAACACTCATGCATGCCATACTCTAGTCTACGCCGGTGGTAATAATGCAGTGTATGGTTTTTTAACGCAATTATTTTAGTTCAGTAGGGTCGCTCTAATGCATGGGCAACAAAAAAATATATATACTTTATACTTATATACCAATCAGTTAAAACAGCCACAAAAATTGAATTAGACCGAATTTTGACACAGAATATACTAAACAAACTTTCTCTGGTACAGAAAAAACCTGGAAAAACAGCAAGACCCACAAGTAACGACGATTCATTAGTTGTATACACTGGAGTTGTAGGTTTAAGGTTTGACAAAAACAACTAGTTGGTCTGATGGAAAAACAGAACTCAAAAACCAGAAAAACTTAAACAAATAACAGTTTACAATACTGGTCTGGAATTTGAATGTGATTTAATGATCAAAAAAAGCTGGGTAACGGTTTAGGAAAAAAAGGCAGATGTAAAAAAGGGAGACATATAAAAATTAAACAGTAATATTATATAATGCTAAACAAAACTTTAAAAAAGTCTGCATTTAAAAAAATAAATATTTTTTAAAAGTAATCATCAATAATTTGTTTGCAATATACAATTTACAAAAAGTCTCGACTGTCTGGTATCATTATTTTATTCTAATCTGCCCCATCATGAACTGCAATATATTGGCTTGCAACACAGTAGTTATATTGCACATACGTGACACTAAAGCACGAATATGTTATTACCACTAAACAATGGCCAACTACAGTTCATACGTTGTGTGCTATAGTCATGTCATTGCTTTAACTGTCTGCCCTGTGGAAAATAAAACCAATATAGAATAAAAAAAAATAAAATATATGACGGTAATTAATACTTCTAACTTTGTGAGTGTAAAATAACCCACCACTTAAAAGCAATTAACAAAACCTTATTTTTGCCCGGGGCATTTGGAAATACAACCTTTTTACTTTTTACTGCTTGTTAATAATTCAAAGCCCTTTCAAAGCAGAACTTTATTTTACAGTTTTAACTAAATAAAAGCATAAATTATAAAAAAAAAAGTTTCTACTACCTTAAAAAAAATTAAATATATATATATATAGTTTTTTTTATATTATTTTTATATATTATATAAAAATAATTTATTGCAAATGCAGACAAATAAAAAAAAAATAAAAAAACCAAGCATTCTATTTTTACCTCAAATAAAAAAAACAAATAGATATAATAGAATATATTATACATATATATATAAAAATTATCAGTATTTTTAAATAGACCACAACAAACAAATACACACTTAATTTCTTATAGTTCAGCCATAAGCGTTGCGGTGTACTTCTAACGTATCATAGACATGGTTAAGTTTTGTACCATATGCTACTTTATAACAGGGAGCGGATAATAGAATTGTACTTGACAGGAAGTTCTATGTCTGGAAGGTTGTCAATGAATATAAGCTCCCATGTATTGTACCATTATAGTCACACTGTACTGTTGCTAATATACATTCTGCTAATAACGCAAGCAGTTTAAAAATGATAGGTGGTAAGTATGTTTTTACACTAAGTAAAATGCATTTTTACATATAATATATATATATATATATAAACATTTTTGAGTGTCGTGTGTATTATTTAATGCCATTCACACTATGTACCAGTGTTAATGTGTATGTTTTAAGTAGACACTTTAAAAAATGCATTTTTAAAATTTTTTTTTAATTTTATAAACCACACTAAAGGCTACATATTGTTTGTTTGACCTGTAAAAAAAAGTTTATTTATCAAACTGAAACTTTTGCAACACAATACAACAGGGCTATTTTACGGTGACAAATTTAAACGCCTTGTGGCAATGAACCCAAGTTAAATTTCGCAACGGACAATATACATCCAATTATGTGGTCAAAAAGCAATAAAGCAATTTCCAAAATTACTCTAAAATCACAAACTGAATTTAAAATCGCTTTCATGTTTTATATTTAAATACAAGCAAACTTACACCTCCTAAAATCAAACTGATTAACCAATTTGATTAAAAATTGATCAAGAAAAACTTTTTACATATTTAAACACAAAATTTTTCAAAGTCCGCACTAGTTTTGATATTTAATAGAAAACTTGAAAAAAAAATTTGGACAATGCACATAAAAATTTGCATATAAATATTTATTATGCGAACAATTTATGCTTAAAATCTAAAATTAAGTTGAAAACGGAGGAATAGAAATAATAATAAAGCTTGCTAAACCACCCAAGGGCATAAAAATATAATTTAGCAATTCAACATTTCATGTTCCCATTCCTACAAATTAGAGTCAACTCCCATGGGATAGATAAATATATTTTCATTATTCAAGCATTTCTCTGGGGATTGATAAGGAATAAGGATTATTTAATGCAAAAAAAAACACACATCTATGAACTACAATTAATATATATATTATGTGTTTATTTTTAGATATCAAAATGTTTGTCAAAAATTATTCCCAAAAATTTCAAATTTTTTTGCACATTTTTTACATGTGTTTATATAGGTTTATTTTTGTTGGGTTATTAAAATATTATTTTGTGGTTATTAAAATATTATTTTCTGCTAGTTTTTGGCAGTACATGTCAGTGAACAGTATTATAAATTTAGTTTACCAGCTTTCTGATTGTTTATATAAAAAGATTTGAGAAGCATTATATATATGTATATGTAAACCTGCAATGCCTACAAGCAAAAAATTCCAAACTTAAACCAAATTTCTTTCACTGCTGTACTTATATGGCTTTCAGTGAGACCACAATGTCTGCTGATAAATGCCAGCACTAATGACACATCACATAAAATTGTCTCAGCATATATAATTCAATTTAATGTTAGGCTACATGTATAAGACCTCTACAGTATAATTTTGAAATAGGATGTATAAAGTCATATTTAATAGCAAACTAAATACCGGTTCGAAAAGTAACTTTTAATTTAATTTTGTACAATTTAAAACAGGAATATTAAGCTTTGAAATTAATATATCATAATTAGTTAAGGCAACTAAGGACCAAAGGGATTTTAATTTAATTATCAAAATTTTAGGAAACAATTCCGTTTAATATTAAATTACGATCTAATTTTTAAATTGGTAACGTATTTTTGAATTCTTATGTAACTTTCCCTTTGTACATAATGTTTTTAAACCACACAGAGATTGTTAAATGAAGATCTAACAGGCCAATGTTTACAAAAACAGGCTAATCAAATATTTATTAATAAATAAAAGTCACCCATTGACCTTATTTGTGCTTGCTATAATAACTCATTATGTCAATATTAGAAACTAAAAAAACAATTCTTATTTGTTTTTAATAGGGCAACCAAACAAACACAGGCTCAAACAAAGTATATCTTTATATATGTTGTACATGTATATATATATATATACCAAGCATTTTTAGTATTTTTAAGCAACTACAAAGCATCTCAAACAAAAAAAGTTTTGACTAAATCCCTAGTCATGTCTCAATGTAGAATTATATCTATAATAGAATGACCATGTTTTGTGCAAATATCAGCACAATTTTCTTGATTCGGGGAAAAAAATACGCCTTCAACTAACAGTTTGCGTAATAAATAAATATATATAATATAGTTAAGTACATATATATAATATATATATACACTATTTTAGTTTGTTTTTGTTTGGTTGCTCCATTAAAAACAAAAATGATTTGTTTTTTTAGTTTCTAATGTTGACATAATGAGTTATTAGAGCAAGCAGAAATAAAGTCAATGAGTAAGTTACATAATATATACATAAAAAAATCTTAAATATCCTATCTGGCATTTCAAGTGTTTTAATGGGCTATACAAACTAGATAACAGATACATACCTTGTGCACCCTGTATGTTTAAGTTGCATTAGATACTTATATACGTTTAAACTTTAATATGCAACAGAAACGCGTATTGTATTTTTGCATTTACAGCAACAACTCAAAGTTTTGGTCACATGATCCAAACATTAACTTTGTCTATGTTTAAACTTTACATGTCATGTGACCCATACAAGCTTATATACCCAACCAGTGGCGTCGATTTTATAAAAACGTAGGGGTTGCGACATTACACTATGTTAGCTGAAAGTAGGTATATGTAGAACAAGTAAAACCACGCATATAACGTGTGCGGCATTCAATAGAAAAGGTATGACATAAGTCTGGCAGTTGATTGCGGGTAAGTGTTTAAAAAACTTACAATATGACATGTAAATATCATCATATAAATGCCAATACGTTGATTATACAGACAGACGGTCACCCGTTGGCCGTACGCTAATGGACCACATCACAATACCGCGTATGACGTAACATTATTCAACTGACAGGTGCAGCATTGCGCAATATCTTACGTTAATTCTCTGCGTCACAATATTGGTTATAATGCAACATTTGACTTTAAAACTCGTAATTGCGCAACATAAAACTAAAAGTTGTTCGCATCACAATTGAACACGTAACAGTTTTGTGTTGGTTGACGGGCGCAATGAAGTTTAAAAAAATCATTTTAACAAAAGTCGAGGAAACAAAAAAAAATAATTAAACATGCGTCAATCATGTTGTACAACACACGATCAAAGCTGCGTTCGCCTATCACCGATCAAAGGAGCATTACCGGCACCGCCACGATCTCCCTTTTAACAGAAGAACTTAACAGGATAAGGTTTGCGAGCGAGAATAATGTTTCACATGTAGGCTAAATAATGAATGTGTGAATTGCTATTATGTTGCAATAATCGACGTGTAAATTGTCATTATGTCGTAATGAATCCACGCGTGAATCCTTACTATTTCGTAACAAACATGTTGCTTGGCTGAAGAAAATATCATATATAAATATAAAGCAGTGACCGACCCGATTTAGGTAGTTCATTTTCGCACGTTTAACAGCCAAATTACATTGATTTTACACGCAACTGTTGTTAGGGATTCATGGCATGTGCGCGTCTTAGAAAAAGAACACCTATTCCTTTAGTTTAATTTTCTCCTGGTCCGCGTGTTTTAAGTTTAATTCGAATTGCCTTCGGGAGAAAAGCAGCTTTGGAAGTAGACGTTAGACAAAATTTAAAAGGTAGAAATGACTAGTAAACATTACATTCTCACACAATAATATAATTGTTACTGTAACAATTGGCGATTTTGCGATTATCAATGTGACGTAAACACTTGTCTGACGTAACACGCAGCCGTTATAGGTAACCGCGCAGGGTACAAAAACGGCTAGTTTATGCGTTGGGAGAATGAAGGTGTTGCGTAACTACTATAAAGTAATTGTTTGATAAAGTTAAATATATTTATTTAAGAAGAATTTAAGAATAATTTCCTTTAATAATTTGAAAATCCAGGGGTTGCTGCAACCCCTGCAAAATTGTCAGGGTAGGCCTGCATACCCTGCACCATATAAATCGACGCCAGTGTACCCAACTGTAGCGCGCAGGTTTTAAAAAAATACTGTTATTTTTCGCCGGTTTTAGAAGACTTTTATCAATTATTATTGTATATCAATTAATTCAAATATTTATTCCTTGCAATGGATTATTGTTAAGATAAGAGAGAGCAAAAAATAATAGTTAAGGGTTATAAAAATATATATATATTTTAATTTTAGCGCTAGTTAATTGCTTAATAAATATATATAAATATGTAAATTTTATAAATAACAAACTGCTATAACTTACATCTTAAATCAATAAAATGATAATATTGAGAAAAATGTCTACACAGTTTCATTTAAAAAGGTCATGTGCTGACAATAATAACGTAATAACAATGATAACATAATGGTAACTCGTAAGCTGGCACAGGTGTTAAACCCGTGTGATAACGACTGTCGTTTCCGGCAACGCGAGGAAAAAGTAAGTTACATTCATTCATAACAACATCGTTTCAACAGTTTTTTTGCAAAATATATATTATATAGCCTAATTAAAACCTCTGGGCAACCAAAAATGTACGTATAAAGCATATAAACAAAAACAATATCTGTAAACCCAATATAAATGCAACATACTTGTAACTTGGTCAACACATTGTCTTAATATTTTGGTAATAAATTCAAAGTAAAATAATAAAAAGCTAAATATTATACTTGTTTTTTTACATTAAATATCATTATGAAACAATACAAGAGTTTTTTTGTAGAAAGAATAAACAAAAAAGAACTACTACACAAGACCACTTAATAACTTCACAAAACATAGCCCATTCATGACATTAATTACGAAACTCTATAAGTTACAATGCAGAAAACCGCAATAAGTTACTTAATTAATAAAATTAAAATGCTTACATCAATCAAATGCTTGTAGGGCAGGAAGCCTTCAGGTTTTTGTCTTAATTTCTCAAAACAAAACATTTAATTTATCATTCGCGCTTTTATTGCTGGCATTTGCTGCAATATCAAAATAAGGCATGATAAGGTATCCTTAGCTGCAATCCGCCTGAGTGACAAGTAAAAACTTAAAAACAATATTTCTCATTGCATAAAAAACACAAAACCCGGACAGCGCAAACTTTTAAATCTTTGTTTAACCGTTAAACTTATTATTCTTGCAAAAAGTGCTTTGTAAATTATAACTAAAATTAGTTAAAGCGTAAATTACGCGTCTGACGGTTTCTGAAACTCAAAATAAGCAACGTTACAAAATGTTGAGATTGCTTTGAATTTTTTTTTAATTTATACGGACGGTTGTTTTTCAAGCATAGCAACGAAATTGATATGTTCTTGTCTGTGAGCTTCGATAAGCTTCTGCATTAACGCTTGAAGACCTTTAATTTTTTCCATACAATTTGAAACTTCACCGCTTTCGCCCTTTCCAGCATTCTAAACAAGAGGTTACAAATATACACTGAAAGGCTGATCTTTAGGCAGATGACGCAGACTTTATTAAAAAAGAACAAGCGTTTCGTCTGCTAGGCGGCAGGATTTTGTCACGGTCTTTGCCATAACTCGAACCTATGTGCGTGCGGTGGCTATGAGCATGATGGGGTAAAATGGAATCTTTTTTGGTAGTACACAAAGATTATTTACCGGTTTTATATAATCGTAACCCAACGACTCGCCATTTTATGTATAAAACACGATCAGGAGATATATGGTATTTAAGCTTCAATAGCATCTTATCTTACCCTACAGTAAAATTAGGCTATCCCACACCATAAAGAGTCCATATAGCTTATAACTTACCTTAGCCAGTGACTGTCTTAGACCTGAAAAGGTAGAAATACAATCCCGCAGTTTTTCTTCTAAAACATCTCTTTCAGATTGCAATATCTTAACATTACGTTGTAATCCCCACATCCGAGACTGCAGAGATTCTTTCTCTGCTTTCTCCGAGTCGAGCTCGACTGACAAAAATAGCGTTACAGTTTATTCAGTACTGTTGAGCGTGTAATAATAGATAAGAAGTAAATTGAGCTGAGCAAGACCAAAGCGAAAATTACACTTGTGAATCGGATATTGTACACATTTTCTGTATTATCTGTTAATTGTGTTACCATAAGACAAAGTATGTCTAATGCTATTATGATTTCCAAAATATAGGGAGCCTATACAGATTTTACCTTTAATTTTTTCAAGTGAGTTTCTGGATTCGTGAAGCATTGATTTATTTTCAAGTTTTTCTTCCAACGCTGCCCATAATTGATTCAGAAGCATTTTCTCTTTGTCTATCCACTCCTCTTTTTGACGCAATAGACCTATGATTGTTCGACGTCTGGAAACAGTAAAAACATAAAACTGTATGATAAAAGAAAATATATAGTAGGGTGGGAGAAGATGGGACACATTTTTATTCTATTTTTTCGCCTATTTGCTAGTAAACAAAGAACATTCAAAGTTTTAAAAACCGTATATCCTTACGACTCCCAATAGATAGACCATTGTTAATTGTTTAAAACACAATCAGAATATTTAAACATTTTGTGCTAAGGTGTTTATCTTATCCCACTATATCAGGACTGTATACATAAAAAATAAATATTCACGGTGGGGTCAGACGAAACAAGCGTAAGACGTGCTCTGTTTTAAAAATCTCCGTTTACCAGTACCCATTTAATGATTAAGGAAAAATAGTGCAGTATTTTTCGATAGTATTCTCACGATCCAACAAAGTGCACGGCAAAGTTGATAACTGTTGGTAAACATTAAAGTTTGGTGTTAAACGACTATACGACATGTTTGTAATAGCTAAAAAAAGAATATTAGTAAGAAAGTGAATGGCGCTGTGGCATAGTGTTTAGCGCGCATGCCTGTAACCCAGCGGTAATGGGTTCAAGGCTCGTCGCTGTTAGCGAGCGTATATGTCCTTGGGCAAGAGACTTAACGGCAATTGCTTCAACCCAGTGGTCACTAATGAATTGTCCAAATCATCAGCCATACATAAAAAATAAAAAAAATACCCCCAAAAAGTTTAATGTTGAGAAAGACTCGAGAAGTATATCTGAATATATTTTTATTGTTGATTCGTATCTGACCGTATATACAGTGGACATGTCTACTGTGAATTTGTACAAGTAAAAACATAGCTTAAAACTGCAGTATCTCAAAAAGGCGTTGCACTTACTCCATATATAACCGTATACATACATGCTATAGACTATAGTGATTATATGCTTCCAGTTTTTCAACCATACAATTGGCTCAGCTTGTAGGTCAACCAGAACGAAGAATAGATAATATTTCGTCTTATTAACTTTATGGTAGTTACATTGGAAATATAAGAGAAGAAATGTCCTCGAGTCGACCTCTGGCAGATGGGGAGCAACATATTTATATGTAACACACTAAAAATTACGATGGAGTAATAGGTAGGGTGGTCAGGGGTTCTTTGGCATTATCTTGTGTGTGCGTACTCGCGACTTGAATAGGGGAGTCGTCAGCATTGAAGAATTGATGCGTTGTTTGGTTGGACGCTGTACATGAACTAGTAATGAAGCTGGCTGCTGCGCTAGTATCAGTAGGGAACGTGCGGTCAGAGATTCCATCTTGTATCCGAGGGGAAGAGGAACTATACACCGGGGGAGTAGAGGGAGAGCGGGCTGTGTGGACCGGCGAATGGAAATTGCACGGGGAAGTGCATTTGTTAGCCCTATCCCCAAAGCGTTGATGATAAAAACAAATATCATCGTTGCTTGTTGTGTTTCTGGGTAAACTGACATCGGAAGAACACGTCTGATGTGTGCTGGACGGCGGTTGATTATGCGGTTTATTGGAGTATTCTCGACGTTGGTAGTTGCTTCGCTGTTGGGGCGGATTCCGCTTCCAATATGAATCATTGTCTTGTGAATCTATTTGGACCTTTAATTGTTCAATCGAGTGTATGAGATTTGCTACATCAGCTTGAAGCTCGGTGTCGATTGATGAGGACGTTGTGGTTGACATGCAATCCTGTCTGCGAATTAAAGCGAACGGTTGGTCATCTGATATTCTGTCTGATTCTTCGCCGACTACAGTCAAGTCAAGGTCATCGAGACGACCAAAATGCGTTTGGAAGGATAAGTCGAAAAATGAGAAATAATGTTGAAAGATAAGTCGTTTGTGGATTGTAGCGATCTCCAAGGTTGGAAATTGACTGATGAGTTGACGAAGGAACATTGACGGAAGTTGCTGGGGGTTTGGGGTTATCTGGGGCACCACTTGTAAGGCACAGGTTAGATCTTTTGTGTATGTTTTGAGGAGAAGTTCGATAAACGTATCGAATGGTTTGTCGGTAGTGCGTGCTTTTTCTGAAAAGATATACCATTCGTGTCGCGTTGGATTCGCCTGAGATTGACACAATGCGCCCATGCTAGGCCACGGATCGTTTTCTCCGATGAGGGCGAAGTGGCTACTTGCGTCGAAAAGGTACTGCTTAATCGGCACATCAGGGGTCCATGGTATAAGTCCAGGAATGCTAGAGGGTGGTGTTGGCGGCGGTGGACTTGAGGCAGTTGTGATTGGTTGGTCGGGCGTTGCGGGATCTGACGACGTGCTTGGTCCCGGCTTTTCCTGTTCGACTGACGTTGTGTTGGTTTGTGGTTGTTCATTTCGGTTACTGTCCATCTTATAGCTACGTCCGCTGCGTGATTTTAACTTGGGACCTTTTGATGGTTTACTTGATAGAGTTGTGTCCCGCACCGCGGAGGGCCATATACTTTTTCGTCGTTTGTGCGTCATTTGGTGCCACTCAAGAGTTGTTCTGCCTCAGATTGTTACGGCGTGCGAGTTTCCTGACGAAGTAGGTGGAACGCTATACCCTCAGTCTCATATGATCTAATTCGAATTTTCCTTTTGAAATATGTAGCCCCGATTACAAGGACTCGACTAGTGTTAAGTCTGTTTTGACAATGACACGAAAAGTATATGAGTATACCTTTATTGTTGATTCGTATTTGACGATATATAGATTGCAGCAGTGGGCATGACTACTTATTCAATGTACTCTGCATGCCTTATTCAAATAGAATATAAATAACACGGTTAATTTGTACAAGTGAAAACATAGCTTAAAAACTGCGGTATCTGAAAAAGCGTCGACTGCACTCTGTTCATAACCCTATATACAACATGCTATAAGCTGTAGTGAATATATGCTTCCGGTTTCACACAAAATGGGTCAGCTTATACGATACTGTATGATTCAAACTTGCAAACTGTACAATTTTTGGAGTTTTAATATGTGACTCAGTGAGCACAACGATCATCTTATTTCTATGCTTTTTAGGCCAATAACAAAAATGTTATAGTACTTTAACGCCGAATTTTAAAACTTAACAAAAGTTATCAACTTTGCCGCGCACTTTGTCGGACCGTGAAAATATATTGTCGAATAATACAGTAACATTTTGTTTCGTCCATCATTAAATGGGTACCGGTAAAATGAATTTTTTTTAAAAAGTCATGTCATTACGTCGTTTCAAGTCTTCCTCACCCTATACTTTGTAGGCTATTCATCTGTCCCGTTTAAGTTGATAATTGCCACGTATAGGCCCATTGCATTCTTATAGGTTAAGCTAGAATCTAGATTATCTTTACTGTTCAACAATTTGCGCATAAAACAAAAAATATAGAGTTCGTCCTATTAAAATACAGCTGATAAATAACCCAATGATTTTGCAGACCTCTTATTAAATACTTATCGTATAAATAAGGTCGATGTGGTCTAGGGCAGTGCTCTTCAACCGGTGTGCACAGTGCACCCCAGGTGCAAAAGGGTATACAAGGGTGCTTCACAAACTTCAAAAAAATGTCAGCAGTAATATTCAGTTTTGATCATTTTTAACAAATTTAGCCACTTTCCTACAGTTTTTTTTTATATGAATTCTATACCTTGCATCACTGGGAACTGTGAAACTAGTCTTCTTTTTAACCGTAAGCCTCATGCTCCTAATTGAATTTAATTAGCTGTGCTTTTCGATTAAACAGGGACGTATTCTCGTACGCATTTCTCCTTGATGACGTCACTAGTTTCAGGAGTACATGAGTTTGTCGCAACAACTTTAGGGGTTCACCAACCCAAAAAAGGCTGAAGAGCACTGGTCTAGGGCTGTGGCACAATTTTACCGCGCCTGCCTTTAACCTAGCAGGTACACGTGTTCAAAGCTCATCGCTGCTAACATTAGTGGTCACTTAAAATGTTGTTTTTTTGGCCATGCATAAAAACAAAAAAATAAATAAAACACTCCAAAGTTACTAACGTATTGTAACTCGTAAGCGGGCAGGAAGTGTATAAAAAAAACACCCAAGAAACTGCCCTGCTCAGCCAAGCGAGGGTAAATAAGTTACAATAATTCATTCAGTCATACCTTATATATACACCAAGCATAAAAGCAATTCCGGTAGCTAAGAAAAGTACGAAGACCTGAAACCAGCAGGAGTTTGGATCCAAGGCTACTTTAACTGTCTCCCAAATAAAACCGATCCATGAGCCATCGTCATCGTCGCTTCCAGGGTCAATACCAAGATATGGAATAATAGTTTCACAACCGTTTTCGTATGCTTTTGAAGCGACATCGTTTTCTGAAAATTCACGAGCTTTTACTTTGCAATAACGCGGCATGTTGTTAGTTATAGCGGCCTTGACTTTCGTAGGATTTAATATTTTAGTTTTATAAGAAACTGGGCAAGTTTCAGTTTGCCATTGTAAAGAAATATAATTTGCGACGTAACAATACTTGCAGTTATGAAATAATGAAAATTGTGACAGTTTTATAACCGGAAATGTAAAACATTTGATTCTAAATATAGTATATCATCAGCCTCTTGTAGATTCCTTAAAAACATCCGAAAGCTGAGTTGGTATGTGTGACCATTGTAAAAATTTCAAAAAAAATTCTTACTCAAAAACTTAGACAATCGGAATTGGAGTCAAATTTTAGAATTGCTTACAAATACAGCTAGAAGCAATCGTTGCGCCATCACTCAAGTGAAATAACTCGAAAACAGCAGCGTTTTGAATGGGGAAATTAGGGTTTAATAACATATGTATACTTACAAAATAAACGTTGACTTCATTTAAAAAAAAAAATAATCTGAAACTATTACGAAGCGCAGTATACGCAGTTCATTGAAGAGTTGACCTATTATATTCTACAACTAACACACGAACGGCTAGATATGTTTGTCACCCACAAACTCACTTTCCAAAAAATTGTTAAAAACCGTAAAAACACTGAACAAAACCTGCGAAAAAATAACTGCCTGGCCAATCTGATAGAAGCTGTCTGCAAAAGTGACTTAAAATAAAAACACTTCACCACATTTGAAATTTTTTTATTTCCCGTTAATTTACTTTCCCTTCTTGGGTTTAGTTTGGTTCGCAGCCTCTTCTTTTTCCTTCTTTCGCTTGGCACGGATTCCAAACAACTTGGCGTTGGAACGAGCCATTCTAAGTGACTGGAACACACTGTGTTTGCGTTCAGCATCTGTGATAGCACGCGCTTTCTCGGGTTTGAAGGTCTGCAAAATACAATGATTTTTATACAAATTTGCCTGAATCAGTTAATACAGGAGTAAATAAAGTATCCTTGTAACAGCTAAACAATTTGACTGTAAAACTCATTGCAAAAACACAAACTTTATTAAATTATAAATTATGTTGCAGTCAAACATAAAATGTAAATAGTATAACAGTTGTGCAATATACTTTTATTACCAAGCTACTGTTACTATAAAAACATTGAATTACAAAATATGTTATCTTTATACCAAAGTTTTTTAGGGCAAATGTGAATAATTTTATTCTAGAATCGTTGTATCGTAATTAATAAGTTAATAACCCAAGAATCCAAGATACATACATACTAAAACTACCCCTTATTGGACTAAAATAACATTCTTGCAGAGGAACTAGAAAATTGATCTTTAGCTACATTTAGGAATATTATCGTCAATGAGTCTACACAGGCGCTAAACTAAAAATGATCGGACACTTAAGACGCCTTTTTCTATAGAACAAATCCAACTTATTAACTGAGTAACTGTGACGTTTGCAATACAGAAAACTCCAGGGTAGGCCTTTCCAATGTTTTCCCAGAAAGTGGATACCCATTTAGTATATTAGGTGGTTAAGATACAACTAGTACAGTACTAGTACCCTTTGATGTGAGTTTAATTCTAATTCCAAACCAGAGTATATCATTTAATTTTTATGTAATATGCATACAAAAGTTGGTGCAGAATTTTTTTGGACCAAGCTGTACCTATAATTTTAGCTTAATATTTGGGTGATATTGTAAAAGGTGAGGATGTAAAGAATCAAACAGTCCAAAACATGAATAAGAAAACTTACATCCTTCATTGGCATGACCACACCAGTGTGCTGAGTTGCCATCTTTACTTCTTCAGCCTAAAAAAAACATATTGTAATAAGAATATACAAACATATGTTATATTACTACATAACCTACATTTAGTCATTTAACAAACATTTCATTACTGACAATTTTAACAGTTTTATTTTATCATTATAATACTAAGAAACAACTGTATTAAGAATGTTACAGTTGACCATCTAATTTGGTAATTACCAGGTAGAAAAGAACACAAGGCTTGCTCAAACAAGATTTCCGAATATAAACATTCTATATCACATCTTCACTACTCTTTATTGTTTTTAAATCTCAAGCATAAATCCTTTCCAGAGCACTTATCTCTTAACCAGAGGACTCCGTTTTATTGCTAGTACACTATAGGCATGGGACTTTACGACTATTGTTCTAACTTCCAACCCAGCGGTCACTGGTCACTATTGGATTTACTATTAATAGGGCTTAATAGACTACCATATTTTTTCATTCTAGTGTCCAACACTTTTTTTACTAGTATTTCCAAAAAACCTTTTCACGCAGTTGGATCTTGTTAAGTTCGTTTGTTTTAAAATGCCGAACATTTCCTTCGTTTTTGCACAAATTAAACGAGAATTCGACATGTTTGCACTCGTATTATAAGGTGTGACATTACCCCACAACGCAATTATAAGCAGCAAACAAAACACTTACAGAGCTGTCTCCCTTCTTAGGATTGGAGAGCTTCTTGGGGAAAAGGATAAGTTTGGACTTGTACTCCTTCAACCTCTGCACGTTCATCTGAAGTGATTCAGTTGATTTGTTCCTTCTGCGATGATCGACAGCAATTCCAATGGTGGCAGCAAAATAACGGTTTATTCCAGCAGCCTGTTGTTTAATAAATATTATATTAAATATTGATAGAGTATCCAAAAGCAATAGTTTTTGGACATTAAAAATTGCACCGCAGAGTAAACATATTTGCAAACAATTTAATTCTGCCCCTGCTTTAGTCGGAGATGGTCAGTGCCAATTCCCCAAAAAAAAAATTTAATTGTTGTTAATAATACATAAAAGTAAAATGTGGCTGTGTAAATTATTGAGAAAAAAATGGACTAGATAAAGAATTGAAAACACATTTTACTTGCACATATTACCACAGACGTTTAATAACAACCTTATTCTCAAAAGACTATCGCTAAAAAGCAATTTCTCTATGTGCAAGTTAAACTATCATTCGATCATTACAGCTTACCTTAAGTTCTTCCAAAGTAAAGCCTCTGCCGAAGCGTTGTTTGGTGTTGTACTTAAATGTGGGGCATCGAACCACTGGTCGCAGGGCGCTTGTTGGTCGTGGAGCAACAGTCCTTGCTTTTATGATTCTTTTCTGGTGTCGCCTGTACTTACGGGCGGGCTGGTTGAACCATGTCTTGACTCTGGTCTGCCACTTCTTGTGAAAGTGATTATTCGATATGACGTTGTTGTGCCGGATCGCCATCGTGATCCTAAAATGAATATTCTGAACCAACTGTCTGCAGCTAACATCAAGTGTATTTTCATGCCATACTAGCTACATTTTAACTGTTTTTAGAGCGCTAAACCACTTTACACACACGTAATTATATCGTGTTGTTGATTTAATTATTATTCGTTTAAATTAAGCAGTAAAACTGTAGATTACTCAGGATAAAATACCAACCTTTAGGTCACAAAACTAAAAGAACCAAATTTATTTTCCACACATGAAACTTGCTTTATTTCGCTAGGTGGCGGTAGCTTTGCGTGGCATAAAATTATTTCGTCCCCGATGGTGATTACTACGCTTCGGCGATTGCAAAAAAAGGGATTCGTTATGTTTTAGTGAAAGTTTAAAAATACGCATGCTTCTAATTAAGCCTATTACACGTATTCGTCTGTACGCATGTTATGTGGATGAGGCGCGAATTTCACATTCTACCTTTTACAACAGCACATTTACTTTAGGCCTGACAAATCGGTTAAGGGCCAGTGAATTTATAGCAATAACCGTAAAAACGTTTTGCCCACTGAGTTGCAGTAATTAGGGTTCGTTAATTTTCCTGTCCAAGAACACAGCCTACATACCACAATAAAGATACCATTTAACTTAGCCTATAATCCGATTCCATTTAGTTTTGCTGCGGCGCAGTACGCCTACAGACATATAATACTGTTAAGTGACTGTCAATGTTTATGCCCATCTCAAGGTATATTACAGCGAAACTGCTGTCTTCTTGTAGTATCGGCAACGTGGAAAAGTGTATAGCGCCTCTTAATGAGAGTTTATACGGACTAGATTCTCGATTTTGCTACCACTGTGGGCATGTATGTCTTTGGGCAAGACACTTTAACAGTAATTACTCCAATCCAGTGGTTTCTTATGAGTTATACAGATAGTTAGACAAACATAACAAAAAATAAAAAATCTTAACCAAAACAATAATCACCCTCAAAGTTACATATACGTGGCAAAAGCGGGTACGAGATGTGGATCAAACAGAACACCAGTGATAACTGCTATTGCTCTACCATGCGAGCGTAAATAAGATAAATTCATTTAATCATATATATATATATTGTAATATGCAACGTTTTATTTTTATATAAAGGCATTTTATATAGTTTTATTGATGTCGTTTTGCATACAGTACTACCATTTGATATATACGGTACACGACTCACAGTTGCAAAACTTTATTTGTCAAGCGAATAATTTACACTCTGTTGGCAAGTAAACCCAATCTCGACACAAAAACCTTCCAGAGTGATCAGTCTTACAAGAAATATTACTGTACACTTCAGAATTGACTTGCTCTTGGTTGAGATAAAAGAAAGCGAGATGTTTCGTTTTTAGGGGTCGACAAACTGCATCAGCGTGCTGGGGAATTCGGACGCTAAAAATCGGCGAACTATTTGTGCAAAGACCGATCTGAAAACTTTGATAGTAAAACTCTGAAGACGCATTTCTGTAGAGGATGACGCTTTCACGTGACAACCAATGCTCGCCTGAGATCGGTTGTGACAAATGTACTTCTGTTGGGCAAATTTCAATAGCTGCAGGTGCTGGTGATATGCGGACGACAGGTCGTATGCCGTTTCTGTGTTAATAGCGAAACTGTTAAGTTGGGTTAAAGCAATTGCCGTTAAGTGTATTGTTCAAGTACAAATATACACCAATAACCGTTGCGGCGTCGAGCTTTACATCAGTATTTTCTAAAAAAGGTATAGGCGCTTTAACCTATATGGGGTGGGAGAAGACGGGACATATTTAGCACACATTATCCAAATAGCGGGATTGTGTTTTAAACTATTAACAACGATCTATGGAAGTCGTAAGGATGCAGTTTTATAATTCTTTAAATGTTCTTTATTTACTACCAAATGACACGAGAAAATAGAATAAAAAGGTGCCCCATCTTCCCCCACCCTACTATATGTACTATTTGGTAAGTATGCATTTTACAAACAAATTTTCTAATAACATTTGGCATAAAAACAACAACAATCTATTTCTGGCCGGAACACTGCATTATTTCCTTTGTTATCTAAATTAACTTATAAAGTTTCGAAACCTTGGGTTTTAAAACTAACCCTGATGGCCTAACTATCCACGTAAATGTAATATTAAGCAAAGGCATAAACTTACATAAACGGAGGTGATCTTTTCATTCTCCTGTCCCAGTGTTTCCGATCACTTTTTTTTCCAGTACTGCCCAAACACTTTTTTACGCAGTTAGATCTTGCTGGTTTCGTTTGTTTTAAATTGCCACACATTTCCAGCGTTTTTGCGCAAGTTGACTGGAAATTTGACCTCGGAAGAATTTGTTCATTCTGCGGGTTTTTGATCCTGCTAATCCCGCCGATTCGTTCTTTGCGAAGCAGTGAAGCAAAATTAACCTTGTGATGCTTCGGAATTTTAAATAATCGGGCAGAGCAATCCACGAAAAGAGTAAACGTGACAATAAGTAACAAAAATGGACAAATTTTGCGGTGCATTTTACCAACCAATAAATATCTTGCGCATAAAACTACAACACATGCTGTCGAACTGCTGTAATGTATATAAAATGACATTGTTAAAAAGGAGACGTCTAAGCAACAATTGCTTTACTTTTCACTATATCTATTTTTAGCTATTTTATTTATTTTACTGACTACAAAACTCTCATATACTTACTAGATGTAGCGGCTTGCTTATAAGTTTCTCGCAGCAGTATCGTCGTATATATATATATGTTTTATATGTAAATATATATATGTACCCAAACTAGTTTGATATATGGCATAGCTACATGAACATTAAAAGCATTAGATCATTTTATTCACAGCCCGTCCAAGTACACCTAAAGAGATGCAGTCACGTCTATATATATCCAAAGCTTTAATGATATTATTTAATCGTTTAAAATATACATATAGTAGGGTGGGGAAAACCGGTCACCTTTTTATTCTATTTTCTTATCCCATTTGGTAGATAGCAAGGAGTATTAAAAGAACTATGTAACCATATATCCTCACGACTCCCATATATAGACCGCTGTTAATTGTTAAAACAGAATCAGGACAGTTAGATATTATGTGCTAAAGGTATAAACTGTATGTTCAGTTATAGAAATCCATTAAAAAATTATAACGCATGAAATTTTGCTGCTTACTTTTTGGTAGGAAAAATACTGACTTTTAACACACATGGTCGAATAATTTGAGAGGTAAATAATAAACACTTTAAGTAAAATTGTTAAACAGCGTTTATAATCATTACGCTGCTGATTTTTAAGAATTATTCCACACTATTAGCGTTACTGTAAATAGACCATATTTACATATACAAGCTACATAAATACATACATATATATATATATAGATAAAGGCCTATATGTATATCACTATAATCATGTTGCAACCGATGCATTCTCTGCGTATATATATATTCAAACTACTAATTTTAATTAAAAACCAATAATATACAGGTGGGGAAAGATGGACACTTTTTCATCCTATTTTTTTGTCCTGTTTGGTAGTGAAGAAAGAACATTCCAAAAATTATAAAACCGCATCCCCACGACTCGAATAGCCCGTTGTTAATTAACTAAAACACGATCAGGATATTTAGATATTAGATGCTAAAGATGTCCCGTCTAACCCCACTGTACTATCTAGCAACTTCATTAACTTCGCAGTTTTAGACTTAAACAGATCTTTAATAAAATACTTTTGTGAAAGCAATAACTGTGTCAATAAAACCGCTGCTCTACATTACACTGCATTTTCAAACTTCTTCGCGTTTTAACTCTACTTAAAAAGGAGTCATCTATCAAATCACGCTTCGGTACCGCATAAACAAATAGACTGCCGCTGTGGCCCTACTTTCGTTTGACCATGTTTTACAAGCTTCCTGACTTCCTATCACTCGCAGGTGGCGTAAATAGATCAACGAGAAATTTCGGCACGTTTTACAAAATGCGGCCACGATCGCGGTGCCAGATATCGGCTGAAAAAACCGCTGTTGTCTGCCGCTGGTTGCTTCGAGATTAACCGTACCTAATCATAATAGATGTATGTGTGTGACAGTGGGACATGTTCGAATATTAGACCCGCCACTCCTTTAATATTTTAATAAACAGCATATTCTTGGTTAAGGGAAATTTTCCTACGGAAACTGATAACACGCCAGGAAATTCCAATCTGCCATTTCGTGTATTTTGGGTAAAAACGTGAGGTTATGATGTCCTGACGGCTCGTTCTGTTGACGCTGCAACTTTAGTTAAATAAGAAAACAAACTGATGTACTTATTAATAGAAGAGTTACTTCATAGTGGTCTACAAAGGCGTGGATTCGAAATGCAAACAGATAATGATAATTGATCGTAAAGTATCTCTAATTCGGTACTTAAAGACACTTTAATTAACCTGGAAGTATTTCAATTGTTTAATAGCTCTCTTGATTAATCAAACTGTCGACCTCGCCCATGAGACACAATCCGCATTGTGACGACATAGTCGGAACAAAGTGACGATTTTGGGTTTGGTCAACCAAGTACACGAAGGATTAACTTGATTCTTACATAATCCGATTATTTTTACATGTTTTTGACCGAAATTTTGTATTTGGAACATTAACGTGTGCATAGGTCGGATTATTTGCTACACGATGTTATATTATGCGAAACGCCCAAGTCTGTCTTATTACCTCGAAATCATGCTTTGAAATATTCATAATTATAGACTCCACAGAAAATGAACCTAATAAAGTACTGTATTATTAAAACACATATACTGGTTGATCATATTAATTAAAGTAGGTGAAATTCTTTAGCGGATTGTCGTACAAAAATTGCTGCTGGTATGGTAGGGGGAGACGGGACACCTTTAGCACATATAATATCCAAATACCCTGATCGTGTTTTAAACAATTAACGACGATCTATGCGAGTTGTGAAGATACGGTTTTATAACGCTTTGAATGTTTCGTTTACTACCATATGAAACAAGAAAATAGACAAAAAAGTGTCCCATTTTCCACCTTACTATAGGATACTTAGCAAGAGCGTCCATTGGCTCCGCGAGCAAAAAATGGAAGGTGCTTTATTGTTTTGTATACTATTAGAGAAGAAGAATTAACTCGACGCAGTTACAAAACTAGTGTGTCGTGCTATATAGTAGGGTGGGGTGATGGGACGCCTATAGCACATAATATCCTGATCGTGTTTTGAACAATTACCAACGTTTTATAGGAGTCGTGAGGATACAATTTTATAATCCTATTAATGTTTTTTTGTTTACTACCAAATATAGGACGAGAAAACAGAATGAAAAGGTGTCCCATCTTCCCTCACCCTACTATATGTAGTAGTATGACACATCTCGTGCCCGCTTCCGAGTCATGCCAAGCAGCATTAGGAGGCCTTATGGGATAGAAAGAAATATGTATTACTGCCATTTTTCCCCCTTTATGATACGTTGCATGTCCAAGAATATGCATAGCCTACCTTTAATGATCTTTGAACCAGATAGCCTATTTAATTTTAACACGGAAAACCCGGTATTCAAACACATACGTGTATATTCATGCGTTGTGATTTTAGAATTAACACGCAACTTACTTCACAGTAAAAGACTTAGCGACGTCAACAGTACAGACGGTAAAAATGTACCTTAAAAAAATAATGTGTTTAGTAATATTTTGCCAAGAAACGTTTTCAAGCCGGTCCATATTTTATAGACCTCGTACTGTATTTATCCATATCTTTTACTAACGCGCAGTAGCGAAGTGGCGCATGTGCAATTGCGCACGGTACAAATTTAACGGTCGGAACAAATATATCACGACACCAGTCTTTTGCTCTGACACTTAAGGATAAACAAGCGACGAAAATTAATCATAAAAACCGTTCCCACTTTCATAAACACATACAACTTACAACAACCATTTGACAATTTATTTATTCTAGTGAGTATAAGGTATTACGTTATCTGTTACACACAAACTGAGAATGATACGACGGAACGAAAACGTGAAGAAGTATGAAAAAAAGTTTCGAGCTAGAGCTACATGTGCAAATAACCACTTTGATATTATTAGTTTTGGTTGTTTTAGAATTGAAATCGAAAATTGCCAAATTGGTAACAAAATACCCAGCAGGGGAATATATAAGTTAGTTAGCAAATCACGTTGATTAAATTTTTAACTTGAAATCAAGTGAATAGAACATTTGTGAGAGATAATTTGAGTGAGAACAAAAATCTATGCAATAGATAAAATAAAAACATGGTTTGATTTAATGTTATGTCACTTAAACTGGTACAGTTTGGTATTTATACCAGTTTTTGTTTAGTTTAATTGTTCTATAGTTACTCTATGGATGGTACATCTTGTAATTCTACCATTAAGATAGTTCTGGTTTTTATAGTACTGTGGGAAAAATGGGCCACTTTTAGCACATAATATCCAAATATCCTGATCGTGTTTTAAACAATTAACAGCAGTCTATGAGAGTCATAAAAATACGGTTTTATAATTCTTTGAATGTGCTTTGTTTACTACTAAATGGGACGGGAACATAGAGTGAAAAGGTGTCCTATCTTCCCCACCCTACTATATAAAATTTTAAATCATGCGTTTGTTTAAATTTTCCCTGGTTCTGATGTTTATAAGCATTTATATTTATGAGTCAAATCAAAACATGTATAACATCTAATAACAGCAAGAAACAATGTATGTACAGAATAAACAGAACCTTATACTATTTCCATGATAAAGAAGTTTCCACAAGATGTCAGTGTCGAGCACTTTTACTACAAACAACCAGAAAAGAAAGGAAGAAAATTTTATTGGACGAGGTTGATTAACTGAAAAATATTTCATTTCATTGATTTGATTTTTGCCTGCGATTTGAAGAATTAGTGCTTGAATCATGAGAATTTGATTATATAATAGAAAACTTGTGCTTTCTACCGCTATTTTAGTTTAAAATTGTTTTGAACCACTTTGCTTTTACATAGTGGAGTATATACAAGTTAGTGTGGGGATTTTTTTGTTCAAACAGATAAAGAAACATAGCTGTTGTATTGTTGGATGTTTCGTTTCAAAATTTCAGAGCATTCCCCGAGGACGCGCTCGAACCGTGGTCGATCAAGCTTGACGCATTTGAGAACAGAACGAGCCACAACAGTCGCCGCTCGAGGGCGATCAAGGAGCAACGCGATTTCACCTATGATGTCACAATTGTTAGATTTTACTGTTAAGGTTAATATAATGATTTAGTTGTCTTAAATTTACAAGAAAAATTTTTACACCAATAAAAGCTTGAATCTACAACACAACAAAAAGTGCAAAACATATTATTATTTTCTTTTAGAAATTGCCCAGTATAGTTATAACTGAATACAATTTCCAAAGAATACAATTTCCTATGTTAATCGTTATGACAATGGTCCAAAACTTTTAAAGCAGACTTGTTGCCAGGATCTGTTTGAGGCACACCAGCACACCAAATTGTAACAGGCCAATTTTCACGTCATTTTTGTTTAAAATGTACAACTTTTTTGGTAAAACTTTTTTATAAAATGTTGTAAATTAGTACTTCATAGCCATAGGTGTTGTAAATTTTAGTAAAATGTTGCAAATTTGAGTTCACAGCATATCTGAGCCTGTATCACGGCACACAGTTTGAAAAAAGTGTCCAACATCATAGTTATTGCAGTGTAACAAAGATAAGAGATGGTATTCTTGGCTACCGACTGAACTAGTTGGTCGCGGCAACTAATAATTACACAGTCTTTTTAGTCGGGCTGGTTTAGCAAAAATTATTCAGTGCTTGTTCCTGTTAGGCACTGGTTTAGAAAACGTTAGGTACTGGTTTTTTCACGTTTCACTGGTTTAGCAAAAATTAGTCACTACTTTTTCACGTTAGGCAGCCGACTAAATTTCTGTGCATTACTTATTACATAAGTTAGTTGGTCAAAAATCTTCTGATTAAAATTTAAGTTGGTAGACTGAAAAAGCAGAATCGAATTTAGGCAGCGACTAGTTTAATCAATAGCGAGAACGCCATCCAAAGTGTTAAACGTTATGGCTTTGCTAAACCAGTGATATACATTAGGTCAGTTGCCCAACACCCAAAAAACAATCCGTTTGTAGTACTGTAAATTTATAAAATGCAAAATTAGTGATTAAATTTGGTTAAGTCCCTAATATTTTTGCTGTCGGTTAAACTGTGCTATATAAGTACAATACTAAACCATTGATTTCGGCTTTAACCTAGCAGTGGTAGAGACAAGTGAACAACAATACAGAATCATTAATAATTTAACATTCTTCAGGATCTGACTGCATGAAACTTACTTATAATGAATAAAATAGAAGAACAGATTGAAAATGGTCATTATATAATATCAGAATTTGAATTTAAAACAACAGGCTACTTCCCCATATTTTAACACATATATTATCGCAATTTGTTATATAATATATATATATTTTGATTTTTTGGCAAAATGACAATTTTTACTTTGACATAATGTTGAAGTGTCAGAATGTGTTTTAGCATCCCAATATAATGTTTAAACAGCTTTTACTATACTGTTGGTTTTCCACTCAAACAAGCAAAGCCAAAGTATATTGCATACGCCACATTAACCAATAAAGTTTTTTTTACCACATGCTACCCACTGAATGTGTATAACACGGTTTCAAATTTGTTTAAACCTGTGCCCTCTTTACAAAACAAGACCAAGACCCCAATTTAAAAATAAAAAAAATAAATATGTATATATATTTGTTATTTCTTTTCTAACAACAAGCACATAGGAAAAACTCAGAAAAGAATGTTAGAACAGTATAATGCCCCAAATCCAGTAGTGTAGCCATGTGAAAAATGAGTTTCAAAACAGATTTAACAACATTTTAAAACAGATTTAACAAATGCTAATTTTTTTGTTACATTTTACGGCTGTTTTAAAAGTAATGTATGCCAGAATGTTAGGAAGCGCTGATTTAAAATATTAGGTTGTATTATTAAAACCAATCTTTGTTACACTTCAGTTTCCTTTGGTCCGTCATAAAAGGAAGTATGACATCACAATTGTTTGTTATAAATTTGTTTACCTACAAAGTTATGTTGTACCAATCATATAAAACACTTTCACAAGGTTCAAATAATGAAAATTCAAAACTAATGCAGAAAAATACTGAATGGAAATATGACTGTATTTGATTTTTGATAACCAACTAGGTTAACAAGCATGTTTTGTGGTGAAGCAATAGCACAAATGTGACCGCGCGTTTCACAGAAAATTTGGTCATTGACGCACTGCCTGTCAGGGCGCGTAGCTAGCACTGAGGGTTATTTTTGTTAATGTTTCATTGATATAAGATTACACCTATGCTTATCCTGTGTATCTATTATTACATTTAAATGTGTGAATGTATTTATATATATCACAAGACAGAAGACAAAATACCCAGTTGTATTTACGGCCATTTACCTTGAATTATACTATAAATATGAGACATTTACTACGTAGTACGTAGTACGTGCAAAGAATTATACCAATACTTTTATTGTGAAGAAATTTTAAACAAATTTATAGTTTATTATATATTTTTTTTTGTTTTCTTAAGTTTTATAATACTATGTTTACGTTTATGTTTTCGTTTTAACAAGTTAATATTAATACAAAAATTTATATTGTTACGTTAAGTAACATAATCCACACAACGACACAAGTCATTAAGGAATATTATCAGCAATTAGCATTAGTAATTTGCCTAGGGCAGAACACATTATACCCTGTTATTGTTAGCAATTAAAACTACACCTACATATTAAATTGTATAGGGGAGTGATTTTAGATGTCCAAAACCAATTAAACTAGCATTAGTTAGTTGTTCAATACATTTAGAGGGTAACATATTGTTCACTAATTGAGCTAACCTAGTTTCAAAGCAGGTGCATATAAAAATATAACATCCAACTAGGGGTCACAACAATAACAGCCATAGTATTACATAAGCAATTTAAAGTAGAAGCACATTGCCCATAAGGGCAATAAACACAGATTTTAGTTTAGTTCAATGTTTATAAAACCCTGGTCATTAACCAAAAGGTTGTCATTATTTAATTTGGTTGGTTCACCTACTATTACTATACATTTTAAAAAAGCTTTTTAAAAATTTAATGTGGCCATTTTAATAAACTCTTTAAAATTGGGTTGCTAAAGCTTAGCTTTTAATTTATGCTTAATTTTAGTTTTATATAGCCTAGTTTTAATACATATATAGTAGGTTGGGGGAAGATAGGACACATTTTCATCTTATTTTCTCCTCTCATTTGTTAGAATACAAAGAACATTCTTATAAAAACATATTCCCACGACTCCCATAGACCGTTGTTAATTGTTTAAAACCCGATCAGGATATTTGGATGTTATGTGCTAAACGTGTCCCGTCTTCCTCCACCCTATTATAAAGATAAACCTATATAATTTAATTGACAGGCTGCTAAAATTTTTTGTCAGGTTGCATAAGAACTACTGCTTTATTTAGTTGACTGTTAGTTTAGTTTAATCCTATATCTTACCAAAATAGTCTGATGCACCCAGTGTTCCTACTTGTGTGTATTCCTCGTTATCCGAACGTCTTTGCAAAACAGCTGCTGTTCCCTGTACAGTAACAAGGCTTATTATAATCAATACCATCATTAGGGCAATGTAAACGAACTCAGAAGGCTTGATTTAATGATTAAAAGTAATTTGTAACTAACAACATGAACAGTTTTGATTAAGAATAGAAGCTACTACTATAATAGTCAAAAAAAACTTTTTTAAAAAATTTAGTTTTCTAAAATATGCAAAATGGTGAAAAAAATTTCACAGAGATTAATATTGTCATTCAAAGCAATGATTTTTGGTAAAAATGTCAAAAAATGGGTTATGTCCAAATTTTAGCATAAAAAGCACCAAAACCTTCTCGCAAGTCGCAACACATTTCACTTTCCAATCTACCACCATAGACCAACATAATCTGCATAATCAAAAACACCCAGCCGAGCCACTGAAATTTTTTTAGGCTTTTCAACATACGGAAATCTATCCACACACACAGGCTGCTACCCACAAACATTTAATTAACTCAGAAACTCTCATCACCTCCACTATTATATAGAAGTCACTCCCAGAGTCTCCTTGCACCACAACCTCTTGCCCTGATTCAAACTGTGCGGGTTCCAACGCATCAGCAACTGTGAGCCTCTCCCATTTATCCAAGGACTCTGTAGAGGAAATAATGCTTGAATTATAAAGGGAAGGAAATTAAAGGGAAGGAAGAGAAATTCTTATACAAGCTGACATTGTAGATAGATTTTTTGTCGCATTATCAATGTTGTTCATCGTTACGCATCTATTAATAGATGGAAAACTCTAGAACACATATATGTCGCTGCTCAATCACTTGCAGTATTGTGTTTTCCTTTCATACTGTACTTTTTATAAACAATGCGTACGCTGCTGGAGGACAGGAGCTTTAATTTTAACTTATAGAGAATACATACGCTGCTGGGGGTCTAGAGATGTAATTTGAAGTTATAAACATTAAACAATACGTACGCTGCTGAACTAATGGTGAAACCAAATAACATCACTTTTTTGTGCTTTGTGAATCTCTGTCAACTATCAACCTGTCATCATAGAAATAACATACTCACCGAGAATGGAAACTTTGCTGAGGAACTCGTCGTACATTTTACGTTTCTTGAGTGTGCTACCCATCAAAATACGACGGTAACTATCACGGTCAATGGCCCACAATTTTAGGTCGGTCTTTGCGCGCACGTCGGCAGCGCGAGGTGTTCCATAGATCAGTGCAAGCTCACCAAAACTTGCTCCATCGCCCAGAGTGGTAATGTAGTTATTGTTGATAATAATCTGAACAAAAAAAGGAAAAAAAATTAAACCATAGAAAGTGATAAAAAACAGAGAAATGGAACATTCAGTAAAAAAGGTTTGTATGGATTGTGGGAAAAATACTGAGTTTAAAATGTTTTAACTTTTTCTGGTTAAAAAAACTATATAAATAATAAAGTGGTAACGTAGTTATTGTTAATAATAATCTGAAAAAGAAAAGAGAAAAATATTATAAAATTTGACTAAGGGTTGTAATTAAGGTTTGTATAAATTGTAGGAAAAATGCCAAATTCAAAATGTTTTTAACTATTTCTGGCTGAAAATACTATTCTTGAACGAAAAACGAATTAGAGTTTAAATAGAACTTAACAATATATATCACATTTCATCACTTAGGTAAACGCTCCAAACTGTACATTTTTAAATTCAGGCATGTTTTGTTTTTTATTTAGTTTTGCAAAGCCAACAATATATAGTTAAAGTTTGGACAGGTTTTAAAATGATGCCATTTTTGTGAAACAAAAACTGCAGAGTGTCGTTTATTTTTTCTTATTATTTACAATATACAAGCTCAGAGACTTCATGGAAAATTTTAGAATATTGAATAGTAATACTTTGAAACAGAGTAAAACAATCTAATTTGCATAGAACGTGCGTCAGAACATGTTATATGCTTTGTTCTGTTTACAATGCTTATTTGTATTCTGCAGTCTGCATAATTGCCTTTTTCTATCAGGTCAGAAAAGTTTGCAAAAATAGATTGGCAGCAATTTTTTTTCAGATTTTCTTAATATTTATAATTTTTACTCATTAGAAGATCCAAACATTTCTGATGTTTTTTAATGAATAATTTGACATTTAAAACTTATTGCATGGTAAACCAACAATGAAAAGTAATATATATAAAAATGTGATAATTGATGAAGGTTGGGAAGTACTGGTGTATACACATATAAGCTTATAGCTGACAGACAGGCATTAGGAATATTTTAATCTGTTGCAACAACATACACATTCGAATAACACTGTAGTCTCATCCTATATAGGGTAGATTTACTTTAAGTTTATATTTTGTTTATATATTATAGGCTATTTAATATATATGAAAAAAATTCAAAAAATGAATAATTTAAATTGTAAAATTTTAATTAAAAATGCAAATTTATAGTGTAAAACCTTTTATTTAAAAATGTAAAGTAAATTTCAAACAATAAATGTATAATTTAAATTGCAAAATTTTAAATAAAAATGTAAAATAAATTTTCAAACAATAAAAATATGAATTAAAAATTTTTAATTAAAAATTTGCAAATTTTAAGTTGAAAAGTGTCAGCTTTAAATTTAAAGAGTAAAGTTTCATTTAAAAATGCAAAATAAATTTACAAACCCTAAAAAATTTAAATTAAAAATTTTTAATAAAAAAAATGCAAATTTTAAGTTAAAAAGTGACAATTTTTAAATTAAAAGTAAAAACGTTTCCTTAAAAATGCAATTTAAAATGGAAAAGTACAAACTCCTAAATAAAATTTTCTACAGACAGATGGAAATATAATACACAACTTACATCGACTTCTCCCTGGTCCATGACGTAAAAGTTGTCTCCATCATCGCCCTGCTTGATAATATATTCCCCAGCTATGTGTTGTACTGGGAACATAGCGTCAAAAATATCCGAGCGTTCATTGTCGTCCAAGTGGGCAAACAAAACATTCTTCTCGATTGCTTTCGATAAAGAAGCCATGGTTTTGTAATCCTTTGTAATCACCTGAAAAGATTGAGGTTTTGGGCAAAGCTGCTGGGGTTGCTTATAGCTTATTATTGAGATTAATTTTTTGCGACCAATAGTTTATTGTTATTGACTAGCGGCGAACAAGCTTAATTTTATTGGGGGAAAAATCAATTTAACATTGTTTAGATGGGAGTTGCTTTTGGGGCTTTGCTTAAAGCGGTTTAACATGAGGGTTAAACAGTTTTTAATAAATCTTAATAATCACATTGTGTGTTGTAAGAATTATATGGGGAAATGTTTAAGCTGGGAACTTAAAGTCTGAAAACCAACATAAAACAACCCAGTTGAAATTTTAATCAACAAGTTGACTTAAGAAGACTAAGGAAAAAGCATGGAAAACCAATACCTAATTTGAACACAATAAATGCACCATATAAGGAGAACCTTGGCCTTTTAAGTATACCACCAAGTTGGGACAACTTAATGGGCATGAGGCCAACAAATTTTAATTTTTTTTTATATAATTAGTGACATTATTATCACTAGTGTTATACTAAAACCACTAATATAATTAAAAAAATAATAACCAACAATATTTTTACCTTTTTCACATAATTAGTGACATCGTCATCAGTGTAAACCTCTGCACTGACAGCTCCACGACGCTGGGTTTGAAAGAGTTTTGTCGGCGGAGTAACCGCTGGCTCTTCTTCACCACTTTCCTGGTTAGACTTCTCGTTGGTTGACGAGGGGGAGGGAGGGGCAGCTTCTTCCTACAAATTACAAACATAAACCATAAAAAATGGATGACACGATGCATATATAATATAACCCAGAGGTAATGGGTTCAAGGCTCATCGCTGCTGTCATTATGGGCGTCCTGTCTTTGGGCAAGACACTTAACTGCAATTGCTCCAACCTAGTGGTTACTAATAGGTTCATCAAACTATTAGCCATTTATAAAAAAAAAACAATAAAAAATGAAAAAAAACATCACCCACGAAGTTACATACATAGTAACTCGTAAGCTGGCACGAGGTGTATGTAATAACGACTGTCGTTTTTCAGCCACGCAAGGATAAATCAAGTTAAATTTATTCAATTATTCAAAACGTAATCCATGAATTGTAGGCCAAATATTGAGTGACAGGGTGGTCAGTTCTACCCTGGATTTTTCTACACTGCTACACTATCACTAAACAGTACAACCAACAAGTTAGATTTGTTACTCTGCTTCCCCTGTTATATAAAATATTGGCGCCCATGCATAAAAGTCATTAATTCACCATGACAAAAAGCAATTAGCATAGTAATTGCTTTAACAGAAATTCGTTGTTAATGTACATGGGCGCCAAACTTTTAAAAATGCAGGTGAGGCATAGATTTTTAGACACATTTCTCTAAAACTAATTTCACATAATTCTTTTTTATATTGACTGATTAATGCAGTGCAGAAAATTACAAGGTTGGCCTGCCTACCCTGCCACCCCAGGTTTGGCGCTTATGTTAATGTATGATATTGTATCCTTAAAAAAATGGGTAAAATGGGAGTGGTGGATTAAGTTTCTATGGGAATTATAATGCTGTAGTGATGCAAGGTGCATATAATGGAGCCAACAGTTTTTTTTTTAATTTGGAAGACATAGGTTAGGTATTTAAACTATCAACTAAAGCAGAGCTAAAATAGACTGAAATGTTATGAAAAAAAGAATTTCACCAAACCACCAATTGACTACGGTTTGTTGATTTTTTATTTTTTATTCCGTAAATTTCTTTTGATTAGCGCACTGTCGTTTTGCTGCAAGCTCTTATTGTGCTTGCGGGAAATGTCTTCAGTTAAGCATGTGTAAAAAAGATTTGGAAGTACTGGTGTGAAAGTTATTAAGATTGATTCAAACTCTTAAACATTTTCGAAACCAATAAGCTTACCATTAGAACAAAATCTGCAATTAAATTCAACACAGCATGAAATATCAATATAAACAAAGTATTAATCCATTTAGCAAGGTAAATATACCAATTACATTGGTTTAACTTCTGTTAAGAACAAGTTACAAAAATTAGTTTTGGAATTTTGATAAAAATATTTTACATAATTTAAATCATATGCTAAATCTAAAATAAATCTGTAAGGTTAAGTCTTAGTCTCACATTTGTAATTCTGTGCTTAGCCTACTGCCTACATAAGAACTGTCATACACTACACAAATACAGTAAACACTCTAGCTTGACAAAAGCTATCTTCTAATACAACAGTAAAACACTTAACAAACTCCTAATACATGATAGATTACAATCTAACTTAGTTTACTACTCCCGTTATTAAATATTTTGACTTTAACTTACTTACAAAGTAAAAATGCTAGCAGTTAAGTTGTAACTAACATAAAACTATAAATATCAAAACAAGACTTTAAATTAAACCTAAAGAATTTAATAAATAATTTTGCCAATACCATTAAAACCTGACTGTTCCATCTTCCATTAGTTTTATACTGTTGCAACTGTTTATGCGATGATTACATTTAAAGAACAAATATTACACCTTATTTTGTATATTATACAATAGAATCATCTTATCATTAAATGTACATGTTAATTGCAGTGCGCGAGCGTAATGACATACAACCCACAATTAACGTTTGTTTATTTTCTTGGCAGGAAATGGGAATCAGTGGGCTATCAATGCATCCTGTAGCAGTGTAGCACCTATCACACCACAATGAGCATTGTCTCACCATAATGAAATGCATTAAGCTACACAGTTTAAATTAAAACCAAGATCTTCATATGTCGAATATAATTATATATATGTATATATATATTACACTATGCATAAATATTGTTTGTATAAAAAATGTAAATTGATATAAATCTTTCATTTATACTGTAAACCAAAAAATCATTACTGGCATATAACATTACATTAATATATTACATTACGCATACATATTGTTAGTAGAAACTGTTTAAATTGATATAAAATATATATATATATTTACTTATTCTGTAACCCAAAAAATCATTACTGGCATATATACAAGTTTCGTACATACCGTATACATATTATATTAAAGTGACTGAGTACTGTTGTTATAACATATTAATATCAACAAAGTTGGTCGACAGTTGTAACACAAAAACACACACACATAGCAACATAAATATAACACTGTCTTCTCTGCATATATTCTGTAACATTTACTGGCAAGTATGCTTAACTATTTATTTCTTCAAAATCTATTTTTACACAGGTTCTTATAAAAGAATTAAAAACCTTAGCCCATTGCAGAAACTACGTATTAAATTTTGCTTTGACATTTGTTTTTAACTCATAGTATTGAAAAAACAACCCCTAGTTTTCCTGTAGCCACCTCTACAACTGTTCATACAATCTTCCTATAACTAATAAAATCCACACACCCTTATGTAATGTGGTGTTTTACATTGGGTTATAATCTGCAAAGTTTACAAACACTCATGAAAAGTTGATAACATAATATTTTCCTGTAGGTGAAAGCATAAATAACTAACAGAAGCTTTGTATTCTATATATATATATATATATATATATATATATATATAATATCTTGTTTGAATAAAAAAAAGCTTTACGCAGCTTATCACCTAATGTTAACATAACTTAAAAGCATATTATATATATTTTAATTTATGGAAATAAATAAGGAATCTGTTTCTGTATACATAAATATATATAAGCATTTAGGCAATGGCTGAAAAAATTGTCATTCAAAGCATTGCGATTCATTAATCTCCATAGTATCTATTCCCAATAGAATATTAAAGGTCTTATAGATCATATTGTCTGCCAAGCCGTTTGGTGCTTCTTTTAAACAAAAAGCAATATTTTTTTTCTTTAATGAACCTTTAATTTCGAGTTTGAATCTAAAAATTACCAATTTATTTTAATACATAACCTAAAGGCTAAAGTGAAGTTGTATAAAAACCACATTGGACTAACACAGCAAAAACATATAAAAAACAACTTAAAACAAATTCAAATCAGGTACATGAAAGTTCAACATACTAAGCAGATAAGCACAGGTGTGACACCTGCTAACCGCTCTAATACACAAAAGTCGTATGTTTTACAAAGTATAAATAATTTATGTGCAAACCTTTTCCAAAGCCTCAAAATGTTCACGAAGAAATTTCATTGGTTTTTCTGGCTTATGGATACATAACTGCAATTAAAAAATATAAATTTATTCAAAACATTTGTGTATGCAACACAAAAATATTTTTGGAACTTTTTGCCAATGGTGTAAGTCACCATGCAGTAATACATTAAACAGACATACCTAAGAGCTAAGATGCAGATGTATTCCCAAATTAAAATTAAATAGTATAGTTTATAAGAATCAATATTAATGCATGAATCAATACACAAAGGTGCAGTTTCATGGGAAAAACTAGTTACCCAGTGTAACTTACACTACCCCATTATAGACAAAATATGTGTGACAGTTTTGATTTTTTAACAAAATCTGGGGTAAAATTTCTAAAATACAGTAACACCTTCCCCCTTTCTCAAACATAAGGCCTCATCGGTTAATTGGCGAACACTATGTTTTAACTCAGCTTGTTTCTATAGACACCAAAACAGTATACTGAAAACTTATCTAAGCTTGAAACTGTGCAAAAATGTATAAAGTCATGCTTGTTTTAAAAATTACGGTGACATTTAATCCAAATTTAAATAAAAAGTCTTTCTTTTGCTGGAAAGTGAATTATGACATGTTAACATCTTAATAATTATTGAAAACCATGTATAATCATCGATTATTTCAGTTATAAGCTGACATATCACGCAAGTGTTCTGACATAGACAGCTGCAGGTTGTAATCAAATATATACTTGGTCCAGAATAAGTCAAAATAATTGATCATGTACAGCATTGCGACCCTTATCTAAAATTCATCGTCTAATCGCAAATTTTTGTTACTTTTTTGCTGTCAGAAGATTGTTTTACTTTTCTTAACATTGAAATGCAAACATATTAAAAAGGTTTAAGAACGAAAAGCCCATAGGTATAACTTTGTGAGTTTAGTAATTTTTACTCGTGCAACACAAACATATAGTTATTACGGCCTATGTTGTAGTTGTAGCGGTTGTTCCAGACATAACTTTCAAAATATGGGACTATGCCAAACCATTATTAGCATTATCCAGAGGGCTCTGAATTGTTTTAAAGATTTAAAAAATGGTTTCAACCCCACTTTCTATTGTAGACCCCACCCCCTGTTTTACTGTTAAATTCACCACTTTATGTCACCCACAATTACAACATTAATTTATGCTTTGTAAAAGTCACTTTTTTGCTTGAGCTCAACTTAGACAGCCACAACCTGTGTTATGACATAGTAGGTAGGCTATTTATACGTTCATAATTTAGGACTAAGTCATAATAATAGCAATTGCTTTACACGTTCAATATTTACTTCGCAACATTAAATTGGCGCGGCTTTATATTTACAAAGTTTTCCCCAGCCAAGCAGAAAGTTGGTTATAAAACAGTGAGCATTTACACATGGTTTTATTGCATTCTAATAGGAATTGTTTAACCTATCATTTAACTACGACATAGTAGCAATTCACGCATTGATTATTTGCGTTATAATTGCAATTCGCACGTTCATTATTTTGGTGTTTTAAAACAGGTTTGAATACAAATAAAAAAATATTACACTAAAAACATTTGCATGTGCACTCTATGCATAGTCAACATGTACATCAAAAAGTTGCAATTAAATTTACAAAAAAAAGTTTTAAACAAAACGTAATTTGTATACCTGCACAATACAGTCTTTTAATGTTTGCTGTATCTTATGTTCGTGCACGTAAGCCTCACATTCTTTTAGTCCTTGTTCTTCTTCGCCCGCCATTGTTATGTCACAAATAACCTAATGATGTATAATCTACAGCTAAAATAAAAAACAAACAAAAACGATAGGTTAAAATAGCCTACATAAATTTTAAAAAACAACAACTTAAACTAGTATGGTGTATTATTGGTACAGCTGTTAATTACAATAAGTAAAGAAATATGTATTTGTATACGCAATATAGACAGTTTAAAAAATTGAATGCAATTACCGAGTATGTAAATTAGAAAAACTCAAAAAGCATTTTTTATCGCAATTTTTAAGCAAAACTAATGGCTTAACTAATGCCGAAATGTAACACTGACGTTCAAAACTTTCTTAACTGTGACTTCACTAGCGTGAATTCCTAACATAAGCCAAAGAAACAATGTTCGAAATGTTTAATATTTGTCGAAATAAAACCAACAACCAGGCCCCGACCTGAACCTTTGACTGTCAAAACAAAAAATATATTAATTTATGAGATGTTTATGGCAGAGGCGAATCGCTAAAATAACTCCCCAATAAAATTTAAAATAATCCTTCTTGTTTTAAAGGATAATACATTTTAGCGGCAATTTTTAACGAATTGGTGAACTTCCATATTTATTTCAATTACCTCATAGGTAAAAAAATGGTTTATTACTTTATTACTTAATGTTGTATACCCCATGAATAATATATGCTGAAACAGCCATATATTTCTTAAAGCAAAGTCAAATTACACCATATCAGTGCGTGAAAGTAGTACAATTACGAATATTCTTGGCTCAATCGTTCTTTAATATAGCTTGGCTGGGGGCATTTAAACATTATAGATAATTTATGATATTAAATTACGCCAATCATAAGGTTAAAAGAAACCAGTCCAACATTGTGTTCATGTTTTATTTAACAATGCAAAACGACAGAAGAACGAAAACATGCAATAGAAAAACATATCTGTACTGGTTTAAAATTCCCGTATAATAAATATAAATACAAGATAAAATAGAATGAAGTAAAAGTTATAGCTAAGTAGTTAGTTATGTTGATCTAATTTTACATAAGAGCCAATACGCCACTTTGACTGTAGCAAGCTTTATGTCAATTTTTAGTGTTGCAGTATCATATTTTATCCACATTCTGCAGGAAGGTATATGGACACTGTTTAATTGTAAAATGTCAGTTTGTATGGGAAAATGGGTAAGTTGGGTAAAAATGATTTTGAGTACGAAACTAATTTTCGAAGTGAAAATGAATAAGTGAAATGTAAGTGTATGAGAAATTAGAAAACTGCTGGGCACATTCGTATGTCGGACTTGCAAATTTTTCTGCATTTATTAATAGTTGCCCAGAGTAAACATTTGATGTGTTAATACTAAAGGTATGTATGAAGTAGTTTGTTACATGCTGTGAGTAATTGTCACTATGATATTTTCTTAGGGTAATGGGGGGTGTGGGGGGATAGTAGTTTCGGGGGCTGTTGGGGTTACTGGATCTGCAGGAGGGGGTGGGGGTGACTGAGCTTCAAGTGGGGCAATGGCCAATCGTCGAGCCTCAGTAAGTGCAGCTGAAGAAAAATAAATTTTATTAAATAAAGAATTGTGTCACTAATACAGTAAATTTGACCACTGGATTGCGGCTAAAAGTAGTTAAAAAATGATCTTTAAAGCGTTTGACTATCGTAAAAGCTGATTTTTTGAAAATGTGATTTTAGTTCAACTAATATGGCGGTCAAAGTTTGCTTACAATTTTCAACTAATACTTGTATTGATTTGCAAAGGCTAGAGGTCCTGGACAAAGAACAAATATAAGCTTATTCTTTCCGCTAACATTTTGTAATAACCTCTTTTTAGTGATATTCAATCAAACAAGTTTAACAAAAGTAACAAAAAACACAAATAAACTGTCTTACTTGAGCAATTAAGGTCCAGAAGGTCTCTGTACCCTGGCACCCTTGTATTTGGGAGTTCAACCCCAGTTTCGGGGTTAACGCACCAACAAGAACTTTGCCCAAACCCATAGCACTGTTTCAACATGTACAACCCAGTAACGTTGTCACAATCCGGAATAAAAGCATCCATTATCAATGGGCTTGACATTTCGTCATATTGCTGCTGGCAAGCGGTTCCTGTAAAAAATACAAAATTATTAACAATAGAATAATAAAGCAAGAGAAAAGGTCAAAAATAAGAAAAGTAAAAAAAAAAAAAACTATGACAGAAATAGGAAGGGCAATGGTTAATAAAAAAGAAAACTACAAAATAGAAAGGGAAAAAAAAAAAATTTGTACAAAACATTCTGCAAAACTAGTGTTGTAGATTACTATCTGTATTCAGAATTACAAACAATTAAAACAACTCACGAGAATTAAGAGCTCTTTGGGTACACTGCTCTGAGGTGACGCAACGATTTTCTGAGTTCCGTATTTTTCCGTTGGGGCATGCACACCTTTCAGTACAGCTGCGAATAAGACTGCATGGTTTTCGTGGCAAAGCACACGTGGCGTCGCACTCCGTTGCACAATCTGACCACACTTCATCGAGCGCATTGTCACAGGCTGTGATGTCATAATGAAAATTAAATAAAATAAAACACTAAAAATATATTTACCTAAATATTAAATTTTTATTTAGTAAAAATTCAAACTGAAAAATTGTTATTTTTTGCCTAAGTTAGGATTGTAATAATATTAAATCATAGCCATAGGTTTCTATTGTGGCTGTGTTGTGTATGATACCGTTAACCAAAAGTAATAAAGAAACCACAAACTACTCTTTTTTAAGACCTCGTCAAAGTTGTGTTAACAGTTTGTTTCAAAATGAATGAATGAATAAAACTTACTTTATCCTCGCGTAGCCTAAAATAACAATTGTTAAACACGGGTGTTCTGTTTCATACACCACGTGCCAGCTTACGAGTTACCAAGTATGTTACTTTGTGGGTAATTACTTTTTTATAAATGTTTTTCTTCTTTTTTATGCGTAAAAGATCATAAAAATGCTGCTATTACATCATGAGTTGTACTCCCAAAAAATAAACTAGATTTAAATATTTAAATTCAAAAGTGATATCATCAGTAGCCAACGCACTGAGACAGAAGTTTTTAAACATCTTCCGCCAAAACAGAAGCAACCCAACTTACAAGGAGGAAGAGGTGGAGCACACGAACTGACGGGAACACATGCGTTCAGTGCATCCCGGACATGACCCTCCGGACACGTGCATCTCTGTCGACAGATCTTCGTCAAACTGCACGGTCGACGAAGGTCGAAGCAAGTTGCATCACACGAGGGCGCACACGTGCTGAATATTTCGCCGAGCTCAAAGTTGCAAACTGATAAAGTAGGAAATATTAGTATTTAGAATAAAAAACTAGGTTATAACTCGACAGCGGGCATAATGGAAGCACTATAGAAGTCTGGTGTACAAGAGGACATATATTTTATAATTTATTAATTAGCATGGCATGTATTCCATTAGAAATTGATGTTATACCTCTATAGTAGGCATAAGGTTTATGAATATGAATACACCATGTGTGTCTGGTATATAGCAAGACCCTCATGGTACAATTCGACAATTAGTACAAGGGTATAACATAAGACACTCTCATTATAACTCGACAGTGGGCATGAGATGTATATATTATATATAAAAAAAATATATATTAGAATATGTTCAAACAGACCTGGTTGGCTTGAAGGGCATGTATTAGCTGGTACACATGTTTGATTATCTGGTGCGAGCAGATACCCTGCCATACATCCACACCTTGCAGTACAAGATTCCAACAAACTGCATAAACGTCGTGGTTCGCCACATGTTGCATCACACGGTGGCGCACAAGGGAGGAACGTCATGCCTGGTGTAGCTGCACAAGCTGTAAAAAAAAAATAAACTTGATTTTTACTAACACAAATGAAATAAAATTAAGTCATTTTACTACAGGGTATTAACATATAAAGCTATTTTCCTAAGTGTTTTGGTAATGGTTAGGCCTAAATCCTAAGTTCTATGGCACCATGTAGGACCTTACCCATATAGAATAAAAACCATTAAAAAAGACAGTACATTACGTTCCTAAAAACTAGAAAACATATCGCAAAATTGGATCAAATATATATTTCTGCAAAAATTGAAAAAAAAAATTTTCAGTTCAAAGTCACAAACAATTGTATAATACAAGATGTCTATGCTGAACTTACTTCGTGCTTCAATGCATGCTCTATGGTTCAACGCACTGAGCAAAGACGACACTCCTTCACTACCAGTGATGCGCGTACCATTCTCGTAAACACAATAACAGTTGTCGTTTGCATCGCACTGTGTGGGGACATAGGTACCGTCCGCATTGCATTGTGGGAAAACGGGGTTGCCTGGCAACATTGCTCTTGCAATGCGACAGCTTGGTGTAGCTGTGATATGTATATGTTGTGGTTGGGATTTTTTTAAATTCTAATATGAAGTATATATATAGTAAATCTAGTATTACAAAAAAGAGAAAAAACAAAGTTACATTAAAAATGAGAAAATTTCCTAATACAAAGTATATAAATATATAGTAAATCCAATTTTACCAAAAAGAAATAAAAAAATTATACTGAAAAGGTATTGTAATGACATTTTTGTTGTCTAAAGTGTTAAATTGTTATTACTACAGCACCAAAATTTGTTACATACTGAGAATTTTTATGTAAAAAGGACCTTCTAATTAAGGGTTTTAATAACACTTTGGTTAAACATCTATTTTAAAAAAAGCATATATATATATTTTTTTTAAATAATCTTAAATTAAACTCAGTTTAAAAAAAAAAAAAATTTTAACAAATAATCTTAAATAAAACTCAGTTAAAATAAACATTTATATTTATTCTTAACAAATAATCTTACCTGGACAGTCGCTCATTGGAACGCAAGTTCGGTTGGTGGCGGATACTTTAATCATTCCACTGTTGCACACACAATCAACCGCACAACGTCTCGTACATCGGGGGTTGGGGTTCGAACATGTGGGTGGACACTCGGTGGCACAAGAGGCAAATGCAGAGTCAGCGGGACAGGCTGAGAATATTATAGAAATATTATAAAAAATAACTTTAAAAATTAAAACACATTTTTAAAACACACTTAAATACAGCATGTGTAATGAATAAAATATTTTCCATTCTATTTCATGAATAAATGAATGTAACTTTCTTTATCCTCACGTGGCCGCCAAGATGATAGACGAACAGTATAACAGGGGTGTTCTCTATTAGACACCTCGGCTAGCTTACGATTACCGTGTATGTTACTTTGTGAGTGATTATTATTATCATTTTATTTTTTGTTATTTATTTTATTGAATTTTTTATTTATGGCTAATAATTTGGACATCAGTGACCACTGGGTTAGAGCAACTGCCGTTTGCTGTTTCACCCAAGGACACATACACCACAATAATAGCAGCGACAAGCGTTGAACTCATTACCTCTGGGTTAGAGGCAGGCACGCTAACCACTTTGCCACGGCGCCGGATTATCGACAACTTACCACTAAGAAACTGGCAGTCAAGGTCAAACATGGAGGTTGGTTTTCGGGTTCCAGTAAGTTCGCTGCCGGTTTGAGAATCAACGCAGAAGCAAACACCATTGTTGCATTGTTGTGTCACAAAGTTGCCCTCTGTATCGCACTCCAGTGGCTGCGGACTTGTTTGTTGCTGCTGACAAGCAGTTTGAGCTGAAAATTAAAAATAATTAAATTTAAATACTAAAAATGGCAATTCTGCTTTATCTATCAGCTGTCATATTATACCAGTTCTATTGATAAATAATAGTAAAACTGGGAACAATAAAAAATTACTTTTAGTAGTGACATAGAAAAGATTAAATATTCTGCTTGTTCTATCAGCTGTTAGTTATCGCAATTTAATTAATTAATAATAAATAATAGTAATATTCGAAAAAATACGAAATGTTTAACTTTTAGTAATGACATCTTTATTGGGAACACCTTTAATAAACACACTAATCCCTTGGTATTTAAACCGTTTTAAAATGGTAAACAAAACTACAATCACACTTTGAGTCTCCAGATTTGTTTTCGACACACAAAAACTTGAAAAAAAAAGTTTTTTTTCAATTTACAAAAAATGTTAAAACCGGTTCAAAACAAATTTGATGCATCTTGTTGTAACAATAGATGTCAGTGTCTGGAGAAAAACAAACCCCGCCCAAAACCAGAAATTTAAATTCTCAATTCTCACCTCCCTGGTCGCCTGTTGTGCACGCATCAGCGGTTACACAGACGTTATTTGCGTCACGGACATGATTAATCGGGCACGCACATCTCTGACGACATGTTTTGATCGTCGAGCATGACCTTTGAGGTTCGTCACAAGTTGCGTCACACGAGGCAGCACAGACCATGAATTCTTCGTTAAGTGATGCATTGCAAGCTGCGAAAAAATTAAAAAAGTGAAAAATTATGGAATAACGAAATGCAAAAGTATTTTGATGTTATAATAAACATTTAGTATCTAATAAGGAAAAAATTGTGATGTCGAAATCAAAATGTTATTGCGCAATAAAAGAAATTTATTAATAAAATGATACGATGTATGAATAAAAATATTATGGCAAATAGTGAAAAAATATGATGTAATAATCAATTTGTTACATCATAATAAATTCTACTTTACTAATTCATTTCAAAATATTTATTTTTAGTGTCAATTTAACTACGCATTGTGCCGATTGTGTGATTAAGGGTTAGAATGATTAATCCATGTCAAAAGGTCACGGCGAGTATCAAGTAAGTTTAAAATAAGAATTACAATCTAAACAATTAAATCATTTTACGATCCCTTATTTTTATGACGTAAAGCGGCACTGCCAGTAACTGATATCTAAATATCTGTTGCTTATGATGTCATAATGGTTACACTGACGCAGAATATTTTTATTATTACTTCACAATCATAGCGCAAAGCACCGATAAATGCTGCGAACAGCCAGAGGGAAATTGCTTAAAAGTCCACGAAGATTAAAAGATTAAAATGTCGTTTGTGCTTGAATGCATGGAATTTTAACATATAATTATCTAAATCATCTGCAAAACCCATTTTAGATTACTTCAGTGCCTTAGTGGTATATATAGTTACAAAATAACAGGATTTTAAATTACCGTTGAAAAACATATAACAAATATGTTGGGTAAAAGGTAAAGCCATGTAACTTTTACAAGGCACACCAATGTTTCCCAGAAAACAGTTTTAAGACACCCAAGTACAAATGAAAAATTAATAGGACACCTTTTTATCTATTTTCTTGTCCCATTTGGTAATAAACAAATAAAATTCAAAGGATTATAAAACCGTATTCTTAAGGCTCCCATAGACCTTTGTTAATTGTTTAAAACACGGTCAGGATATTTAGATATTATGTGCTAAAGGTGTCCCATCTTTTCTACCCTACTATACAAATCTTATTTAAACCATACATTCAAACAAGAAAGCAAAAATATGAAAATCTTACCTTGTGATGCAGAGCACTGCTCCCCTGTCACACAAGTGTCTCCCTCCAAATACATACCAGGTGGACATGTGCACTTCTGTCTACATATGGTAGCACACGCTATGAGCTGACCTCGTTGGCTACAAGTCATATCACACCCAGCACATAAGGAGTATACCTGGTTACTGGGACACGCTGTATAAAGATAAGAATAATAATTATTAATAATAATAACTGTATATTCTTATATTACGGTAGCAAAGATTTAGAAATATTTTAAACGAAAAGACAGGATATAGCGACAAAACAACAGTTGTTAAAATTAGAAAACTTTTTAGAAAATCTGACATTTTGAATGTATATATGCATATATTTCTTTCTGCATTGTTGAACTAAGATTAGTACAATACACTGCATTATTCTTGATCTACATTATTGTAATTCAAAAAAAAAACAAATAGAAAGTTATAATAATAATAATACAACTTTATTTGTCTCTTAGATTACAGGTGAGAAAAGTTGGAAATATTTTAATTGAAAATACAGGATATAGCGACAAAACAACAGTTGTTAAAACACATTTACAGTTAAAAACATATTTACATTTATTTGAAAGAAAATAAGTGTGGTCCTTTTACCTAGCAGACAAACAAGCCATTTTTGTTTTAATTATGATCAAGATAAACTTCCAATAGAAACAAAAGTCTGCGTGAAGGCTATCTATTACGTTATTGTTATACACCATAAATAACTGTACACACTAGAAATAAGACCTCTGTCAAATTATAACTATGCGACAGAAATATAAAAGCTGATAAGTTTGACAGCATCAAACATAATGTAATAGGAATCAATTATATTTTAAAACAATACAGAAAATTTTACTTACCCAAAGCAGCGTCACATTGTGCATTTGTTAAGCATTGTCCATTGTGTAGATAAGTTCCAGTTGGGCAAGTGCACTGTTGTCTGCATTGTAGTGTGCATATAGTTGGTGTATTACGCCCCGCACACGTTTGGCTGCATCCAGCGCAAAGTGAATATATTTGATTATGTGGGCACGCTGTGAATGGAATGTTTGATTTTATCATTTTGAAATGATATTTCTATATTACTAATACCAAGGAGATATAATGTTTCTATGTTTACCTTTATGGTTATGATATGATATATTGATTTTACATAATCCTTTTGTTTTGGTACAAAATCTCTTGTGTCATTATTTTGATAAAAGGTTTCTATTTTACCAGGGTAAAAGAATGTTATGAATATATACCTTTTTAAAACTTTTATAAATCTTGCAAAAATTTAAAACTTCTTTAAAATAAGCAAAACATAAAAAAAATTATTTAACACTTTTTTTGGTTAGAAAATATTGTTATAAGATTTTTATGTGACAAAATTTACCGAGAGCCACCGAGCATTGAGTGTCTGTCAAACATTGGTCACCATGGAGATAAGTTCCGCTTGGGCAAGCACACCCCTGTCGACATTGCAGCGTGCATGGGGTATTGACGTTGCGTTGTTGACATGTTTGTTCACAACCGGCACACGTGCTGTACAGTTGGTTGCCAGGACATGCTGGAAAAAAAGATTTGTTGATGTAATTATGTTACAGGCATTTATATAGTGAAGTAGGGGGACATAGGACACCCTTAGCACATAATACCCAAAAATCCTTGTGTTTTAAACAATTAACAACGCTCTAATGGAGTTATGAGAAAATAAAATGAAAAGGTGTCCCATCCTCCCCCACTCTACTATATAAAATTTCGCAAAAAACTTAAGAAAACTGGTATATATATAATATAATTATATTTTTTTTTTTATTTAAAATTAATTTGATGTAATATTTATATTAAATAACATACTCAGAACAATTACCTGGTCTGCACTGATCAGCAGTCACACACTGGTCATTCTTGAGATAGAAGCCTGGTGGACACTGACATCGTGGGATGCACGAAGTGGGCGAGCAAGATGGAGGGTTACCAACATCAGCACATGTTACATTGCAGGTTGGGCATTGGTAGAACATCATTTTACCTCGGCATGCTGGTAATGGAAACGTATGTAAACGTATGTAAATGTGTGTAAATGGAAACGTATGTAAATGTGGGCATTAAAAATGTGGTTAAAGCGTTGGAACTAAAGGATACGTGGTTCTATCCTCGATGGTGCTACCATTGTGGACAGGTGTGTTTTTTGAGGTAGAACTCTTTAATGTTGGACACTGATGTGTTGTCCAAATTAGGAGTCAAACAGAATAAACAAATAGCACAAGGTTACAGATGTGGTAAATGGTAACAGGGCACAAGGTGTATGAAATAAAACACCAATTTTACAACTATTGTGGTTGCGCCCTGACGCCAGTATAAAAAGTGTTATTAATTCAAATGACAACTTACTAGATTGTGTTCTGAAGCAGTCGACGGTTCCATGAGCGTGATAAACATCCGATATGGATCTTCCACTTTGCATCCGAACACACCAACATCTTCCAAGAAGATCACATTGTTGGACGTTGTAGTAAGCTCCATAACAATGCGGGTACCAGATGGTGTGCGAGAAGACACGTCGAAATGATTCGAGATAACAGCTTTGCTGCGTAGGAATTTCACCTGTGAATAATAATAAAGATAAATTATTGATCTGTACAAATACAATATTTTTTTAATTAGGATTTTTTAAGTTATGGTAATTGAAACTTAAAATTAGCAACATAGAACAAAGTTTTTTTAAATTTTCAATGTGAGAATAATAGAGGTTTGCTACTCTTTTATGATTTTCTTTTTGAGTAAAGTAAAAAGTTCAGTAAACAAACAGTACGGGATTTTATTTTGAATAAAGCACTTTTTATGAGAATGACCCCTTTTTGTCTTATATATATATAAATAAGCTCATAAAACAGAAAAGTTGTTTTAAAGTTATTCAAAACTACACAAAAAGTTAGAAATTGTGGACAATAACAGAAATACAAATTTCTGTGAAATATTTTGAAAATAAGTTTACTGACAATTATAGAATATATGCAAAAGAAATAAAGTGAATTTTTTTATCACAAAACCCCGTTTCGAATACAACTGTCTTTAAACAAGGGAATTTTTTCCAGGATAAAATTTTTTGTGCGTTTTGCCATTTCAGTGCCAGACCACCTCGGGCTATAGGGATAATTTGTAAAAGTTTTTTTAAACAACTCGTCTTGTTTTGTGAGATGGTACGCCGATTGTAATGTCACGCTTGGCAGATTTTGGGGGAAAAATTTCGACAAAGAAATGTGCACCAAGAAGTAAAAGGTCTGGTAACTGAACACGAGAGAAATACTGCTGAAATTTTGGGCGTCGTATTCAAGCACATCTGCTGGGAACTGTCGCAAAAATGCAGCAACATATTCGCATCGTTTCGATTGACTTGTCACAACCGTCTGCACGACTTCCGATAATTTTTCCTCAACTTTCTTCACATATTGATGGATAGTAGTGGACATTGTGTACGGCGGTATGTTCAGTTGTTCTTTGCTGCCAATTATCTTCTCAAGGTGGGAGGGAAGGAAAGGCATTGGAACGGCTTTTTTAACTTCGAGGTCGAATTTAACCAGCAACAAAGGGCTATGAATTATTGAATCTCTTTCAAAGATTTCTTTGGAAAACATTTCAAGCAATGGCTTTAAATCAACTGGAATTTTGACTAAAACGTTTAAACTTTTTGGAGTTTTTGTTTTAGGTGCACGTTTCAAATACACCTCAGCTGAAGCATAGTCTTTATCACTTAAAAGTTCGCTAAGCTCAGAGCTCAAATTTTTATCAATGCCGTAACAAACTTGGCGCTGATGCTCTTTGAATAAATGGACAGTCTCTTGGACAGCTAACAGCAGGCTGTCTTTATTTTCATTATCCCAATGCAATAAACTTTTTATATCATCAAATTCAGGGTCAAAATCATCAAAACCAGTCGAAGGCAATAAAATATCTGGACTTATTTTTTGGTTTGTTCCATCAAAAATAAACTGCCATCTTATAACTTCACCCCCAAACGGAACAGCAATCGTAAAAATGTCATTTTGGGGGGTGTCTGTTGAACCAGGGGGGCTGCTAGAGATGGGGTTTTCAATTTTGATGCCTCCGACACAAAAACCAGTTTTTCCCTCCGACAGATTCCTTACAAAAGGAACAATCCATTCACACAGACATAGGTTTTTTAAATCTTCCATTATTTTAATCTATGTTAAACAGCAAACACTGAAAAGGTGTATTGAGTCACTTTTTATTTTACTAACAATACAGAATTACTCGAACTTGTAATATTAATTAATACGCGAATGCTGATTATCTAATGCCTGTATACTGAATATGTGCCAACTTTTTAAAATTTGCCAAAAATGCAGCACTTTTGGGTAAAATCATTTGTTGTAGCATTTTGAAGCAAAACTAATATTCGTTCCAGACATTTTTTGTTTAAATGCACCTCGTAATGCAAAAAAAGACACACACAACTCACATACTGAAGCACTAATTCAAAACCACGCGCTTATCTATTATATTTATTGCGCGAACGAAAGCTTTAAAGTTTAAAATGTATCAGTTGAAAACCATTTATTCTAGGTATGATTAGGCTGGTTTTGTTGTAGCTTTACCTTAAATGTTATTTTATCATCAAATATTTACAAACAAAACATTTTTATTTTAGAAATTGTTAAAATTTGCAACCTGGGGAGTCCCCTATTATTAAAACCATCGAAATCATTTAATTAGTTTAAACAAAACAGCGTGACCATTTTAAAATGCTGCAATACGTCTTCAAAAGAGCATTCTAAAATAAAAAAACACTACATTTCAAGACATGCTGCGACTAAAACTTGCAATTACTTGAAAGTAATACAGCCTCAGGCGTTAAACAAAATCTACAAGTCAGAACGCCGAATTTTCGAACTGAAGTTTTCAAATTAGTTACGTTAATAAATTTAGATAATCTTTTGAACATGTTATACGTACCAACTAAACTGTAGGCTCCTCCAACAAGACAGCATAATAGAACGCAGTTGATTGTCGCAGTATTCATTTCAAAGTTTCCTTAGACTTTTGTACTCTATAATCAAGCAGTAAAATTTCACGTTAGTGATCTGATTCAAATCACTGCACCTCGCATTTATATTGGAATGGAAATTGCAACACCTTCTGCCAAAAAAATACCAAATGCCCTGGAGGCGCAAGGAGTAGGAACTCAAGCGCAGGAATAGTAACCGACTGTGTCAGTGTGCCGGCGGCCTTGCAGTTTTAAGTGGGTGTTGCTAATTAAGCAATTTCACATTCTTAAACACTTATTGCGCACGAGGCATTGAGGCAATAAACCTACAGATAACTGATTGCCTTGCAATTACGCCCACGATTGCTTTTCTCCTCTTACAGGAAAGTGCAAGTAACTCAAGCAATCTAACTTCGCGTACTATGAACTTATAACCCGTAATTTTAAATTAGGAAACTTTACATTCACGTCCTTTATTTGCCGAAACGTACAAAAGGCATGCTTGCGACAAACGCCGATCATAAACTAAATGCAAACAAACACCTGCTCCTTTGCCGCACGAGCTTTTTTACATGCAGCCATTCAGTAACAAAGCCAAATGATTTCTAAAGTCGAGCCTACCGTATGTCCGTTTTTGTATACGATACTTGTTTGGAATAGTTCATTTATTACCCTCTGCAAGTGACATGTTTCTGACCACTTAAAGTTTCGATTTCGATAATAGGTCTATTCTACGTGACCACTACGGCTACTTTCTCCTAAACTACGAAGTTCTGAAGACGTTTGTGACGTCATAAGAGGCGATTCGTCGTCGCGATACTCGAGTTCGAGCTCCTGATACTGAAAACCTCCCTCCCCCCTGAGGTGCCGGTTGTTTAATCTATTTTGAAATTTGAGGCAAAATTTCGAAAACACTCTCTCGAGGGTTAATAGAAATTAGATCGCCATTCCCAATTCCGGCCATTCTTACGTCACAAATGGGTGCAGTGCGGTGACGCTAGTGAAAACCAAAGTTGGTAAAAAACCACAGCAAAGTAGTTTCTTGACCATGACCGTGAACGCATTTTCGGCCATTTTTATCTCACAGGCAGTACATTGGGTAAAAACCACAACCCAAAATTTCTCGATTATTACCGCCAAGATTACCGCAAGCTCTCAGGCAAAAAAGTTAAAATAAATTAAAAAAATGTTTCAAGCCTAAATCGTGCCAAATTAAGTGTCTTTCGCTCAAACATGAAATTATTGAGAAAAATTCCGTGAAACTCAATCATTGCTTCATGACGTTATTGAATTTTTCTTTAATCTCAAACTGAATCATGCAGATTACAAGCATAAAGGCTTTAATTATCCTTGTACACTCCTTATTTTACAATGTACTAACCAACGCCCGTTCGTTTCGAACACGATTATTAACATGGGATATTCCCTTATTACGGTAACATTCAGAGGACAAGCGCTATTAATAACCTTAGATCATTTACAATTTCAAACCGAGACCGCAAGGAGCAAATGAATACCACGCATTTCTAAAAAAATCACAGTACTGTAGGAGAAGATGGGACACCTTTGGCGCATAATATCCAAATGTCCTGATTGTGTTTTAAACATTTACCATCGGTATATAGTAGCCATAGGAATACGGTTTTATAATTCTTTGAATGTTCTTTGTTTCCAACCAAATGGGACGAGAAATTAGAATGAAAGGTGTCCTATCTTCCCCGCCCCAATATAAATGGCTTTAACAGCTACGAGAATATATTTTTTATAGTTTAATTAAACAGACGCATGTGAAACCTCATACTATAATGCACAAACACACAATACCAACTGATTGTAATTTCACCCCTTTCGCTAAGCTACCAATGCTGATACTGATTTATATGTTTCGGTCCAATCAATAAGTTCTTTACCCGGAAGTGACGTCATTTAATTTACACCGACAGTGGAAGTCGTCGCTCAAACGCAATTGTGACGTCACATAATTTAGTTCCGACAGGTCTTTAAAATTCAATTAAATGCAAATCGCGTGCTTCGAAAAACACATTCCGGGTGTGACGTCAAAATGCTATCAATGCGAAATACAAACCTTTTAGAGACGAACAATAAAGCATATGACGTCATAATTAATATTGTCCAACAAGAAAATGGTTTACGTCAAAAACAATAAGACACATAATGTGCTGGCGGTGCCTTGTACGGTATAATGTCAGCTGGCTTGTTGTCGCGGTATATTGCTGCAGTAATAAACTGCGTAAATAGACTTTCCGTGGTGTAACGCGCTTATAAGCCGACACTGTTACAGCTATTTGGCAGCTATAATTAGTTGAATTTCATAAAGTCTAGCTGCGTGAATTTGCGCATAGGGTCTACGTGAGCACAACTTGTCTAGTACGAAACAAACAGTAAACCGCCATTTATATACATTGGTAATAAAAGTAGCGAATAGAATAACGGCACAATGTGCTGTGTTTGTAACTTACTCATCGGTAAAAAATCTAGGTAAAAATATGAAACTTTGCGTGCGATGTATAAAAGTAACTGTGTGATTTAAAAAGTTTTTTTAACGATCTTATAATGTCATAACAATAAAGAGCCTTCGTTTTCCACTTTCACTAAATAGTAGGGTGGGAAAAGATGGGACACATTTGTATTTTATTTTCTCGACCCATTTGGTAGTAAACAAAAAACATTTAAACAATTATAAAACTGAATCCTCACGGCCCCTATGGACCGTTGTTAATTGTTTAAAATATGACCAGGGTATTATGTGTTATAGGTGTCCCATCTTACCCCCCATCTTACTTTTTGTACCCGATAAGTCAGTTTAACCGTTGGGTGGCGATGGTGCGACACACGATTTAGGTGCATATGGGGTTAAGATGTTTTTAATTGCGAATGGAAATATAAATTAAAACATATTTTTCGAGCTGTAGACATGTAGAGTAGGGTGGGGGAAAATGGGACACCTTTTCATTCCATTTTCTCGTCCCATTTGGTAGTAAACAAAAAACAGAATTCTTCCAAAATATCCCCACGACTCCCATAGACCGTTGTTAATTGTTTAAAAGGCGGTCAGAACATTTGGATATTATGTGCTAAAGGTGTCCCATCTTCCCCCACCCTACTTTATATATACTTATGCGTGTTTTCCGACAGTCATCGGGCTCGGCACAACAGTTCCGAAATAAATAACATAAGTTTTTTAACACACTGTAAGAACCGAAACCTTTAAAAATCCCGTATGTACGCTAATAACCTCATACTCGATAAACAGATATACATGATTCACAAAAAGGGAATTTTCACCAAAAAAATCTATCATCATTACTTGATGTCATATCGGTTTCCCCACGCACTATAAGAATCTGTCTTACTTAAATTCCAAAGTTAGCTTGTGTTAAAAGAAAATCACAAGAAGGCAAAAATAAAGTCTACGATAAGATAAAAGTAGAAAAATAAACCAAAACGATGTCACGTAACGACACGAAAGGTCTGTTATCGAATATAGAAACACCGCGTGTGCCATTATATAGGAGATTGAATCACTGCATAGCGGTCTAGACTGAACAAGGTTTATGAATAATGTCATGGGGTCTAAGTCATGCCAACTAAATAAGTAACTTTTCGGGTTTCAATTTAAATCTAACTTGCTTTATCCTTGCTTTGCCGGAAAACGACAGTCGTTAAACACTTCTGTTTAAATCTGTTTCGTTAAACACTTCTGGGTGTTCTGTTTAATACACCTCGTGCTGTCAGCTTACGAGTTACCATGTATGTGTTACTTTCGGGGTGATTCTTTTTGGGTGGATATTTTTTACTTTCTATACAGAGATAATAATTTGGAAAACCTATCAGTGACCACTGCTGGGTTGAAGAAATTTTCAGGTGTCTAAAGACATATACGCCGCCAATGGTAGCAGCGACGCACCTGTAACCCCTGGTTAGAGACAGGCGTGCTAAACACTTTACCACGGCCCGGGAATTTCGGGGGAAATAAATCACTAACAGCATTCCAGTTGGTCAAGTAAAATAAGAGAGCTTTTGGAAAACTACGTTAATTTATTTTAATAAGCTACAACAACAAACGATAGAACATAAAACGATTAAAACATGTGGCAACAGTGACACCATGCGAGTGAATTAACTTAAAACGAATCCTACTAGGTGTCGCAACACCCGTTCGTTACACTTTCAATCCACTCTCGATAAAACGCAACATCCGTGTAAACGCTAGGCGCTAGTGGGCGCCGAGTGTTGCAATGATGTGTCCCATAACTTGTGATGCCATATATGACGTCAGCTCCATTGTTTCCCCGCTTCCGTACCAGGCCACCACCCGAATCCCCGTAGCAAGTATCATTGTCCAATTCTCCTTTCGCGCAAAATGTTCCGTTTCTCCCGAGACCCCAAACCAAATCTTGGCAATTTTCATGCGGCAGATACTTTAATTTAACTTGCTTTAAATAGTTTGAGCTCGGGCCTCGACCCAGTGTAGCACCCCAACCAAACGCAATGAGAGCCTCACCTTGCCGGAGCGGATTATAATATGGAATACACACCGGGTGAACAAATTCGTTAAACTGGATTGCTGACCTTAATTTAATCAACGCAATATCGTTGACATATCTTGGCCTGGACGTAAAATCCGGATGAACGACAATATCTTTTATGTCAAACTTATCAAACACTTGCGTGGTGCGTGATATGAATCCATAGACACCTCTATACCTGCCAACGTATATTGTAATACTGACCGATCTGTTCCTGTAAATTTGAGCGATATTGGAAACGCAATGCCCCGCTGTTAGCAACCACTTAGAACAGATGACACTGAGGCCGCAGTATTTGAAATTACCTCTCGTTCTAGTCAGCAGCATTCCATGCCAAGGAGCTTCGCCTTTTCGTGCTCTTCGACCTCCAGCAATCTTCCTAACATTCATTGGAACCGCATCTACTGATGTTCTTTCATTGTTACGCAAACCGCAATTTGTTGGAAAACAATTCCTTGACAAAGACTCGCGTGATTTATCATTGTAACGTTGTAACCTTATTGTGTTTGTTCTTTCTGCAATTGGTCGTGCATTTATTGCTGTCGGTGTTCTGGTACTTGTAGTCGTTTCTTCTGTCGGAGAACGCCCGTTAATTACAACTTCACGCACTGTTATATTTTCAGCTGTATTTAATGTTCTTGAAGGCTCAGTTGTTCCTTTTAACAGCAACTTGGTAGAATTTGTTTCTGTTGAATTTATTAAAACTCCCACGAATGTTGTGCTTGTCCCAAAGCTTGTACTTGTTGTCGAGTTTACCGTTGTTGGTGCTGTTGTTTTATCATTTGTAGTTGCTACTGTCGTCATTGCGTCTGTTACTCCTTCAGGTCTTGTAAATATCGACGTATTGTCAGCTGTACTTGGTCTACTTTTAGCCGAAAATGATATCGTTGTTGTGTTTTGTTCTATAGGTGCAGTGTGTGAGGATAGTTTTGTTGTTTCCGTTGTTAAATTTGTTGTTGTCGTTATTGGGGCCGTTGTTGTTGTTGTTGTTGTTGTTGAAGTAGGACTTTTCGCAACAGTTGTTGTAGTCGCTGACCTCGTTGTAGTTGTTGTTTGTATTGTTGTTGTTGATTGAACATGCGACTGACAGACTCCGCAACTTCTCATACAGTGCGCTCTCATCCAAATTGTAAATCGTTTCATTCTATGTGTGCAATATCCAAATTGAGCCCACACCGGGCAGTCAATTACATTTTCATCAACACATCTTCTTGACATTCTTCTTATCCGTTGATGGTGTTCAGGTGGCTGTGTTTCTCCAGACCCAAAAGCCCCCATCGTTACAGCAATACAGAACACGCCAATAAGGACTGTAGTCTTCATTTTAAAATGTCCAATTTCAAAAGTCCGCCCACTGAGACTTAGCAGAGCAGGATTTTTAGATAAAATCCCCATTATTGTACCCGCTTACTATAAACCTGTAAACTTCATAAGATTAAAATCATATTTCTAAAGAAGATCCACTGCGGTCAGTCATTATATAGATGTTTCCATTCCTTGACATATAAATACTAACTACCAAGGCCCTTAGGCGAGGTGCATGTTGCATTTTACTTTCACTAAAGTAGTTCTGCGGTAATCAACTAAGAAACCTATTACCACTAATGACTGCTCGTATACATGCAAAGTGGGGAAGTATATATACCTACACACCCTGTCGTGATTCTTTGTATCCGCCCTTAGTTTGAATTTTAGTTTCAATTAGTGTCATGATTTTGGTCACGTAGTCGTTACGCCGAAATCGTTTTCTGTTGGTCAGTCTAGATTTCCTATCTGATACTGGCCCATGACCTTTATATTACGTGGGTTAATATAACAAGAACGGCAGTGGTTTGACCAAATCAACCCTTGATATTTATCAGCTTTTAAATACACTCAAAGTTCAGTTTAAAGATGGGGAAATCGGGACACCTTTAGAACATATTATCCAAATATCCTGATCGTGTTTTAAACAATTAACTACGGTCCATGGGCGTCATGGGGATATACGGTTTTATAATTCTTTGAGTGTTCTTTGTTTACTATACCAAATGGAACCAGAAAATAGAATAAAAATGTGTCCCATATCCCCCTACCCTATACTATGTATAGCAGGTTGGGGTAGGATTTTTATTTTATTTTGTTGCCACATTAGGTAGTAAACAAAGAAAATTCACAAAATTAAATTACCGTGCTATTTTAATTAAACAACGTTGTTGATAAACACAGTCAGGAAATATGGGATATTATCTGTAGCCCATCTTACCCCACAGTACTACATGATCTTCTTATAGATATCGTAGTCGCAAGGATAGACATACTTTTTGTTACATACAAAAATACGGTGTATTGTTAAAATACAAACCTGAATCACACAGTATAATGTATTGTAAAACTATATATAGTACGGTGTGGAATATGGGACACCTTTTTATTCCATTTTCTCGTCCTATATTTGGCAGTAAACGTTCAAAGAAATATGAAACCATATATTTATATGACTTCCATAGACCGCTGTTAATTGTTAAAAACACAATCAGAATATAGGGATAGTGTTCTAAAGGTGTCCCACCTCCCCCCATTCGTACTGTACCTAAAACATATGCATATACTGCAATTACCACGTACAAGCGACAACAGCTGACTTTCGATAGTAAACATCTACCACCACAGTGACCTTTTATAAACACATTCAGTCTAAATTAGTCCATAAGCCACAATAAAGTAGCCTAAAACGATTTTCTTTAGCTATTTTAAGAACGAATAAAAAACGTGGTCTAGAAATTTGTTTGTGTCAATAAACAAATAATATCACGCTTTTTGCAAACATTCGTATCCGTCTGTCCATAAAAGAGTTCGGCCTTTACATAAGCGTGTTTTTTCTCTGGCGTAGTAGCTATTCTTACGAAAAATAACCGCACGATTTTCCGCGAAAAGCTATTTTCTCTTCATATTTGTATATGTTGGCTGCATAACTTGGTTCTGTTTAACAAATTTGATTGCCTGATTGGCGGTTCGGGTAAATCTGTTCAGTTTGGGTAAACCCGATGCGATATATATAAACAAATGCAACACAAAACTGAAAAATTATAGCCACGAAAAATATTAAGTCCTAAATCAGTACTCTGAAAATTATTATTTTATTTTCGTGTCAGACGTTATATGACACCATTTTATTTGGGTGTGGCCTAATTGCTCGGCAATACCTAATAAACTAACTAAAGTAATAGGTTATATACGTCGTGCTTTCTCTCGATTATAGTTTTGATATTCACTCAGGTGAGATGAGACATGTTTTGACCCCTTGGTCCCATTTGCTATATAGTAAACAAAGAATATTTAAATAACTGTGTATAACTGTAGCCACGCGACCTAAAAAAGTGTTGCTAATTGTTAAAAAAACGATCAGTGCATATGGAATTTATAGGTTTTAACGGTATCCCTTCTGACTCCAGCACAGTACTCTAATACGGGCTTTTAAAGTCTTATACATCTCGTATCTGCTGTCAGTTTTCAACTTTCGAATGATTGTTTTATTGTGCCCAACACGTTAGAGCAATTACCTTTCCCACTCACGGACACCCGCCCACTAACCAGCTTCGTCAATTTACAAATAGGAAGCTATACGTTTTGGCAGTCCGCCCATACAAACAGCGTTAAACGTGATTTTCTTTTGACAACTAAGCATTTTCTCAAAAGACGAACGATATTTTCTTTACAGATAAACTTTTTTTTTAGAATCACACGTATTTCATATCTGCTTTCATTCGTTTCACACAGGAATTGGTAAGTGCACATGAGACGGGTATATGTAAATTTAAACTATTTATACCGCAGAATTGTTTTAATTTTTTCTCTTTTTTTCGGCGAAAGAATTAGCCCGATCGGGTCACCGGTTTCGGAAATACAGATGTTTAAATTTGTATTTTATTTGCATTGGTTTGATGGTGAACGAAATTGAGCGAACGCGACAAACCGTGCGTGACGTCATCGAGGGTCAAAGAGAGTGGGAATCGAACAAAGCGCAGTTAGTGCTAGTACAGCCTGCTGAACCAGAGTTGAAGAGTGAACATGGCTAATTTAGAAAGTTCTGATGGTGCAGAATCAATTTCTGACTTAGATGAAGATGTTGAGGAAATACATGGTGATTATGGATACATGTTGGATCGGCTTAAACCTCCCTTGTGTATTAGGAAAATGGGGTGCAGGCCCTGAAGCCCAAACACCTTGCAAATTGCCAATACGAATGGCGAGCTGCAATTGTTTTTTTATATATATCAGAAGATGATACATATAATAATTTTCGTTAAGTTGCACATGTGGCAATTATATATCAATGCCCTCTCTTTTACATTCGTTATGTTGCTGTCAACTTAAAAATAAATTAGGGGAAAAAAAACAATTTTAAGGCGCATGTCGCAATCCCTTGGTTTTAGAGACAGCACACTGAGCTTACAAACAAGATTATGGCAGTGTTGTGCACTCTATTTCAAGGCAACACAAGTTAGTATGTTGTTCAATTTGTATGGGTTAAGCTGCCCAATCTCCAAAAATTTATTATAGATATAGATGTATGCGTTTTTATGTCCGGTTTATTATTGTTTAGGTTTAGCAGATTCAGACATGTGGCCTACAGATGTTGGACGACGTGTTCTTGTGCTTATCCCATCATGTGTTGTTAACATGATTAGATCTACATTTCCAAGTGACACCTGTACTGGATTCAAGTCTGACGTCGTGGCAAAGTGATTAGCAGTTAGCACACCTGCCTGTAAGCCAGAGGTAATGGGTTCAAGGCTCGACGCTGTTACAATTGTGGGCAAGGTGGATGAACAACCATGTTATAACGAATATTGTTTTCTGGGCATCCAATTTTAAATTAAATTTTCTATTTTGTAAAAAACTTTATTTGCAACAAAGCATGGGCTGCATTTGAAACGTCCTTGTCAGGTTGAAGATAGTTAGAGGTTAACGGTGGTAGACAAGAAAGTATTGGTGTGTCTATGAATGTCTTTTTACATTTTCTATGTTTTCCTCTTCGTAGGCTCGTTTGTGTTTTCTGGTTGTGTTGTGCAGTTTCAGTTTGAATACACTTGTCATCTTTCTCTGGCACACTTAGTGTTTCCTTAAAAACAAATGAAGTCTAGCCCAAAAGTAAAAATTACAACATTATGCAGTTGCTAGCTAAATAAATACCTCTGAAACATTTTCATTTGGAGATTCGTCTATAGCTGCATTAGATGTTGGACTGCAGCCCAATACTTCATCCAACAACTTAGTCTAAATCAAACACACATTTTTTATTTATTTATGCAAAGCATCTTAAAAACTTACTTTTTTTCTTGATTGTTTGGTAAATGCAACAGTCCATTTTCTTTTTTGTGTAGCAGGTGCAGCTTTTTTCGACTTTTCTGTAGGTATAGCAGACTCCAACAATAACTCAGTAGAGGATCCAAACTTTTTCCAATAACAGTCGGGTTTAAAATGTTTACCACATATAACACTGTTCTTGGAAGGTTGCTCAAAATCTGCCCTTGTACATTGCACAAACTTCACCCAGCACTGCTTTAATATTGGGCTTTTCGGAAATTTATGTATTTTTACTTTATTTTGGTAGGTATTTGAACACCCTCCAACAACGCACCGGTTCGGCATCTACGAAATAAGGCGTTTCTCGCGATAAAAGGACTTTATCGATTCTCTAAAGTATAAACTGAACACAGTCTTTCTCACTCACTTTTGACCCTCGATGGCGTCATACTTCGCTACAGCAAAAATCTCTTACGCTTTTTCGACCAGGGCCATAGAAATACCATAAGCCATGGAAAAATAGAAAGTGTTTCTACTTTCTGCGACTCGGTTTTCGACTCGGCTACTCATTTTGCAATTAACTCAATAATAAAGTTAATAAGTCAACTAAATACATTACATTTTTGTTTACTATAAATATACCGTTAATTTAAGGCGAAGTTGTTTGACTATTAAATTTAGAAAATTTACATAAAGCCAATAAACTAACTTATTTTTAATTTTTGGTTAGATCAATGTATATATAACTACAGATTCACCACACAAAATTACAAATGTTAGGCATCGTCAAATGTTGTGCTATGCTATGCAATATTAGGCAAACACGTTTTTACAATGCAAAATGCACTGTAAGTCTGTTCTATACGACTAATACAGTTTTCAATCAAGCATGAGCTGTTTAATAACACCAATAATTGTTTTTATGTTGGCAAGTCTTATTATTAAATACACCATGTTCCCCGATTCCAAAACCCGTTGTGGCAATGCCTGTATTGGTAACAGCCCACCATGGTAACTCTCTTATCGTGAACACATCTGTGAATTTTTGTAAACAAAACAAATTTTGATCAGTCGGAACGTCATAGTATAATCATGGAAAAAATATCAAAAAGTGACCAAAATGTTCTGCAATTGATTCTAAATCCAAGTTTACCTGTGAATGTGGAAGAAAATGTCCGGGAAGGTATTTTATTTTCTGTTTGGTTTGTATAAATAAAGCATTTTACTGTCGCATTGTCAAAATTGCATTAACGCATGTATAAATATAAAAATCTGCAAAACCTATGTTATTTTTAGATGTATATGTATTATAATATGCATAATTTTGATTTATAGGTGCTAGTTAAAAATCTATCCACTATTTTATAAACTAAAAGGCTTTAACTTCTAACAGATTGGAAATTTTTCCCTTGGTTTTTGCTTTGACATCATAGGAGGATTATACTGTATTACTAAATCATGTATCTCATTAGAAAAAAAATAATAAAATAAACTCTGCAAACTTCGTTGCAGACCTGGATGTTCAATTTGACAAAGAAGAACTTTCATTTGTGAAGAAATTGGAGACAAACGGGGTGAAGTTAGCAGAAGAGAAGAAGTTTATCGAAGCAATAAAATTATTTGATGAAGCGATTGAAAAACTTCCACTCCGAGCTTCAGGATTTAACAATCGCGCTCAAGTTAAACGTCTAATGGGAAATATTGAAGGTTTAATATTTAATTATTGTTTGCCAGTCTGCCGAGTATGGCAGTTCCTGACGAGATTTTGCGCATGCAGGACGGTTATTTCTCGCGTGCGTGCTATCATTAAAAATCGACGTGCAAAGCACATACATTCCAAGCCACATTAGGAGGTCCTTCTTAATTTATTACATTTTTTTGATTGTTCAATTAATTAGCGTGCATAACCAAAAGTTTGTAAAAAAATTGCTTGTGCACCTGCCATACTCTTCAATATTTTGTAAAATTTACGGTTACCTCACCCTGCTAAATATATGGGTTTAAAGCTTGCTGTACTAGATAGTGTAATATGTATTATGCAGGAGATGTCCATTTAATAACCTTAAAAAGCAAAATATAAAAGATCAAAGTATTCTACATTTACTACACAGAAATGGTACAAAATTATTCGAGTTTCCACATAGCATTTTCAAACAGTACAGCAAGACTAATGCAACATGACACAACTATAATTTTTTAATATGACATTTAGTCAAATTGAAGTTTAAATTTGCATAGGGGATATTATTTAGCATTTTTATGCATTTTTTTTGTCTAAGAAATTTTTTTTTTCAAAACACCAAAATTGGGCTTCCAAGACACCAAAAAAATTGGGCTTTGTAAAACACCAAAAACACCAAAATTTCAGGAAAACCCATGCTTTTAAATCAAGCATTGAACGCATACTTCTAACTGCACAAGTGCTTTAGATTTTTTTTGTCCAAGCCAAGTTTTTTTCTGAATTTCCTAAATTCCGCTGTTTTTTGATAAAACACATGCTTTAAATTTGGCCACCGGTCACTGACCCTATACTTCTAATCACACAGGTGCTTTGGAAGATTTGGACACAGCTATTGAGTTAAGTGGGGAACGCGGAAAGGCTGGCGAGTTTGCTCTCGTTCAACGAGGAATGATTAGGAAGTTAAAGGGACAGAAAGAAGACGCGTTCGATGATTTTAAAAAAGCAGCGGATCTTGGAAATAAATTCGCAAAACAAGAGGTATGAGTTATAATATAACGTATGATAATTTTGTTTTTATATTATAGATGAGAAATTGTGTATATATATGTATATATATGTTTTTTGTTTATTAATTTCATTTTCATTAAATAGAGTTTTGATTATAAAAATTTGATTTTACTTTTGTATGGTTTGGGTTTTTGTTTGTTAATTTATTTTTTATTATGTAGGTTTTGGATCATATTTTGTTTTTGTTTGAGTAATTGTAAAATGCAGGGTAATCTTGTGTTGGTTTTGTATGTATAACATATTCATTTGCTGTTCAGCTTTTGTATTTGTTAAACTTCTTCCAAAAACAGCAGCTAGTTTTTTTGTTTTTTTATGGGTGAGGTCCTTGTCAAGAATCTGGAATTATTTGGCCGTTTACCCAAACATCCGAAAATTCCATTAAAGACTTTCATTTGACCCGTGCTAAGACACTGTCAGACACTCGCATTTAGTTTTAAATCAGTAAACAAAATTTATACAATAATACTGTTTCACCTTTTTTTTTATTAAATACGCAATTCTGTTCTATAGATAGTGGCTTCAAACCCCTATGCTGCACTGTGCAACCAAATGCTCAGCAAAGTAATTGGGGACATGCAGAAAGGAAATACAGCCTGACTTATACATTCAACTACACATACCTTGTTTCAATCGCTTTGTTTTTGATCATTCTGTTTATAATTTTAATTATGCGTGGACACTTATGCCTGTATAACACTGTGTCAATACACAACTTTTTGAAGAGCAATTTATTTTCGTTCACTGAATTCAGAAAAACAATAGAGTATTGTGGGGGAAGACGGGACACCTTTCCTTTTGACTTTAGCACATAATATTCAAATGTCATGTTTTAAACAATTAACAACGGTCTTATGAAAGTCGTGAGGGTAAATTTTGTAATTCTTTGAATTCTCTTTGTTTACTACCAAATGGTACGAGAAAATAGAACGAAAAGGTGTCCCATTCTCCCCCACCCTACTATATAATAATTTCAGTTAGCCATAAAATACAATACTTTATATATAAGGTTCAAAAACGGTATAAAAGCTATATATGAAGCGCTGATAATGAACATGATACACAGTCAACTACGCATATGTAGTTATAGAATAAGTGCAATAATTTGATCATTAAACCAATAGTTTAATGGACAGTTTGAGCTTGCTTTCTTGATGGTGGCCTTGGAGAACTTTTCCTAAGTAACAATGTTAGGTTTTTGACGTAATATTGAATAAATGGCAGTTATTTTTCTTGTCGTGATCAGAGTCATGGAAACACCGAGTAGTCCAATCGCCGTCTTTGTGTGTTCAAAATAGAGCAAAAGCGGTGACTTTCGCAATGAATTTAAACGAACTTGTTAAGTTTTATTTGCGATTTCCTTTTGTGGGAAGGTGTAAAACAGCTTCTATTTACCTTACCAAACATTTTAAAAAAATATACAAATTTAGCCGCATTAAATGACTAAAATGTCACAAATCTATTTTTGACTTTTTTTATACAGAAAACAAATAACACGTGTTTTTTAGACTTTTCAACTTATAAATTTATTTTGAAGAGTTTTCTTTCAAATTACCGAAAACATGCATTTTCCCTATACCCACTGTGTTATTTTGGACCCAAATTGCAGTTCAATTTGTATTTTACGTAACAATGGGTTGAACTACTCGGTATTTCTATGGCTCTGGTCGCGATAAAACGAGCCCGTGGCAGTGGAGTTCTATATCTTAAAACGCCATAGAAAACCACAGTGATAGTGACTTCCGGTTAAGAACCGCTCAAGTAAAATACGGAGAGGCTTACCACTCTGCTATTACGTTTTATTACATATCTGGTTAATAGGAATGCAAAAATCGTTACCCAGAGGCTCCCACACTGTACGCTGATGGCACGCGTGGAAAACGAGGGTTCACCATTGTCGGGTCGGTGGTAATCAAACGCGGTGCTGCGGATTTTGTCCTGGGTAAAAATATTATATATCATTACGTCATACTGATGACGTCACAGTGTTTACTTACCTGCGTCGACTATGGTGATGACGGAATAACTCTGGTCTTGATGGGGTGTACGGTGTGAGGCAACTATGGACAGCAAAAAATACATTATAGTTGGGTGGGGGAAGATGGGACACATTTAGCGAACAATATTCAAAAAAGTGTTTTAAACAATTAACAACGGTCTATGGGGGTCGTGTAGATATGGTTTTATAGGTCTTTGAATTTTCCATGTTTACTACTAAAAGTGACAAGAAAATAGAGTAACTAGGTGTCCCATATAACCCCACAGTCCTGAGTACAATAAGGAATTATACACCAAAGGTTGTAGGTTTAAATCTCTCTAATAGTTAAACTTACTGGTCCATTTTCCATGATACCTCTGGATCAACAAGTCCACATGCGGTAGCTCGGCTGTTGTAACCTCTACGTACGTTGACCGGCATCTTTATAATGTAACGCAGGGTGTCTGTGTTGTAGTATGGTGCTAAGCTGTTCCATGTGAATGGTTTGTAAGGCTCGCTGTAAACAAGGATAGAGTGTTTATGTGCTATAGTGGTTGGCGCGCCTGCCTGTAACCCAGAGGTAATGAATTCAAGGCTCGACGTTGCTACCATTGTGGGCGTATGTGTTCTTGGGCAAGACACTTAACGGCAATTGCTCCAACCCAGCGGTCACTAATGAGTTGTCCAAATTATCAGACAAACATAAAAAAATAATGAAAAAATCCCCCAAAAAATAATTACCTATACGAAGTAACTTGCATGGTAACTCGTAAGCTGGCACGAGGTGTTAAACCCGTGTGATAACGACTGTCGTTTTCCGGGCACGCGAGGATAAAGTAAGTTACATACATACATAACCAATGTACAAATTTACAAGTTTGTTCTAACTCATCTCGTATAGTAAGTACAACGGCCAACACGGGTGTTCTTTTTTTATACACCTCGTGTCCGCTTATAAGTTACCATGTTATTGCTTTGTGAGTGATTATTTTTTTATGTATAGAGCTGATAATTTGGGGCCTCTGGATTAAAAGCAGCTAAATACCAATAAACTCACACTGAAGGCTTCTTTACTAAATTAATGACAGCCGTTTTTTTCATCCTACGTTCAATTCTCGAACATTCTTTCTGAAGGTAAACCAAGTTCGCACTTTGAGCATAGAAACCACGTGATCTAGGTGGAGCTGATCTCGTCGGGCTATTGGTTGAAAATAACTTTTAAAAAGCAATGTACAAGATCTTTAATTGTTTAAAATGGTTATTAATGTGTGGTACATTTTTTCATGGTCACAGACGAGTTCCTGAAAGTATGAAATAAGCTATATTACAAAATATTTGGAACCTAAAACATAGTGGGGTAAGATGCGATATAGTAGCACCTAAATCCTAAATTTTCTGAAGGTATTTCGGACAATAAACGACGCTATTTTAAATTGGCATAACTTCGGTTATATAATTCTGTCAATGTTCGTTGTTTATCACCAAATGGGACATAATATACTCATATAGTAGGGTGGGGTAAGACGGGACACCTTTAACACATACTGTCCAAATATCCTGATAGTGTTTTAAACAACTAACAACAGCCTATGAAAGTCGTGAGGATACGTTTTTGTAATTTATTGAATGTTCTTTGTTTACTACCAAATATAAGGAGAAATTAGAATAAAAAAGTGTCCCATCTTACCCCACTCTATATAAATGGTCTTAATAGGACAGTAACCGATGGTTTGCTGATTACTGGTAAGTGCTCTGTGTGACGTCACAATAGTAGCTACAAACCGATGTTTTATAATATGAAGTTCGCTTTCGATAAGTTCGTCTTCCGGAAGCGAGGGCTCCATCTGGCGGTTAAATCGGGCGCTTTTTGGATTTGCACCTCGTGGTCGAATCGGCTTGTCGTCTAAAATTAATAAGTCATAAATAGGTGCCTAAAATAACAGATAAAATAAACCTTATTTGTTAAAGAAACTATATACGTGTTAAATAATAAACAAGAACTTTTTTAAATGGGAGCTTTTTGCAAGTATTTAAGAGTCTGTATACAATGCAGAGTATATAAAGCAACATCATGCTTCGTACTGGATACTCTTCGATTACAAAACGTGCGCTTAACACACGAAATAAAATAAGGAACGAAATACGAATCCCATTCGTTGTCTGCTAGGTATGTATACCGACCACGCTAATTTTCTTTTAACTAAAAATACGTTTTTAACTGTGAGCGTGTTTTAACAACAGTTGTTTTGTCGCTATAACCTGTAATTTCTTTAAAAATATTTTTAAATTCTACGAAGAGCTACAAATAAAGTTATTATTATTGATCTAGAGTGAAACTCACCTGTTATCGTAACTTTTTTCAACGATTTAGTTTTATCAGTTGTAACATCTGTTTCAACAGTGGGCAAAAGTTTGGGCAACGTCAGTATAGGAGTTAATTCCCTTTCCTCTCTTTTCGTCGTTTCCGGTTCCGGTGTTTTTGTTATTTCTGTGTCTTCGTCTTCGCTGCTGGATGATGACGACGACGACGAATCGGTGTCACGTGGTACAGGGCTTTTTTTATTTGGAGTATTCTGGAAAAATATTATAACGTTAACTAATTATTAACCGTCTATATATAGTAGGGGGAGAGACGGGACACCTTTATAGCACATAATATCCAAACATCCTGCTTCCTGACCATGTTTTAAACAGTTAACAAAGATCTATATGAGAGTCGTGATGAAATGGTTTTATAAATCTTCAAATATTCTTTACTTACTACCAAAAGGGACAGTGAAAAATTGTCCCATATTGAATGAATGAATGAATGAATGAATGTAATTCCCCACTCTATGTACTGCTGTTTTATATGTATCGTGCCGTTGTTGTGTATAGTATCGTTGTTTGGTGTGATTCAGGACTTCAATTGCTCGTGAATGTTTGATTTAAGTTATTCACACTAAGGTTCATGTTCGCTGTGGTACTGCGGCTAGAGCGACTTAGTTTATAGTCCAGAGCCTATATCGATACTCGTGAATAGGCCTTGTTGCGACTCCGGCATATATCGCTTTCCATATTAAGTTGTTTATGCTATATTCCAATGCAATAACGCCGTTCAGAGATGTATACCTATACAAGATATTGCTTAAAACGGTATAGTTCTGCCCTTGGCTGCTATATTCAAGCTACGGGTAATGGAATCATATTACAGCACTGTCTCGACCAAACAGTATGTGGCAAGTTACATATAGAAGGGTTGGCTAAGATGGGACATTATTTTCTCTCTTCGATCATTTGAGAATATTTACAGAATTACATAATCGCAAACAAAGAATATTTACCGAATTTCATAACAATAGCCCCGCAACTCTAAAAAAGCGTTGTTAATTGTTCAAAACAAGTTCGGGAGATATGGGATTTATGTGCTAAAGGTATCCCATCTTACCCCACTGCTATATACGTGGCAACTCGTCAGCGGCCATTAGATTGATGAAGAACATACATGTTACAACGTCTGTTATGATCCGCCACGAAAGGGTAAATAAGTCACATTCAATTCATTCAAATCCAGCAATTGGCCAAGTTAATCATACGGTCGTTTTATCCGTGGTCCATAATATATCTATAAGCTGTAATTTTCGAATATTCGTAAATTGGCACTTTTAAAACGTTTCGTTTTAAAGCATTTACGTTTCATAATAGTCCTATTTCTTATTTATCGCCTTCTTGTCATTTTCGATTGCTCCCTTCATGGCCTACTAAAGATATCTTTAGTAGGCCATGCTCCCTTCTATTTCATTTCGCGTCGAATTGTTGCATCGTCGCGGTTTGAAAAACAATTGCCGTCGACGGCTGAGCAAGCGTACGATGTTGTTTTGCGATATTTTATTGGGAGTTTTAATGAATAAATAAATGCAACTTCGTTATTCTCGCACAGGTAAACCGTATTCGTACTTCTTTACGGCATTCTGATTCATACGCCCCAGTACGGCAGTACCCAATTTTGATTTAAATCGTATGGGAAGGGATATAGGCATGTGTCGCACTAAGATCCCGTTCACTAGTATGTAAATAATTAAAGCCACAAAGCTGGTTAACTATACCTCTGGTTCCAAGTCAGACTTCTCAGATTCGGAAGTTTTCGGATTTTTAACTTCGGAATCCGAAGTTTCGTCTTCACTTGAGCTTTTCAATCCCTTTTCGCTTTCAGAAGAAACTTTCTTTTCTTTGGAACGCACAGAACTTACGCTCGATTTTCGAGAAGCTGATGAAATAAAAAAAAACATAATATTGGTTGATAATAAACATGTAATTTTCGCCATATGTTTTTACTATTTGTCACTTTTTTTTCTTTACTAATGCACTTCTTAAAAAATAACTTTCAAATCAATAAGAATTTTCTTCATTTAGAAAATACATTAAGTCCTACTATACATACACATGAATCAAAATCCACTCTAAATAGTTAAATACAACAAAATATATAATATATATAGTAGGAGGGGGGAAGGTGGAACACCTTTAACGCGATATTCAAATATCCTAATCGTGTTTTAAACAATTAACAACGGCCTAAGGGAGTCGTGAGGATACGGTTTTATATTTTTTTGTATGTTCTTAGCTTACTACCCTATGGAAAGAGAAAATAGAATGAAACGTGCCCCATCTTCCCCACTCTAATATATTTCGCACAATCCGTCCTTTATTCATATATAACATTATGCACAGACTTATGCAATACGATTTAGACCAATAGACCTCGATAGTAAACTAGTATCTGTACTTCCAACTATATAAATCTGACTGTGCGTAACCAAGAGCTCTGGTTGCCTCGTATAGCTTTTGGGCGGTGCTGATACCAGCTCGTATTGCAGAGTGTAGAAAGGTGGTTTATCAAAACATTGCTATTGTATATTATACGACTCGAATGAAATTTAAATCCAAAGCTACAGTGTTCACGTTTAACTAAAAAAGTGTGTGTGTACATTTACACTTTTCAAAAAACGTAGAAATATTAAAATCAAAAATGTTTAAAGGGTACAGAGAGATATAATGATTGTATTTTTACATTTTTTACCAACCTGTCGATTTTGAAGAATCAGAACTTGAACTAGAACTGCTAGAATCTGAGGAGTATCCCGATTTGGGGTCGTTTAGTTCATCCTCAGAAGTAATAGAATTCGGCATCTTTATGGTGTAACAATTATCCTTTACGGCGCAACAGTCGAAAGCAATTAAGTACGACCTTTGTTTAAAAATGAATGTATCGAAGTCCGTACATATAGGTTCAGGTTACAAGTAACTATCAGAAACTGATACAACTGACAACCGCTTAGCGAGGGCTCTTTAAAGCAATTTAAATTCTTTGTTAAATGACTGAGTATAATTGTTATCTGTCTCAAGTGTCTCTGACGCTTTGCAAACATATGGGACATTTAGTGTTATGAAGTGGTTGCACAAATCATAAGTGTAAACTAAAACCTTTCGTCCTTGTCAATTTTAATAACTTTTTTGACTCTTCGATTACGGTAGCAAAGATTTAAAAATGTTTTTAACGAAAAGATAGGATATAGCGGCAAAACAACAGTTGTTAAAACACGCTTACAGTTAAAAACTTACTATCTAACTGCGATGTATGCTCAAACTAAACATATTTTGACATGGCGCATTCACTGACCCGTACATAGCTTAAATACATTCCTGGTCTAATTTTATCCCATACTTTCTTATTTCAGCTTTCGAAAATTGGCCTGGTAATACACAGCTTTCGAAAATTGGCCTGGTAATACACAGCTTTCGTAAATTGGCCTGGTAATACACTTGTACAATGCCATGGTTTTCATATAAGCCATATAGGTATATATCGACAAAGAATAGCTTCGTATCGAAAGCGCTGTGTACATTTCTATTCGTCGTATTAAGTCAATAATCGCCATGGCGACACATAACAATGCGGTTTCGCGCCAAATCAAACATTAAAGCTTATCTAAATATCTAGTAAACACGTAATCGTTTTTTCAGGTTTGTTTTGCTACACTGACGCCAAAAAACAAATTTATGACGTATATAATGTTTCCCTTCGTGATTGGTTGCAATAGTTTCAACCTGTGACGTCACAAAGTTATTGGAGTCGTGCTAAAAAACACAAAGTTTCACATTTGCAAATCGTAGGCATCAATAAAGAGGCTTATGTAGCCACCGTATTAATAGTCAACAGTGGAATACGCGTGTTATAACTTTAAGTTTAACCGCCAAGCGGAGATTAACCACTGCTGTAAAATGTATAAGTTCCATTCCAGAACTTTCGAAACCCGTGTCGCCAGCAATTACATTTACTTCAATGTTTTGTTGTCTGGTTAATATTTATTCTTATATACCTAGACGTTTTTTTCTTTATAGCACTGTAATAATTATATGACTTTATACTAACTTGTCCAGCCACAATACAGGTTATACCTGTTCTTGCTGGAAACACAATGCTACTGCGAACATATAAACTGCCATCAGTCCAAACCAACGGTCTATACTAACTTTGGTCCAAACAAGACGACTGCAGCAGAGAATAATTAGTAAACAGCGGGGGTAAAGAAAACGCAGCACAAAGTAATTACTAAAATTTGCTGTAATGCGGCACTTTTAAAGGGGAACTGAACTCATTTGTTCTTATTGGTCTACTTGCAATATTTTAAAGTCCTTATTATTAGATACGGAATATCAATATTTTTTTAGAAATATATATACGAAAAACAGCGGAAGATTTTTTAACAAAGTGAAAAGGTTGAATTGGTGTTACAATGTTTTCGTTTGTGTTCTTTAAACTCGTCTTATATGCATTAAGCTTATGTTAGCGCGCCTGCCTGTAACCATTGTAATGGGTTCAAGGCTCGACGCTGCTACCATTGTGGGCGTATGTGCCACTAGGCAAGCGACTTAACGACAATTGCTCCAACCCAGTGGCCACTAATGGGTTGTCCAAATTTATCAGCCATACATAAAAAAAACTAAAATAAGGATAAAGTAAAGTAAGTTACATTCATTCATTTATTCAACGCTAATTATTTTTTTATTTCAAACGACAGACGTGGTCGAAGTGTTATTAAAAGCCAGTACGTGTTGCGTTAAGTTTATATTTCAGGACGGTTTTAACTGACTATACGGGTGTTTTAAAAACCTGAAGATTATATATAGAAGTTTTACATCATCAGCTACATTATATAATCTAACATTTTTTCCCGGTTGCATCTTATGGCCTGCTATAGCGGGGAAAGATGGGAAACCGTTTCCTTCTATATTTTCTTATCCCACTTGTTAGTAAACAAATTATTTAGAAAATTATAAAGCCGTATTCTTACCACTTCCATAGACCGTTGTTAATTGCTTAAAACACGATCACGATATTTAGATATTGTGTGTTTAAAGGTGTCCTGTCTCCCCCCACCCTACTATATAATACACTATAGTACGCTAAGCTAAATAAGTAAAAGCATGATCTACATTTGCTAATAACCTGATGAGTTGTAAATGCCTTGTTGTGTGAAACGTTCGTAGTGGCCTCTGGGTTGGAGAATTTATGTTAAATGATTTGCCAATAGACATATCATGCACTAATAAAGGTAGCAGTGGCGAGTCTCGAAACCAGTAACCTTTGGGCCACGGCGCCGCTATGCCACGTAAAACTGCAATCCCTAATTATCGAGTAAATGATGAGCATTGAAAATAACAAGTGCTTGTTGTAACAAGTATTAACAATACGGCGTGAAAGCGGCAAAGCAATGTAGATTAAAAGCCCGGTAGATGACGCTACTGATCAAATGGTTGTGAAACAGATAAAACACTTAAGTGGCGATGTGCGAAGCTACGTGGCAGTGTATGACGTCAGAAGATAATGACGCAATGATATTATGACGTAACATGATAAAATAGGTTGGTGAGCCGTATAGGAAGCATAATTTACAAAAAAATGTCGCATGAAACTGGTAAACGGCATTTACAGGTTTGCAACGAATAAATATCAGCGCTTGTAGCGTATGCTAAAAACTAGGCATGTCAAAGTGACCTAATATAGGATGAAATACTGTAAGAAATAATACAAGGCACGCAGGGTAAAAGCTACATTGGATTATGACGTAGTAATTATGTTTATGACGTATGTAAGGCTCACTGTGACGCGTGAACCTCGTGTTTGAAACTTGCTTCGTAGCAAAGCGTGCTTGATACATGACGGTGCATAGATTACATATTTACACAATGATTCAGGATGAAACTTAAGCTATGACGTCATCACCGCATAAAAATAAAAGAAAAAGGAAAACAAAAACAAGAGAGCAATAGTTTAAATGATCAGGTCAACTGGTCGCACTTTCCCGGTCTGGTTTTTCGACACCCAGAGTTCGCGGTCTTTGTCGGCGTCTGTTTTAGCGACATTCTGGTTGATGACGTCACATGCCTGCGAATAAAAAATGTCGGGTTATAAATTAATTCCTGAAATTTACGCGGTCGTTTATATTCGCCACGAGAAACGCGTAGCTGTTGAATGAACGAATGGAACTTGCTTTATCCTCGCGTGGCCGGAAAACGCCAGTCGTTCTCACTCATGGTCATGGATGTTCTGTTTCATACACCTCGTGTAACTTACGAGTTATCATGTATGTTACTTTTTTGGTGACTGAAACTAACTTATTGCGACGTAACTGAACAAGAAACAAAAAAATGCAAAACTTACCTTTTGGCATTTCGTGTTTGTGTCTTGCAACAACTTCGTGTATTTCGTCAGAATATCCTTTATGGCGTTAATTCGTTTCGCTTCATGGGTTTCCATGGTAACCGATGACGTCACCATCTCTTCAAACCATTGTTGGCGCGCGTGGTTGTAAAGTTCGATCGAATGAGAAAGTTCTTCACCTGTTAATGTTAACGCGGTTATAAAGTTGTAACTGTGGTATATCCTTGTATTCATTTTCATAATGCATGTATTTGCCATTCAAAATTCTCCCCTAAAAATAACAAGTTTTCAAATATATAGTAGGGGGGGGGGGGGAGGATAGGACACCTTTCCAATTTATTTTCTCGTCTCATTTGGTAGTAAACGAAGAATGTTGAAGAAATTATAAAACCGTATCCTTACGACTTCCATAGACCGTTGTTTAGTTTTTAAAACACGATCAGTATATTTGTATATTATATGCTAAAGGTGTCTTATCTTAAATGTGAATGAATGAATGTAACTTACTTATCCTCGCGTGGCAAAAACAAACGACAGTCGTTATAACACAGGTGTTGATACACCTCGTGTCAGCTTACGAGTTATCATATATGTTACTTTGTGGGTGATTTTTTTGGGGGAGGGGGGAGGGAGCTTTTATTTTTATTTTTTATATATGGCTGATAATTTGGACAACCCATAAGCGATACTGGATTGGAGCAATTGCCGTTAAGTGTCTTGCCCCTAGGACACATGCGCCCACAACGATAGCAGCGACGGGCCTTGAACCCATTACCTATTGGTAACAGGTAGGCGCGCTAACCACTTTGCTTCGGCGCCGGCAATCTTCCCCACAGTACTATAACATTCAAAATCACAGTTTATGACTTCCTGGTCATAACCTCCACATGACTAGTGACGGGTTCGAGGCTCGACGGCGCTACAAAGTAGGCGTGTGTGTCCCTAGGCAAGACACTTAACGGTAATTGCTCCAACCCGGCAGCCAAAATATGGTTGTTAAAATTGGCAAAATGTATGTGGTAACTCGAAAGCGGGTACTAGGTTTTTGAAATAGGATACTATTGAGGTTAAATAAGTGACATACAGTAGTGCGGGAGAAGACGGGACACCTTTAACACTTACTATTCAAATATCCCAATCGTGTTTTTAGCAATTAACAACGGTCTATAGGAGTCGTGAGAATACCGTTTTATAATTCATTAAAAGTTCTTTGTTTACTACCAAATGGGACGAGAAAATAAAACGAAAAGGTGTCCCATCTTCCCCCATCTTACTATATGTATACAGAACATAACCTATATTTTATGTTTAAATAAAAATAAATATGTTGTTTATTCAATGCGTTTCATTAAACTGAATATTAAGCGTTAACCATTAGGTTTTTGAATGTGAGAAAAAATTCTTTCGTTCCAAGCATGAATAGGTAGGGTGTATGATGTCATAATAACTCACGCAGGTCTGTTACGGTCCATTGAACACGTCAATCATATTTAATGTGGTAAGTTGTTAAAGTCGGGTTTACTTTGGCACATACATGTAAAGATATACCAGTTTTGATAACTTATGTTTGTTTTTTGTAAGAAATGTACTTTTTATAAGTTTTTAGGTAAATTTCAAATGTAAAAAGAGATTCATTAAGTTTTAATTTCTTTGTTTATTAAATATTTAAGGCAGTGCTTTTAAACCTCTAATGATCTGTGCCACTTTTTATAAACAATTAACACCAATTGCACCCTCTGCTATATAAAAAACCACATTAATTTTAATGTTTATGTATGTTATATCTATCACCACTTTGCAGCAAGGACATGTCCTATTTTAAAAACCTCATACTCACTTCTAAGTTACCACAGACAATTTTCCAATTTTAACAACCCTTCTCTGACCACTAGGTTAAAACAATTACAGTTAAGTGTTTTGCCCAAGGACACACACGCCTACTTTGTAGCAGCATTAAGCCTCGAACCCGTCCCCGGTCATTTGAGGTTAATGACTAGGTGCCGCAAAGGGTTAACTTTATATTTGTGATTTTGAATGACAGGTAGTAAATACACGTGTGGTAATAAGCAGTGGGCTGCTAGTGGCCACAATAAACAATGTGGTCCTATTGGTGGCCGCTATGCTTGTATAGGCTCTGTGTACTAAAACGTTTTGGCTGCATTGACAAGTAATACATATTTTGCGCACTGTAAATCTAAAATAAAACCTGAATCCTGAACCCAAATATAAAATTGATAATCCCGTTTACCAAAATTTGATCACCCCTAACCCAAGACAAAATTGCGAAGCTTATGCTTATATGTAAATCTCATGCAAACCAGTGCAAAAAATGTCAACAAGGTGAATTCAGGATTTTTTAAAAATTCTACGATTCTAAAATTTGGAAAACAAAAGCCTAAAAAATTAATACTTTTTCAGAAAAGTGCACCACTGTGTTTAATTCATGACCAGAAAAGTTAAAAAATATGAATAAATTTAAAAAACTAAATAAAACATCCATTTACCATGTTTTGTTGATTTCCTTCTGGCTTTTTGAACGTCTTCCTTTGTCTGGTAATAATAGACATTGTTACATCACAATCCACAAAAATTCCAAAATTTCTAGTTGTCACATTCATCATTTTGAGTTTGATCATAAATTTAAACGTTTAACTTTTATTTAAGCGTACACAAATGTATTTTTTGAATTTTTTTTCAAAAAAAGACCCAGAGTTCCCAGATATGGCCAAAAAAATTAAGAAATCATTTTAAAAATAATAATTTCCGCATAAAAAATGTTCAAAATGTAACTTACATGTTTTGTTGAATTCATTTTTCCTTCTAAATCTTTTGTCCTTTCAAGCAGCATATGTTTCGCTCTCTCTGCTGCTAGATATCTGTGTTAAGTTGAAAACAATAACTTTAATGTAGATAAATTAGTGTCTGTTTGACAGTTTTAGCTAAAGTAATAAAGTGAGCAAAAAAGCCTGGCATGTAATTAGGAATGTTTGAATTTCTAAACCAAAGGTTTCCATAACAAAGTTTGAGAAACCTTGGAGTTAAGTTATTAATATCTTTGTATGTGGGACCTTGAGTGACAAATTCATCAGCTGGTTGGGTAATTGTATGAGGATAAACATATAGTAGGGTGGGGAAAGATAGGAAACAATTTCATTCTACTTTCTCATCCTATTTAATAGTAAACAAAGAACATTCAAAGAATTATATAACCATATCCTTACGAATCTGTTTTTATTGTTTAAAACACGACCAGGATATTTGAATATTATGTGCTGAAGGTGTCCCATCTTACCTAACAGTACTATATGTCTTTTAAACCAAACTTTAAAACCAAGTCGTCCCAAACTTTGCTCTACCCATTCTAAACTCTAAAATTTTCAGCATGGTTGATTGCATAATAATGTGTGTAGTATGTTGTGTGAAACTGAAAAACTATTTGCGACCCCTGAATTTCATATTGCCCCCAGTTTGGTAACGCCTGAACTAAACCAATAAAAATACTACCCCAAACAATACTACTTAAGCAAGCCTTAAACCGGAGGTGTAACAACTAAGTATTAAAAACTCACTTAAGTTGGACTTGTTTTCTTAACTCTGCAACATCCGCTTCAAGTTTTTTAAATTCCTTCTTTCCTCCTTCTTTATGATCTAACAAAGGCTTCTCTACTTGAAGTCGAATCTATAATTAATAAATGATTTTATCCTTGTGTGGTGGAGCTCGTTGGTGTTCTGTTTCATACACTTGTTGTCATTGTGGGTGTATTTGTTTTTGGGTAAGAAACTTAAAAAGAATTCCTCCAACCCAGTGGTCACTAATGGGTTGTCCAAATTATCAGCCATACATAAAAAAATAAAAAATATCCCCAAAAATAATCACCCACAAATTATCATACATGGTAACTTGTAAGCTGGCACGAGGTGTATGAAACAGAACACCCATGTTTAAGGACCGTGGTTTTCCGGCCACGCGAGAATAAAATAAGGTACAATCGTTCTTTTACCTCATGGGTCCTGCCCGCTTACGAGTTATCAATTATTACTTTTCCATTTTTAAATTAGAAATTAAACAAAAAATCAATACATATAGTAGGGTAGGGAAAGACAGGACACCTTTATCACATAATATTCTAATGGTGTTTTAAACAGTTAACAAAGGTATATGGGAGTCGTAAGGATACTGTTTTATAATTTTGGGACTGTTCTTTCTTTATTACTAAATGGGACGAGAAAATAGAATGAAAAATTGTCCTATCTTCGCCCACCCTACTATATATATATAGGAGATTTAATTTTAAATAAAACTGTTGTGACTTGTGACATAAATAAACTTCCTAGTTTAACCAATTCACCTAAATTTCAGAAATTATATTGTGATTTAACCTTTTTAAAAATGTTGTTTAGACAAAGCAACAATAGACACAACAGGCATATGTAATCCAAAGTTCGTACTAACAGTAAACTATTTAAAAAAGATAGCTTTTAGAACATAAAACATAATTACTTTGTTTGCGAAATCTAGATGTATTTTTGCTTCCTGTAAAGTAGCTTGTTTAACTTGTTTCCAAGTCTCTCCCAAGGTTCTGTAGAAAGTATATTGTCATTTCTTTATTTGGTCACAAGGAGAAAGTAATGTTCAAAATGACATCACAGTGAGATACTGACCACACACATTGTTTGCTAACAGTAAGGAATTTTAAATATCTGCACACTATGTTTGAATCATGGTCTTAAGACTAAATCTTATCGTTTGAAGGGGAAATTTACAGAAAACAACAACGTTTCCTTTTAAACAAACTTTTTAAACACAGTTTGCTAACTAACTAAAATTTTCAAAAATATATATATATATATTATATATTTATCCCATTTAAAAGATTTTCTACTAAAAAGCAATTTAAACACTAAATTTTTATAAAAATCAAAAACACCATTTTTTACATTTTATTTGTTTAAATTAAATCTAGAAGAACCTTAATTTAAAGGAGAACCTTAATTTAAAGATTCAATTTAAAGCTAACCTGCTTTTACAACTATAAACATAACATAAAATTGTAATAAATACATTTATCTTTACAATAAAAGTAACTAAGAAGGTAAGACCTAATTAGAACAACAAAAAAATTACAAATCGACAATGGTTAACATGTTATGCGAAAAACATTAAAATAAAATAATACAAAAAATGTGTTTCACATTATACATAAACCAGAGTTATTAATACAGCTGTCAAATCAGACTATGGAATTTAAATTTGAAAATTTATATTTTACTTGGAAGTAACTCCTACTGTGTGTAACCATTCCAACCACTACTCCCATATTTGGTATTGTGGTTGTGATGTAACAATACGCATTGTTACCCGAACAAAGGATTATTGACAAATCCAGATTAAGGGTTTACTGCTATCTTAAATTGCATCATTACGTTTAATGAGGAGATATTAGAGCTTAACGGGCCGTAACTAAACACAATAGAAAATATTTAAAAACAGAAAACTATACTTCACGCTACAAATTTGGGGAATCACCAGTTATTATGATAAATATTTCAAGGTTATTTTACCAATATTACATGTTTTGGATGAGTCCTATTGAGGACCTCACAGGATATATAGTAGGGCGGGGGAAGATGGGAAACCTATTTGTTCTATTTTTTTGTCTTATTTGGTGGTAAACAAAGAACATTCAAACAATTATAAAATCATATCCTCATGACTTCCATAGACAATTTTTAATTGTTTAAAACACAATCAGGATATTTAGATATAATGTGCTCAAGTGTCCCATCTCCCCCCACAATACTATATATGAAATTGAGTGCAACACTTTATAGACGGTCAATGAACTGTTACACAGATTGTTTGTGCTGTGTAAGAAGCATAGCTTTGTGATGCATGCGTTTTTAAACGCTTGATAACCCATGTATGCCAGAACAATATAAATGAATTTAACTCTTTATGTTGTTAAGCAATGTAAATGCATCAGATGATTTGCGTGTATTTTACACATTGAAAACTGCCTTTATTGTTACGTACATTACTGGTAGTTTAAACGAGCCATAAGTGACCACTACTTTGGAAGTAATGTCACTTTACTGTCTAGCCCTAGGACAACGTATAAAACATGCTCTGAGCCACAAGTACTGGATTCTCATGTTACAAAGCACATACATAGTTAAGTATGGTGGTAAAACGCCACTGTGGCTTCATACTACAGGCACCTCATTGAAAAGTCAAGGTACCTTTAAGTTTTAAAAAAAATTTTTTTTTCTTTTCACATTAGACATTATTAGCTTTTATTTAGTAAATATACTGGACTAATCATTATATTATCACTGTACACAGTTGTTTTAAGACATATTCGTAAGAAAGGCTTTTAAATTGTTTATGAATTTATACCGGGTACTCTTGCATACCCATGTTAGATGCCTATTGCCTATGCGTCATACACGACTGTAATATATTGTGTAAAAGGCAACACTGTATTTAGATGTTTTATACAACACAATAAGTTAGTATTACATAATAATATGTGCTTACCCTTCTTCTTGTGCGGCTAATACACTGTTGGCGATTGCGGATAATCCTTTTGAATATTGTGTCTCCAGCGCTTCTCTGTTTAAAGTGGGATTTATTATAAAAGTAGTGCAAAAAAATAATAACACTCTAAACTATAAAAGATAGGCTGCCCTCCCCATTACAATTTTAGATGTTTTTTTTAAAGAAGAAAATTTTATGTCAAAAATTAAAATCAAACATTAAGCAAAACTATTGTAAACCTAGACAATTTATTAAAATAATGTTTGATATTAGTGGGATTTATTCAAAAGCAGTGCAAAAATAACAACACTTTAAACTTTAAAAGATACACATCCAAAATTTAACACATTTTTAAATAAATTTATTAATTTAAACTTTATGTCAAAAATAAAACATTTAGCAAAACCATTAAAAAATTTACACAATTTATTAAAATAAAGTTCAATATTCTATGTTAAGTTCAATTATGACATCATAATCATTAATCCGTGATTGACAGAAAGTTTACAGTATTAACATTTAGTAAGCTTGCCTTTGCTTAAATAGATCAGCCATCTCTTTTGAAATTTGTTTTTCTTTTAACATCTTCTGATATAAAATACAGAAACCAGTTTGTACCGTGTGGTTCTCAACCTTGTCACCCTGTGTGTGGAATAATTTTTTAAAAAAGTTAAGTTTTTATACTTTTCGCAAAAACAACTAATAAACGGTACAAAATATTAACAAATAACAATATTAAATTTTGGTACAAGCAAGTACACAAAATATTAACAATACTAAATGTTTGTAACAGGCCAACTGTGGCCTTAATCTCGATCCAATCACGTGCTTTTGCGTTGGACCTCACATAGATAGAATAATAACAAAAACCAATCCACACGCCACATATAAACACAGGCATTACACACATTAAGACACAAAAATCCCAAAAAACACACAACAAATATACAATAGAAATCATAGTACAACAAACAAACAATATAAACAGCAACAAACTATTTACAAAATGATATTTATCGATAATTTTCTCTTGGTAAAAATAAAATACCATAGTTGCAAATTGCAATAGCGCAGGGAGTATGGAATTGACATTCACCCTACCATACTACAATACCTAGCGGGTTTTTCTAGAAAAGGGCATGGCAAGACCACAAAATCAACCACTTGGCTGCACCACTGCATACTTATCTCTATTATAACACAGTGGTAAAAGGCGCCAAACCTGGGGTGGCAGGGTAGGTCCGGGGAACCCTATAATCAGTAAACAATACAACTAATGATATAGCGGAGGAAGATGGGACACCTTTAGCACACAATATCCAAATATCCTGATCGTGTTTTAAACAATTACCAACGATCTATAGAAGTCGTGGGAATACGGTTTTATAATTCTTTGAATGTTCTTCGTTTACTACTAAATGGGACAAGAAAATAGAATGAAAAGGTGTCCTATCTTCCCTCACCCTACTATATGAACTCCTTTTTTATAGGGTTTGTGTCTAACTATCCCAGCCTACCCTGCATTAATTAAAGCTAGCCGCCTATGTCATTGGTATAGGACTATAAACAATATTTTGATATGAATAGCAACTTACCCAGAAGTAATCACAGTAGCTGTATTTGCCAGGTTGCAGCAAAGTTTGTTCTTTTGCTTCCTTTTCATCTGGAAATGAAATCCCGTTCACCTGAATCATGTGATCGTTGATTGGTTATTCATATGAATGACACCATGTCATGATAATGCCATAATTAAATTTTTTAGTAAAATCAAAACATGAACCCTGAGCTGTAATTTGTTCCACATTAAGCAAAATTAAATTTGCATCACAAATAGAATATAATTATATATATAAATAAATAAACTAAAATCGATCTTTCCTGCAGAATTTTAACACACCTTTAACCAGTGCTCTTTTAATTGTTTTATTGTATGCATTTTATAACATGCATACAACAGCATTTTCTGTTAACTTTCATCTCTATGGTTTGTTATTAAAATGACCTTTGTTAGATGTGGCACAAATAAATTTTAAGAATTCAAATGTGATGAAATTCAATTTCTTGGGAGGCAATTTATTAACATATTATACCATATGGGAGCAGAAAACTTAACATTCATACATTATAACAAAAATCCTTTACCATTCGTATTCTTGGTCTGTTTCCATGCCCGTTGGTCTGGTTGGGTGTCGTTGGGGTGGATGGGGTTCTCGCCCGCAAGGGTGCGGGTGAAGCTTTGGTTTGTGGAGTGCTGGGTTGAGTTTTCGATCGCGGGGTTATGGGTGACGAGGACTTAGGGGCTGGGGTTGATGGTTCTGACCCCGTACATTGGGGGGCAGGGGAATCCTGCATTTAGAATAGAAGGGGTTAGAGGGGACAACCAGGGGTTCAGGACCAAATAAAAATACTGGGCAAAAACATTGATCAATTTACAAAAGCCAAAATTATCAATAATAAAACAAGTTAATTATTGAAAGCACGAAAAAAAATATAGGTTCCCGCCAAATAATTTTTAATTTATCTCAATTTTTTTGTCACTAATTGTGTGGTAATATTGTGCAAATACCCATATTATGCCTATTTATTTCTTTTACTTAACGTTCCTTTATTGACACAATCTGTTTATGGGTAACAGTAGCTACTAGCTATGTATTTAATGAAAGCTAATATTATTTTATACAAGAAAGTGAAGAAACTATAAAAAATATTACTAAAAATTATTTTAACTTTCTGTTTATAATTCATTAAATTTAACAAAATAGATAAAAGTCACACTAGTACATTTATGAAACATACTATATATATAGATATATAATATATACATTATACATACTTTATCAAGTTTAAACCTTCTTAAACACTTTTAATTTTTTTATTATCTATCACTTGTTTAACTTTAACAGTCTAAATATTTATGAACTTTTATGACATAATATCTCAAAACATTCTCCTAATGACAGATAAATTAATTTAAATTGGGTAATTTAATTATTTATCAACATAACATAAGATTAAAATTGAACTTAATGAGAAAGTTAAAATACCCACAAACAATTTTTTTGGGCAACGGATCTGTTTAATATAAAAATGTATTTTCAATATTTAAAAAGTCTAATAAACATATCTGCTGTATAAAAATGTATTATGAAAAAATTCAAAATTCAAAAAGTCTAAATAGCAAAATAATATTTTTCAGTAGCTTTTATTAGTTGTACACAAGTTTAAAGTTCAAAATTGCATATTTAAAGAAATCAATATTAACTTCTAATCTTTAACTATAGCCCTAAAAGCAGTAGTTTTCTACTTTATTTGTCTATTAGACCAGGGTCTACTTCCTCATCAACATAAGTATTCATGGAAAAAATGGGTACCTTAACTTTTCAAAATATTGGCGCCTATATATATATATATACATACACAGAAATGTATTATGTTAATTTATATTTGTTGATTTAAATACGGATCATGTCTCAATATACAATATACAGAAATGAATACTCTCACCTTTAAATTGAGTTCAACTTCTTTCTTTTTAATAACGGAAGATAATTCCAAATGTAATCCAATATCTATAGAAAACAAAACATAATGTTCTATTATATAAACTCTTTCTTTTCAATATCATGTTATGTAAACACTTCTTTCATGGGTGTTTTATTGCAGCAAACAGCCACATACTTAGCTTCAATCATTTATACTTAAATATTTGTATCTTTTAGTAACATAAATTTATTTTTCTTTAAACACGCTAATAAAAGGTGATATTATCTAGACATATGTTGAACATTAAAACACAATAGAAATAAAATTAAAAAGAAAAGTATATAGTAAGGTGGGGGTCGTGATGATACGGTTTTATAATTCTTTGGGTTTTTTTTTGTTTTCTACCAAATAGGACAAAAAAATAGAATAAAAAGGTGTCTCACATTCCTCCACCCTAATACATATATGTATAATGCATCTATTAAAAAAGGCACTGATTTTGAATTTAAATGTGGTTGTAAAAACATTAGAGTATTTATGGATTTAATAAATGTGTGTGCAAAAGACAACCATGTAAAACAATTGAAATGGAGAGTGTTTCCTTAATAACTTCCTGCATTGGTGAGAAGCAGAATAGATTACTGATTACTGTACGATCACCATACATCTATCTATGCATTATAATGGGAGTGACCTGCTTATCTTGCTGTTTTATACAAAGCAAAAGTGACAAATCAAAACACTACCCAGCTTGTAAAATAGAGGTTTTCGGGTGTTTAGATACAGTTTTTATTATATATGGGAACATTAAATATATATATGTGACAGACAGTGTATTTCGTTTTCCTTCTGTTTTATAATGCTTAGTTTATTTACTGTATCTACATAAATGTTACTTTTTAACTGTTTTAATATAAATCTATATATATATATATTTATTTATTAACTTGCTCTTTGTACCTGAAACTACGTGCCATTGAAGTAATTTTACAAAATCGAATTTAATTTGGTGCATTAATTATTGTAACGACAATGCTGGGCTCAATTAATAAACATCAATACATGTAATTATACAATTAATACATTCAGAACAATAGGACTTAGTAAATAGATGTCTCAATTACAGCTTCTATAAACCACATGAAAATGCAATTACCGTTTCCATTATTAGTTGTGGTGTTGGATATTTCATTTTTTGGAATTTCCCAGGTTGTTTCTGTATTAGAAAAGGAAAGATTAGAAATTGACTCTGCTGGTTATTGTGATTGAAAAACGCTGATTACATCACAATAGAGTTTATGACTCAACTCATGTGCCCTGTGGCCAGCAAAAAGTGCCTGCCAATTCAGCACACGGGTGACCTATGTATGCAAGCATTTTGTCAAATATCAACTCACACAGTAGCTGACTCAACTGGTGTAAACTTTGGTTACTATTTTCTTTTTAGGCTATAAGATAATTGATTTAGCAAAGTTGCATTGGGGCATTTTATTTTACTAATAAACATATAATAAGACTCATTCTACGGTAATACAACTTATACGAAAAAAATAAATTCAACGTGTTTTTGTACTTTACTAGAACTAATGATATATTTAGCTTAACTAGAACTTATATAGGCATATAAAAAAAACAAAGTAAAATAAAATATAAACCAATTATGTCATTTACAACTTACTGAACTTAGCAATAAAACTGTTACAAAATACAGCATTTAAATTATAAAACTATTGAATATATACCATTTGTTTTTGTGTTGACGTAATATTTTTCCCCATTAGGTGTTGATATTGCTTCCCAGCCAGCTGGAAGAGCTTCTTCATCCTAAAGTAAAGAAAAACGTCTATTTATGTTGAAATTATTACCGAGAACCAAAACAGTCAACTAATCACTACTTTTATATGGTGTTAATTTGGATAAAACAGGTATTTAAGATCAATTATGCCGATTTGGCCAACATTTCAGTGCATTTCATAGCTACATGCTGAAATTCATAACAAAACTGAATTGTTTACACAATTTCATCATACAAGAAAATACATACAAACAGACAAAAAAACAAGAATTAGAAAGTATAGCCTAACTATTAAGACTATATTATTATTTTTTAACACTGATTATAAATTGTTAGGATTTTCATTTAACTGTCGATTTAAAAAACATTAAAATTATCTTCAGCACTATGCTTTTCAATTATATAATATATATATGTATATTAAACTTTAAAGACAAGAAGACACACCTCTAATTTCGATACATAAGATGCGGGGAACCACCCTCGTTTATCCCCGATCTCACCCTCCCACCAACCATTCTCACCCGAGAATAATAATTTTATGACATCACCAGGGTCAAACTGCAATGTCGTGATCTGAAAATGAAAGCAAAAAAATATAACGACACACCTAGTGCACCACATAAAATAATACATATAGTAGGGTGGGAGAAGATGGGTCACCTTTAGCACATAATACCTAAATGTCCAAATCGTATTTCAAACAATTAACAACGGTCTATGAGAGTCGTGAGGAAACGGTTTTGTAATTTCTTTAATGTTCTTTGTTTACTACCAAATGAGACGAGAAAATAGAATGAAAGTGTGTCCCAACTTTCCCCACCCTCCAATATGTTTAAATTATATAACTTTTGATACTAGTGAAGAAATCTCTAATAGTGCAATAGAAACACTAGCAAAATTCTTCCTTAACGCATACACTTTTGTTGCTATTAGAAGTTTAACTTGATAATAATTGAAGATAAATAGTTCATTTGTCTGCTAGGTGTAGCGACCACGCTTATTTTCTTCCAATTAAATGAAACTTTGTTTTAACTGTAAGCGTGTTTTAACAACTGTTGTTTTGTCAGTATATCCTGTCTTTTCGTTTAAAATATTTCTAAATCTTCGCTACTGCAATTGAAAAGATAAGGAAAGTTTTTTTTTTATTATTATTATTATAACTTTCTGTCTCCATTTGTTTTCTACATTACAATAATGTAGATCAAGAATAATATAGTATACTGTACTAGTCTAAGTTAAATAATGCAGAAAGACAAATGGTCCACCAGACAAAAAAACACATATCTATCTAAAATGTCAGTTTTTCTAATAAATGTCATTTTTTTCTAAAATAAGTACCACCAGGTCACTAACAAACATACGTGAAACAAATACGCGAATTAAATAACACGATTGATGGCATATCAATTACGCGAAGTTACATTTTAAACGTAAGGTTTAAATATTACATAAAAAAAACAAAAAGGAAATAGTTATTAATTTCCCCGTTTAAACGTCTTATAACCTAAACCTGGCAAAACATTATAAAACTAATCCACGCAGTCTGTGTTGGAAACTGCCAGCCAGACAGGCCTATTCCCAATAGACAAAGACGGATCTTATGTAAAATAACGTTAAAAAAACAATTATATATATATAAATTTTGATTAAGTAAAAAATTATAAAATCATGTTGCATACCTCGCCCCCGCCTGAACCATCGTAAGAATACAAAGCCTTGCAGTTAATTTCCGCCATTTCGGTTTTAGTACAGCAACAACAGGCACGTCTAACCGTTTTAACTCCAGGCCATCGCGAGCAGCATGAATTCGAGACTGTTTACCACGTCTGACGTCATTATTTACGTGCGTGCGTGACGCGTGACGTAGACGTCCCGCATTCAGCCGTGACAGAAATTCTCCTTTACGTAAATGGGAAAAACCTATGAGGCAACATTGGTTCATCGTTATTTTAAGCTGAAAAAGTAAAAGAATAAAAAAAATTATAATATGAATGTGTTACAAGGCGTTTAATTTTGTTGTTTTTTGGTTGTTTTTATATTATAGAGTGTATGGCGTAATCCAATTTCTCGGAATAGCTTGTTTGAGACTGAAAAATAAAACCTGAGAGCCAGACTATTTTGGTGGGTAACGTAAATTACAGCTAAATGCAGTATAATGTTGTTGTTTTTTCAAAATATGCAATGACAGTTTAATTTAGTTCTTCTGTCTTTTTAATTATAGAAATCAGTAAAAGCATTCAAAGATTTAAACGGGCCAGAATGCAAACATAATCCGTTTTGACATTTGCACACTGCGGCATTTCCACAGTAGTTATGAATTTCTATAATGATTCAAATCATTTTACCAAGAAAGATAAAAACACTGCGTAATTCATGATCCGTTAATGCGCATGAGATTATGTAAGAAAACACATTAAAACGTGACGTGACCGCAGTTTGATAGGAAGTTGGGTTTGCGAGTTCAGACAAAACGAATCGTGAAGTTGTAAACACGTTGTGATCAATTTTCCGAATCGAAAATGTCACCCAAGCAATTTCGGCTTAGTAAACGCATTTTTGTAGATAAACACGTTTCGTGTACCTCTGTTTTGGACCCTATAGTGTTTTATAACGACTGTCGCTTTGTCGTTTTCTTTCAATATTTTCGATTTCGTGTATACGCTACCACAACGATCTTTATAGTCACTATAACTAACAAAAAACCTAGGTAATATAGTAGGGTCGGGGGAGATGGGACACCTTTTCGTTCTATTTCTTATCACATTTCGTAGCGAAAATTTTCTTATCACATTTCGTAGCAAATAAAGAACATCCAAAGGGTTATAAAACCACATACTTACGACTACCATAAAATAGACCTTTGCTAATTGTTTAAAACACGATCAGGATATTTGGATAATATGCGTTAAAGTTGTCCTCTTCCCCCACCCTACTATTTATTTAAATTTACTAGTATGTGCCCCGAAAGCACCACAGTAAGCAAGCATAATCATGACCTTGTACATGCCTGCTGTTTAACAAGATTTCCCCATTTAACCCGACACTTGTCGTGAGATGAAATATCGTGTTAGAACTAACACAGTCTTCACCTATAGTTTGTGTATAGAGTCAAGTTTGACAAACATTAGGAAGTTGTGACATCACTAGCGGAACAAGGAAAGGGTGTATGACTGTATGAAATAGCGATCAGCATAGCGTGTAGTAGGGTGGTGTAAGACGGGAGATAGTACCCATCTGACCTGACAGTGCCATGTACCAAAAATGGCGCGTTTGTCATATAGTAGAGTGGGGAAAGATGGGACACCTTTGACACATAATAACTAAATATCCTGATCGTGTTTTAAACAATTAACAACGGTCTATGGGAGCCGTGAGGATAAAGTTTTATAAAAAAATGTTAAAATGTTTGCTTACTACCACATTGGAGGAGAAAATAGATTGAAAAGGTGTCCCATCTTCCCCCATCCTACTATAATTAGTGTGGCATTAACGACAAAACAAACTTTATTTATTACTTTAATAACAACAGCGAAGATCAAATTAATTAATACAACAAAGAGAAGAGAATTAACAACAAACCGAACATTACGCGATTTTTTATTTGTCCTTTTGGTCGCAATTCATAGATAATTCAGCACTTAAAACCATGGCTGTTAGACCGAAGATACAGTAAAATTATACTAAGTTGCAAATACTAAAAAAATGTTTATAGTAGGTTGGGGTAAGATGGTTAAAGCCCTTATTTTCTTTTTAATTGATTTAGTAGCAAGCAAAGAATATCTTGATATTTGTTTTCGTGACCGAAGAGACGAAATAAATTTCATTCATTCATTCAATATTTACAAGATTTTACCTTATCCTCACTGCTCTAATGTGGGATATTATGAGGCAGCACTATATATGTTAGAACACAGTGCAATAATATAAAACAATTACTTGGCTTCTTTTTATTAAACAGTTTTATAATTATATTACCGTACAGTGAAAAAGTACAAGTTATTTAAAAAAGTGTAACTCAGTAGTGCCCACTAGCGGAAGGTTTACAAACCGGAGATTCACACTTGGGTGATTTAAATCGGTCGTCAAACAAAATCAATAACCTACAAAGTTGCATACGATGTGATAACCTCTAAACCAGCAGTTCTCAAACTTTTTTTTATGTTTTACCCTTTTAACAAATATGCTTATCCGATTTACCCCCAATAAATAATATAGCGCTCGTTCATTTAAAATCAAAAACAACTAATTACATCATTTATATTTAATGCGACAGATAGAATTAGCAGTTAATCTGAAGTAGAATATTAGGCTACAATACTCACAAATTTTCTGTCCCGGCAACTAATGTGGATTTTGATTGGTAGCTTATTTACCCTTTAAATACGAGGAATTTACTCCAGTTTAAGAAACGCTGCTCTAAACAAATACAAGGTCTGTGGGATCGAACACCCACCCGTGTTATAACAGAGCCATAGAAATACCGAGTAGTCCAACCCATTGTTACGTAAAACACAAATTGAACGGCAATTTGGGTCCAAAATAACACAGTAGGTATAGGGAAAATGTATGTTTTTCGGTAAATTACAGAAAAACTTGGGCCTAAAAACAAATTTAAAGGTTGAAAAATGTAAAAAACATGTGTTATTTGTTTTCTGTGTTAAAAAAAGTCAAAAATTAGAATTAGAAGCGGTTGATTTGCGACATTTTAGTCATTTAATGCGGCTAAATTTATACATTTTTTCTAAAAAATGTTTGGTAAGGTAAATAGAAGCTGTTTTACACCTTTCCACAATAGGAAAACACAAACAAAACTTAACAAGTTCGTTTAAACCCATTGTCAAAATCACCACTTTTGCTCTATTTTGGACACACATAGACGGCAGTTGGACTACTCGGTGTTTATACGACTCTGCACTGCCCTAGATTTCTATGGACTTTGGGATAAATAAGTTAAATTTACTCAGGTTCAAAAATTCTTCATTTTATTTATGTTGCTCGACCGTCATAAGCTGCATTATTACATCACAAGTGCTTCAGGTTTTCATAACAACAAGTAAATAATACAATGTATGGAATATAAGCATATTGAAGCAACAACCATGGTAAAAAATATTGCGAAACGATTCACAGGTAAATGGTCATATTCATACGCAATTATATTTAATACGCAGGAGTGTTCAGATATGAAAAATAAATAAAGGTTTTGAAAGAATGTGTATTGCAGTAAGTTGAAAATATTTTGAAATTTTGGACTTTATAAATAACTTCTTGTACAGAATGTGGTATGTATAGGACTGTAGGGGGAGATGGGACACTTTTAGCACATAATGTCCAAATATCCTGATCAAGTTTTAAACAATTAACAATATAGGAGCCGTGAGGATGCGGTTTCAAAATTCTTTGAATGTTCTTTGTTTTCTACCAAATGAAACGAGAAAATAGAATGAAAAAGTGTCCCATCATTCCCCACCGTACTGTATTTATTATCAGAACTTATCAAGAAGTTTTAAAAGTAAAAACTGGGTAATAATTTAAATGGCGTGCAATGTGGTTTAGAAAATTTTTAAAATAACCTCCTGAAATAACTTCATACTTTCTATCAGTTATTAAGGAGGTATTATCATGCAAATAATTTCAATAAAATGTGCTAAGAAATAGTTTCGTAAAAAAATTTGAATGCATACAATCTTTAATAGCCAGCTCAGTCAGGTATATGACGTCATAATAGGTAAACGCTCACTCCGTCATAGTGACATCATAATGAGAAGACAAAACACAGGATTGCGACAAAACACAATCTTGCTGTCGGTAAAAATTGTTGCGAAAAATAATTTGTTTCAAAATAATTTATAGAAAAGTTTAAAATTACAGAGTACTTTTTGAAAAACTTGCAACTTAATCGGAACATTCAAATGGGAAATCCCCTATTGTGATAGAGGTAGGGGGAGATCTTAAGTACTAATTATTACAGACAGAGGCTAATTGTTATAATCACAGTCACAATTGTGAACAAGACACTCGTCCACAATGGGTGGAACGCGATTTTCGATTTTTCTGAAACTAAAAAATAAAAGTTAATATTGAGTTTAAAAGTGAAATATTATAAAAACTTTCAAGCAGTGATTCACAACAATTTCAACCAATAATACAAATATCCTAAAATAAAGTAAATAAATAATATAAAAAAAATACCCTTAATACACATATCCTAAAATAAACACTTTTAAACAAGTGCGTCACAATGTTTTTTTTACCGACAATACACATAAATATCATTAAAAGCTAAAAAAGTACGCATTTATAATTTACTTGTTTTTATGTAATAGACAGCAATTAACACTGAGTGGTTAATTTTTTTTTAAAAGTTTACAGTTGCTTTAATACCACTTTGCGTCCCACTAGTGTTTTGCATTTTATTGGTTCAAAAGCTTTTCCGTAAGGCGTGTGAATATAATTTTTATTTACCTAATTTTTTTGTAGATTTAAACTAATTAGGTCTGTTTACAGCAGACAAAACTTTGATTTATAAAATAGTCCACAAGATTTTTAGGTTTTTATGTAAAATATATTGTGCCCAGTAACTGCTAGCAATTTAATTGGTCAGTGAAATATATGTTATGTAAAGACTTGTTTAAAGATTAAATGAAATTGCAACCATACAGTTACAACATTATTTGGTTAATTAAAAAATTTGGACAAATATCTGCAAATAAAGTTGGAATGGTATTTTTACATTGATACACTTTAATTGTTCCATAACCAGTGTACTTACTTTATTTATTTAATGTGTAATTTCCTAACTTTAATATATTTCTGTGTCTATTGCAAATTTTCACAATGGTATACATGGTGTAAATTTATATATCATTTCCTGCATTTTATCAGATAAACACTAGCATTAGTCATTGCTTCAGGTAAACTACCCCTTGGTATGTTTATGTTACATACTAGTGATATAAACAAACTTCAGTTTCAAAATTTGTTTAACCAAACCAGGTTTTAGCAAAAAAATGAACTGATATTAAAAAAAAACTTTTTACTTTTGCGTTCTTTCATATCGAGTGACGTTTAAAACGATTCAGTTTAATTTAAACCGCCAAAAATGGCAAAGGTGTTGGTAGAATTTTCGTTAAACAATTTGGTACATTAATTATTAATACCTTGTGTTTTTGTCAAATTGTATCCAGTTTTTATACCTATATATCTAACACAATATTTTCCAAAGACCACTTTGACAATTTAATATATTATGTTTTACACCTTTGTAACATTGAAGCTTAAACTCTCAAGCCTACAGTGTTTTTGCATGTATTTTGCTTCTTATTACCAATACATGTAACAGAATTTAATTAAAAATTGATATCTCTGTAAGAGCAAAACTAATTATTTTTTTAAGGATGAATTTTGCACGTTACTATTACCCATACTTTAGTATAGTAGGGTGGGGGAAGATGGGACACCTATTCGTTCTATTTTCTTGTCCCATTTGGTAGAAAACACGAAACATTCAAAGAACTACAAAACCGTATCCCTACGACTTCCATACACCGTTGTTAATTGTTTAAAACACAATCCGGATATTTAGATATTATGTGCTAAAGGTGTCCCATCTTCCCCCACCCTACTATATGTTACTATTGTTTTCCTTTCATAACACATTGTCCCTATAATACAGCAGAAACCTCTTTATTCGTTTTTTTATTTGCTATTTTTTTAATATAGTAGGTTGGGGGAAGATGGGGCACCTTTAGCACATAATATCTAAATATCCTGATCGTGTTTTAAACAATTACTAACAGTTAATGGGAGTCATAGGCATATAGTTTTATAATTTCTTTAATGTTCATTGTTTACTACTAAACGGGACGAAAAAATTGAGATAAAAGGTGTCCCGTCTTCCCCCACCCTACTGTAAATAAAAACAAGAAAAAGGTAAACGAAATATTGAAAGGACGGCAGTAGCATACAGTCTTGCAATAGAGCAAAAGTTATTATTATCAATTATTACTATCCCATGAAAACAGTATTACCCCAGCAGTGATACTTTATAAGGTAACTTGATATTGCTACAGTATTATGCAAAATTTTGCCACCAATAAATAAAAATAAAAAACATTAAAATTTGGGCTAGCAGCAAGCTCAAATCTAGATAATGTTTATAATTAATTTATGGGTCTCGCATAAGGGATCCATACTTAAGGCCCATAAATTGTAATTAAAAAGTAAAACTTTCAAAAATATGAAAAATTTATTGCTATACACATTAAATATTCATATTTTCGTGATACAAATATTTTGCTTATTCATCTAATTCTGGTGATAATGACATCACAATAGTTTACAATGGCATTGTTATCTAACAAAGCAACGCCCTTGGTTAGGATTATAATATTTAATAAACATCATTTTTTCTTAAAGGATTATGGTGGCTTTTTATCCTAACAATCGCATTCAGACTTAACAAAGAAATTTGAACATGACAATTTAGTGAATAGGCCTATAGTATGTATTTAAAAATGTTGCAGCACCAAAAATTATCTGTGTTATTTTTTAACAGTTGCTGTATGTACTTGTATATGGTACGGCGGGGTTAAAGGGGACACCTTTAGCACATAATATCCAAATATCCTGATCGTGTTTTGAACAATTAACAATGATCTAGGGAAGTCATAAGGATACAGCTTTATAATTTTTTTGAATGTTCTTGTTTGCTACCAAATGGGACGAGAAAATAGAAGAAATAGGCGTCCCATCTTACCCCACCGTACTATAGTTTATAATTTTTTGAATGTTCTTGTTTGCTACCAAATGGGACGATAAAAAAGAAGAAATAGGCGTTCCATCTTACCCCACCCGCCCACCGTACTATATATATCATTTACCTGAACCTCTTTCCTTTAAATACAAAGCTACTGTGTCAGCAAAGTCGTAAAACATGGGTTTGTATCCAAGATCATTGATGGCTTGGTCCATCTTATGATGGTGGTCAATTCCCATCTTCATTATCTAAGTTTGTATATTTAGAAAACAATTTATTTGAAAATTTAAAGTCACAAATTGTAAGTAAAAATTTGGAACATTTCTAAAACTTTCAAAAATTTGGAGGGTTTCCAAAAATTTAAGCTACTAATTTGAAGGCATTAATTGCAAGTAAAAACTTGTGGGATTTTCTAAAAAAGTAATCAACTTGACAGTTTAATGCCAACTAATATAAAGTCACAAACTGTTGGTAAAATTTGAAAGATTTCTAAAAATATATTTTCGAATCATAAAATGTGACCAAAGAAAAAACAATTAGGCAATTTTTTTCATAGGTTAGATATTACACCATATTATAAACAGAACAAAAAAATAACTGAAAATGGAGACCCATATCTTACAATAAGTCTTTTTTAAAACAGGATATGGGATTTATTGTAGCATTACCCTGGCGAAATCTTGCCGCATGCTAAACAAAACATTGGTTTTAATAAAAACGACCTTTATTTTTTTACCAGATTATTAGTTCTTGGAAAATATATCGAGTTTAACGGCGGAATAGCATATTTGAAACTGTTAATATAGTAGGGTGGGAGAAGACGGGACACCTTTTCATTCTATTTTCCTCGTCCTATTTAGCAGTAAATAAAGAAAACTCAAAGAAATATGAAACCATAACCTCACGACTCTCATACACTGTTTTTAATCATTTAAAACATGTTCAGGATATTTGGATATTATGTGCCAAAGATGTCCCAACTTCCCCCACCCTATACTTCTAATACACATAGCACTTACTTCATTTCTTGTAAGAAGAGGTTCAATAACAATCACTGGTTTCAAGATATAATGAAGCATCTCCATTAAGATGGCTGTAAAAAAATAAAGACCTTGTCTCTAGGGTGCGTTACCAATATAAGTAATACAGTAGGTTGGGGGAAGATGGGACACATATTTGTCCCATTGTCTCTTCTCATTTGGAAGTAAACAAAATACATTCAAAGAATTATAAATCCATATCCGTGCGACTCCCATACACCATTGTTAATTGTTTGAAACACAAACAGGATATTTGGATGTGCTAAAGGTGTCCCATCTTCCCCCACCCTACCATACATTACATATTTTAATGTTTCATTTATACATTAGGTTTTAACTGTGAGATGAAATTGTTTAAAAACTGTTTCAGAAGGTAGGCTATTGAATAAATAAAATTCAAAAAAACAACTTTTAAAGTTAATAAGTTTTTTTAAATTATAAGGTTTCCATGTTATATTAAATTAACAAAAGTCAATATAAATGTTAATATAATATACTTTGGTAAAAACAAAAAAAAATTTAAAGAAAGAAAAAAATGTCAAATATTTTGGACACACTATATATAATCTAAATCAAACCACCAAGGGACTAATACACAACTAAATAAATAATTGACCAAAAAAAACTGCAAAACATGATTGAATCACAAAATGTACAGTCAGGACTGTTTTAACTAAATGATGAAATGTGATACAGTTAAATTATTCTATTTAAAGTCTGATTAATTTTTCACCTAATTTTTTTTCCTACAATACTGTTGGTATTTAAAAAAAATAAAAACAGCCTGTATGTTTTATTTTATAATTTACGGTATTTTGCATTTTTTTATGATAATTTTCCGAGTTCCTGTAATATCCTCAGATCAAAGTCATGGTATTTTGTGACGATAATAACTAAATAAACATTCCCCCCCCCCAAAAAACTGCAAAACATGATTGAATCTCAAAATGTACAGTCAGGAGCGTTTTAACTTAATGATGAGTTGTGAATGATACAGTTAAATTCTTCTACTCAAACTATGATTAAATTGTTGCGTAAAATATGCCTATTTGTTACAGTCGTTCTCTATTGTCTTTGGAATATTTTTCATTATTACCAACTAACCACCCATTAGAGCTGGACTATCATATCCTTCTAAATTTAAAATTTTGTTTCCAATATAACAGACAGGATGTTAAAGTAATGAGAAAGTAACACAAGGGAAACAAACTAGACATTTTTGAAACAAAAAATGTCAAGTGGAAATTTATGGCTGCCTATAGGAAATAGTTCATGTATGTTACAGGGTTGTTATTTTTTTATAGCAGAGTGGGGGAAGATGGGACACCTTTAGCACATCATATCCAAACACCCTGATTGAGTTTTAAACAATTAACAACGGTCTATGGGAGTCGTGAAGATACGGTTTTATATTTCTTTGAATGTTCTTTGTTTACTACCAAGTGGGACGATAAAATAGATTGAAAAGATGTCCCATCTTCCCCCACCCTACTATATAAATATCTCAATAGCTGGGTAGATTGCACGTAACAAACTTTATAAGCTAACGAGTAAAGTTTTGTGTTGATTTGAAATGGTGTTAAAAATCAGATGATTTAATAAAACTCACAACATGAGTGTGGTTAATGCTATGATTTTTTAACTTAAATATAAAACAAGTCTTTGTTAGCCCACAACTTTAATTTGCCGTGGTACAGCATTTTGTTATACTTTAAATTAAAGTTTAAAGAGTTCAAATCTTACCTGTGTTAAACACATGTTTTAAATAATTTATTTAAAGTCCAAACAAGCACCAGTATCAAACACTATACTGATAAAATGGGGATAGTTTCTTAATTTATTTCAAAATTTGGCACAATTTTCATGGAGCTAAAAAATGAGACATAGTATGTTCCATACAATACACTCAATGCACTTTGTGTAAAATTGTATGAATAGATTGTGGAGAGTCCACTTACCAAGTATGTATACGATGGTGTAAGGACACTTGTATTGGGGAACTTCTTGTCCTAAACCATTGAACTGAAATATAACAAGGGAATTTATCACAAATTGTACTTTTTTGACTGTGTGACAAAATAATTTGTAAGTGAGAATGTGAATTTTTTTTAACTAAAGTGTAACAAAAGATATTTGTAATTAAATGCAAAAATCAAACATGACACAATTTCATTTTACATAAAACAGGTTTTAATAATAAAAACATAATAATAATAACCTTATTTGTCTCTTCGATTGCTAGCGAAGATTTTGAATTATTTTAAACGAAAAGACAGGATATATACACTCTACAGTTAAAAACATATTAACATTTAGTTGGAAGAAAATACGCGTAGTCGCTACACCTTTTATTGGCTTCCTAAACCTATGTGTAGTAACTAACATATAAAATCTAATGCAACTAATTCAAGGTTATTTTAGTGTACTAACGAATAAAATTTTAGTCAAAGCAGCATATAACCAATACAAAATCAATAAACACGATACAACTAATCCAAGTTTATGCTAGATAGACGATTTTCTATTGAACTGGAAAATTACTCGACATTTTATTGATGTATATTATTATTAAAAACTAACAAAATCAATATAACAATATACTTTATCTAATGTAGCACTAGTCTTTTATATATATAGGCACCAAAGTTTTAAAATTCAGGGGAGGCAAGGATAGTTAGACGCACACACTTATAAAAAATCCTATGATTTATAATTAAAAATTTTTAATGACTTGAATAAAAAATTTTATGACTTTTAATAAGAAATCTTAAACTTGTAAAAAAAATTAATTTTGTAAAAAAAAACCTATGAATTGTAACAGAAAATCTTATGACTTAAAAAATTTTTATATTTACTGATTAATGCGGTGTAGAAAGTCTGCATAGGTTGTTTGTTGCTTATGAAGATATTTTACATTATGATATGTGAACGTAGACTATAATACGCACCAATGGTCGTAGGAATTCAAACACTCGCAGAGGACGGTTGTCGGATATAAAGTAAGCTTTTCCAGCCTGAATATCAAGAATATTATAATTTAGTGACTTTTTTCAGATTTTTATAAAGCAAGATATTTAAACAGTAGAATGGCTTTTTTACAATACAGTTATGAGTCGGTGGGTAACAATTTTGAGTCACATATGATATTTGGTATCACTTTTCTACTGTGAATCATCAGTATATAATCGGCTTCTGGAGAAATTGTTAAGTTAAAAAACATAAAAAAATATTTTTATGTTCACAAGTACAATTATGTTCCTTCAATTTCAATGGGCATTAAAATCAATTTTTATCTTTAATAATTTTACTTAACAAATGACAAAACTGTTTCATAAAATCCTTTAATTAATAATTATTTAAAGTTCTGCACTCTAATTTTATGAAACATAGTTTAAGAAATCTTTGATGTAAAGTGCTGTAAACTTAAAACTTTGTTAAAGTTTTATGAAATATAAGACGTAATAACTAATAAGTAGCTTGTGAGGTGAAATTGAGTTTGTTTGGTTATTTCTGTGAAACAATCTGCCCAAATTGTGAGGTAGAAACACTGAAATGGCATCATTGTCATGTATATTTCAAGTTACATGCACTAACGATTAGTATAGACCAAACATCTAGATCGTGTTTTATTGAACAATTAACAACCGTGCATAGGAGTCGTGAGGATACGATGTCATATTTCTTTGAACGTTCTTTGTTTATTACCGAATGGAACGAGAAGATAAAATGAAAACGTGTCCCATCTTTCTATATATAATAGGTTGGGGAAGGATTTTTTATTTTGTTTTCTCTTTTGGAAGTAAACAAAGAAAATTCAAGAAATTATATTACCGTACAATTTTGATTAAACAGCGTGGTTGAAAAACACGATCAGGAAATACTATATGAAGGATAACAATTTGATTAATTAACTCTAACCATCTTTAGTAATAGATAGGATTAAGTACTACAAGAACTGTTTGGTAATAATTAGTTACGCCATTAAGGACCTAAACAAAATACTGGCAGTGATGCGCGCAAAAAAATCAATATTTTTAATTTCTACCAAACGATTTTAACATAAAAATTGTTCTGCAACACTGACTTATATATTCAAAAAAACATTTTAACTGGAAACACTGGAATTCATACTCAGCTAATACAAAACCATACTTACAATACACAATGATAATTCTGTGGGAACAAACCACAAAGCAATTAGTGTTAATTGTACTTACAGCAACATAGTCGCTTGTTTTACTCAGTCCTGGTATTGCGAGTAAATGAGCTTGTATGAGATTGTTTACATGAGTCCAATCCACTACAGCGTCTCCAATACGAAGAATAATTATCCCCCAGTCGATAAACTTCTGTGATTTAATTCATTAATCCCATTAAGCTAGGTGGCAATTAAGTAATTGTTCTTTTCAAGGTGAAAGGTGAAGTAATGTGTTAAAAGAAAAAGGGATTTATCTTACATAGTAAAAAAACTGTATATATAATACAAAATAAATTTATTTTTTTTTTAAAGTAAATTTTATTTTTTAGGTAAATACATAATACAGTATATATGGAAAAAATATCTGTATAATACATAAATACATTTTTTAAACTTTTTAGGGGTAAAAAATGGGATTATCATACATAATACAGTATATATATGGAGAAACTATCTATATAATACAGATATACAATTTTATAACCAAACATGTAACTCCATTAAAACTGTCTTATTAATTAGCTTTACTGGTAAAAAAATATTTTTTTGCTATATCAATGTTTTTTTAATATTATAAGTACAATGTAGCTCTTCTGACAAGTTTATTTTGGGGGCTGATCTTTTAACGCCATTTTCAGGTAGCCACATCTGGCTAATAACCAAAAACCATTTCCAAGTTGGGCATGTGAAATAAATTGGCCAAAAGAGCCTTGTTAAATGGTCATTCAGTTTTATAATGTGGTTATTCAGTTTGTTGAATGGCAATGAACAACAATGATAAATAGGAAATGTCGTAATAATGTTGACAGTTGTCAAATACAAAACATCTGTGATATGTTCTGTGAATCTGGCTTTGAAAGAGCACTGTTATTGTTCCATGATTCTCATTGCATATTAACAAAACACACCAAAGGCTACCAACTAAGCACCAAAAAAATTAAGACCAACTAACAATGTACCAGATATATATATGTTTTGCAAATAACCAGAATACCAGATATCAATGTCTATTGTTGAAATAAAAAAATTATCAGTCTTTTACTGCATTTTTGTAGGCTGCATATTCAGTATTGTGAGGTTGGGGAAGATGAGACACCGTTAGCACAGAATATCCAAATATCCTGAGCATGTTTTAAACAATTAACAGCGGTCTATTGAAGTCATGAAGATACGGTTGTATATTTCTTCAAATTTTCTTTGTTTACTACCAAATGTGACGAGAAAATAAAATGAAAAAAAGTCCCATTTCCCCCCACCCTACTATATCATTTGGTGACAATAATTAATTGACAATCCTTCATGCAGCAAACAATTAAAAACTTACTGCTATACGCTGCATATGTCTTCGTTCTCCTGGTCCATATATACCAGCCGGTCTTAGACAACATGTCTTTAATTGCCTGCCATCTGTAACTTGTATAAATTATTCACAGAAAAATGTTTGTTTTTTTTTAAGTTTAAGTAACATATATATATATATATATTTTTTGTAAAATTTTGTTTCAATTTTAGGTAATATGTATATTTTTAGGCCTACAATGATTTTTTACACAAATATGCATTTTCCACTTTAAAATTCACACTTCAGACTTGAATTCCTACTAAGAACGAGAATAGATTTCAAATTTGAAAACTGTGCAGCTAAAAAGCAATCTATATTTAAAATATGAATATTCAAACTACATATGCATTATTTATGTTTTTAAGTCGGCTTTGCCACAAACAATTGAAATTTTCTTAGTACGTTAAAGATTTTTACCGTTTAGTTCGGTGTTGTTTGCTTCCAAGATTAATTTGTCTGCTTTGAGTTTGGATTTTGAGTAATAATCCACAATCTATAAAGAGAAAAAATTACAGCAATTTTAAAAACTGTTACAAAATTTGTACAAAACATTTATTTGCTCTAAAACAAAAAAATGTTTAGTGAAGCAAAATTAAAAACAGCTATGTAACAGACTGTCTGTAAAATTAAGTTTATTATAAACTGTCCATACCTTATTCGGATCAGCATAAGAAAGAGTTTCATCTCCTCCTATAATTGGGTTTCCTTCCAATACAACATTATACGAGCTTGTATAAATTAATCTCTGTACATTATTCATTTGACAAGCTGTTTAATAATAAATACAACATTTAGAAAAAAATAAATATGGTACATTTTGTTATCATGTTCTGTTTTATCTAAGATTTAAAATTCAGACAATTTATTTATACTTTTCTATATTTTCATAACTGGCACCACTAAACACATGAAAGACTTTGTGTTTTAAGTTATATTTTGCTGTAATGAAAAGCGTGTTATAAATTGATTTTTATGTACTTGTTGTTTAAGAGGTTACCATTTGCTACTGTTAGCCATTGGGACAATAGACAGAAGTTGGTTTATTATTTATATTAAGTCTTTAGCCTATGACTAAAGTTTACAATGAAACTGGAGCTATGCCTCTGTGGGAACTTCGCATATTGTCAGTTGAATGATAGTTTACATTTAAGCGATGTTATTGTACAAAAGTGTATTCTAACACACCATTATTTACAAAACAAACGTTAAGCTAAGGCATGCTGTGTTAGAATGGTGCATTCATAGATATATAAAATGATTTTATTGGAACACCGACAATTACGACATGCAATTTAAAGTAAAAAGCTAGCGGAGAAACGGAAATAAAAAGGAAGAAAAATCAAGGCAAATTTCATTCAATGTATTAAAAATAGAGATATTTGTGTATGTGTTGATATAAGTGCATTGCCACCACCTAAAGCAAAACACCTTAGGCTTTAAAGGATATAAATGGGTTAAATGAGCATGATTTGTGCAGGATTTAACAAAGCTGTATAACCTTTTATAACATTCCTTGTCCCGTCAACATTGATGGCTTCTGTAAGATCTTTATACAACTAAAACATTTCAATTAGATTACTTTTTTAATTAATTGCATTTACAGCAGTGGTTCTCAAAATTAAAAAAAACTCAAAATTTTTTTTTTAGAATTTTTTTCACCAGAGATTTATGTGCACGAGCTGTCGTAAAATTAAAACGTGGTTCTTTTTCAACCGCTTCAGAGACAAATACGTGACAATACCATACTTTAAGAACCACTGCTTCAGAATTAGTCGAATTACTTCACTACTTTTCAAATGATTAGCATTAGGCAAATTATCAAAAATTACAAACGCATGCAAAATAAACTAGAATCAAGTCCGAACCTGATCTTTGCCACTCATTCCAAATGAAGCGATGTGGTAAACACAATCCATACCAGCAGAGCTCTTCAGGACAGAATCGTAATCTCTAATATCACCCTAGATGCCAATCAATCAAATACGTTAGCATGTACAAGTGTTAACACAGATTGCTTATAAGATAATCTTGGCTTTAAAAAAATAAAAAGAATCATAAAAAATAAGCTTCTGCCTTCTGGTATTTGAAAAAATAATTAGATTTGCAGTTTTTGTGTTTTTACTAGTCGCTATTTAAGAAATTTGAAAAAAAAATTTAAAATTTACATTACTTAAAAAAGAGAAAAAAATATTATAAAAGATAGAATACTTAAGTTAAAAGATAGCAGAATACAACGAATGAATATATATATATATATAAATACAATTTTAAAAAAATGAAATTTTAATTTCGCTGTAAAATGTGTAATAGCAACAAGGTAGTTGAAAAATGTTAATTTAATAACATAGCCGTGTTTTTTTGAATTCAAACATTATTTTTCATCAATTATGTGAATCTAAAAGTGATATTTATATTAACAACATTAAATTAAAACAAAACTTTAGCAATAATTAAATGAATGTAATCTTTACATAAACCATACACTCATCTTATGAATCATAACCCAGACCGTAATTATTCAAATTAAAATGAATCGCTATTATATTTTACACATGAGTTAAGTTTTTGACATTTGTTGTCATGCTGTTTAGCTATTGAAGGTCACTGGTAGGGATGCACATTACAGAATTTCGAATCCATGAAATTCGAATCCTTTCGTATTCGAATCTAATTACGGGATTCGGTATTCTGTTTAATGACGTCATCATACGTCATCTCAGAAACTATATTAACAATTTTTGAAACTTAAAAATTTTGAAAAAAAATATTTTTGTGTTTGTGGGACTTTCGAGAGTAAACGTTTTGCAACGCCTTTTTATAACCTGCTATACGTTTTAGACGCAAAAACTACCCATTAGTACAATTTTTTATCATTTTACAGCTCATGATCCAACAAGGCTACTGTGAAACAGTCAATAAACTGACTTATGTGGGTAAAATTATTTTTTCCTCTGAATATAAAAAGATTCGAAATTCTAGATTCTAAAAATAAAGTATTCTAGGATATCCTAGAATACCTAATTATTCTGTAATGTGCATCCCAAGTCATTAGTATTAAACCAAAACACTGTATTACATTACAAAGGCAGTAATTCAATGTCAAATTCATTTAAATACAATCAATGGAACCAATAAAACGCGAACTGCTGAATGCATTGAAATTTAGGGTAAAACCTAAAATAAAAATATTAAATATTCTTCATTTTTTGTTGTTGTAAAGTATTCTATAGGCTATATATAAATAAATGTGTGTGTATATGTGTATATGCCATTTTATATTTTGACCTAGACTGTACAAATTCCACTCGTAATACAAATAAATTTACTTAAGGCCGCTTGTTTAATTACAGTGCTTAACAAACACTACAAAATGTTATTGTTTCAATTTCAAATTGTCAGAGATTGAAAGAGGTATGTAATTCTTAAAAATGACACACAGAAAAAGTTTTATAAGCAGTGGCAGAAATAATTTATGGCTTATAATATAATATAGATTCTATTCACACTTAAATTAAAACCATTTTTTAATGATAACACATCTAAATTCATAGCCCATAATCCAATGGATATAAATCAAACACTAACCCGGATAAACTTAAGATGATCATCCAGAGATTCCTGGATCTTTTGTGGAAGTTGGATGTCTAGAAGAGTAACATCCGCTCCCAGAGTATGGAGGACCTTCCCTAACTTGTACCCAAAGTACCCGCAACCCCCAGTTACCAGGAACTTCAATCTTCGACTGAGTAGTAAAAATACGTTGGTTTAATATCTAATTAGGAGTTCATTACAACTGGCAAACCAACAATTTGTTTTTTAAGATTCAATGTAAAAAGGTTTTAGAAAAGTGTTTTTTATAGACTGTGGTGTATACAAGGGGGGGGGTCACGGGGGTCCACACCCCTCCTGTAAATATTATATATTTAAAAAAAATTTGATTAGATGAAAAAAAATTCAATTGATTTTGAGACACCAGTTTCATGAGACACCAGTTTCAGTCATAATAATGTAGTTTGAAACCAATCTTAGAGTTAATATGTGCGTTACTACTTATGTCAGTCAGGATATGTTTTTATCAAGCATGCAACATTTTATACGCGTCCATTTTCTAAGCAAAAACTTGCGGACCCCCCACTTTTTAAATTCCCAGATATGCCCCTGGGTATAAAATGGTGGCGTTTTCTATACTAATCTTATGAATGTGGATAATTAACAGGTCTTGCAACTACTAAAACATTATTGTTATAAAAGTAGCAATTTTCCCAATTCCTTATTTTTGGAATATGTTAGTTTATTGTATTATAAGGCAAAGTGATAAATAAGCATGAGATACCAGTTTAAAATATTATATAGTGTTAAGTTAACAGTCAATTTCCTGTTCGGTGTGGTAAGCATCAATAATGTGTGTTTTGTGCATATACCTCGATGTATAAAAATTCTGATTTGTAGTTTATTTGTACTTTACATAAACTAAAAAACTTTAGTTTTTTTTTTAGTTTCAAATAAAATGCTGCAAGATTAAAAAAATGGTTTGCGTCTTAATTTTAAAAAGTTTTGATTTAGTTTAAAAGTATTGTAATGAACCTGTGGCCATTGGTTCCAGTCTTCAGTTTGAAATTCTCAGGTAACCCCAAAGTGTCTGTTAAGTCACTCACACTGTCCATCCTAAATTTGTTAACCAAAATCTAATAAATGGCAAAAAAATAAACAAATAGATTAACAATGTAAATAAACAAATAAATTATAAAAACGCACTCTTGTTTAAGTATTGGTCAAACTAAACCAAAATGATTTTTATCAAGTTTACATACAATAAGAAACTGAGGCACCTCTTAGCAAATTGTTAAAATCAAAACGCCTATGAATGGTAACTTTCTTCTGGCAGCTGGTTTAACCTGCTTATCGACAAATTGTTTGCCTGTGGGTATAAAATCCTCATACGTGGATACGACAGGTAAAAGATATGTATCCATAATACAGCGTGTCTCATGTGTATTTACACCATCAACAACTAACGCGTGGCTTGCACGACTTCGCCACAACTGCGCAACTAATGACGCTGTTTTGCAATTTATACTGATTTAGATGCAATCCGCACACATGACAAAACTTGTATAACATTGTTAATCGATCAAAGATTTTGATTTTTTATCCATATTTATTCACAAAAGTAATACTAAGTTGTAAATAACTAGATTTCGTATATAAACATTTTCATACGCGAACTAAGGAAACAAATATTTATTTGTTAGGTTTGTAAAACTGCCTACCAAGTAATAAGAATTTTAGAATGCTCATTTTCACATGTGGCATATGAAAATGTACCATTATTCAAACAAACAAAACCTTAGTACTGCTAATGGATATCAAACAAATATATGAACATGCTGCAAACTCTGTTTATACTAACTGTTTATAACGTTTTGAGAGTCCCCTTCTAGTCACGAACAATTGCGTCACAGATAGAGGGCTCTGTAGTGTCGTCTAGCGGATGTTTATTTTAAAGTTTTTAGTCAAGTTAGCTTAGTCATTTAAGCAAAAAAGTGTCAGTTCTGTGTACGTTCCTGGAACCTAAGAGTATGTTGTAAACCTGTGATGAAACTTGGGATTTGGTGCTGCAACTTAAAATGAGCTTTATGTGTACACAAGTGGTTTATACGTCGTTAAATCGTGTTGATTCTCTTATATATTCCAAAAAACGATTTGAGTAACTGTAACTTATATAGTTCCGTATTTTGTTGTCATTGAAAGGACAATGATTTATGTGTTGAGTATTACTAGTGAAGAATCCTTGTTGCAAATTATGCAATACGTTGGGCAAGACCATAGTTTCGGTTTGGTGGTTAGGGGACCAAATCAAGGTCCAAGGTGATCCTGGTATAAATGCTAGTGAATAAATAGTGTCTGTCGACTTGTGTTAATAGAACGCTTCCACAAGTTCACAAACATAAAAGCGGGACTTTTAATCGGGTTTAGTGGTTAGTGGGAAAACATTTGGCACTAGTGAAGAATTCTCCCGTACATAGCAGAATAGGCTGATGGAAAGGGTTTAAAAGTTTATAGTTATAGGGGTTGGTAGTTAGCAAATAAGCTGGGGGAAGGATCCTTCACTACCACCAAACATTATTCAGTACCATTAGTATTGAGTATTAATTAAAGAGCTGGTATGGTGGTAATCCTTTAGCTGGTGGCCACCTGAAATTTTGGTTTTTAAAATGTTCTATAGCCCTCACTGATACCTGCTGTATAAATTTTTTCTCTAAAAAGTCGAGCGTTCCTGTCGAAAATTTATTTTAAAAATGCGCGAAAACATGCTTTGTCAACCGTCTTGCATGCGCGAGATCTCATCAGGAACTGCCATACTCTGCAGACTGGCTAATATGTGTTTGTCAGTTTTGTATTGTTTTATTTGTAACTCATGATTAGAATACTGGATGTAGATACAGTTTTCTATTGAGACTCTGAGAGTATTTGTCCATGGGCAAGACACTTATCGGTAATTGTTTCAAATCTTATGGTTTGTCTAAAAACCAATGGCATTCATTCAAATTATTTAGGTTTAGTTGACAAAGTAATAAACTTGCACTTTTATCCAACAGATACTTGCTTGCCAATACTAAGTAATTAGTTTTTAATACAAGAAACCATAATCGTAATTAAAAATGATCATAAGAATTCAGTCTTCTGATGGTACAAAACGAATAGAAGTCTCGAGTAGTGACACAGTTGCCTCTCTACTGCAACAAGTGGAGAAATCCTTTGCGCTTAAGGGTGATGGGTGGGGGGTGTTTAAATCAAGAAATTACCAAGATGAAGTTAAAAAGTCAAAAAGCAAACTTAGAACTGCTGGACTGAACCACGGAGATATGTTGTTTTTGAAATCACAGTCCAGTGTTTCAAAAACAAGTGAAGAACGACCGTCATCTGCTGTGGAAGCAGTGGAAGTGGTGGAGGATGCAATTGATGTTGAATTGTGGAAGAATGATGGGAGGATAAGAAGAGATGACGGATCGAAAGGGATGTTTAAGATTGAAAATCTTTCAATTGAACCATGGGATGAGGTATACCTCAAGGAAAAAGAGATAAAATTCTTGTCATTTCATGCTTACATGCGTCAACAAACTGCTGGGGTGGATAAAGGAAAGTATTTTCACCTTGAAAACTTTAAAGCAGCGAGAAAATTGGATTCGAACAGCAAGAAGCATTCCGTGGTTGATCTACCATCTGCGGTCACTTTAAATAGACAAAAGTTTCGACATGTAGATAACATTATGTTTGAAAATCGTGAAATCGTTGATCGTTTCTTGAATTACTGGAGAAAATCTGGCAATCAAAGGATGGGGTATTTGTATGGACGTTACAGCCCGCATTCTGAGGTGCCACTTGGTATAAAAGCAGAAGTTTGTGCAATATATGAACCTCCTCAAGAAAGCACGAAAAACTGGCTGCAATTTCATCCAGACCCCAATGAAGAAGCAGTTGAATATATCGCTAAAAAGTTGAATTTACGAAAAGTAGGTTGGATCCTTTCAGATTTAACGGTAGAAGACCGTTCGAAAGGGACAGTTAAAAACACTAGGCACTCTGACACTCACTTCCTGACTGCTGAAGAGTGTATTACTGCTGCTACATTCCAAAATAACTATCCCAACCCATGCAAACTCGCATCTGATGGAAAGTATGGGTCAAAATTTGCTACTGTTATTGTGTCGGGAGATAACGACTGCCAAATCAGTTTTGAAGGCTACCAGGTATCAAATCAAGGGATGTCCCTTGTTGCCGACGAATGCTTGTTACCTACACTAGACGCACCAGAGCTTGGTTATATAAGGGAAAGCTCGCCTGAATTATTTGTTTCTGATGTGTATTACAAAGAAAAAGACAAGTATGGTAATGAAATCACTAAACTGGCACGGCCCCTACCATTGGAGTATTTGCTTACTGATGTAAGTTAACTTGTAGTCGTATATTTATATATATACATATTTAATTTAAACTCAAAGCATTATGTTACCTTTACAAAAAAAAACATTTTTTCTCCAGTTTTTCCAAGGTAAAATATATGTATCAAATCCACAGTAGTTGCCCTCAACTTTTTTGGTTTCCTTTATTTTTTTTATTGTCAGTACTCGTAGAGTACATTATTTAAGCCCTAAATCTTTTTGTAAACAAAACACTATAATAAACTGTAATTATTGAGCCATTCTTTTGAGGGTCCTGCAATACTTTAATTATCTTGATCTATTTGCACCAAAATAGGCCTACCTTTTTTACAACGCATGTTGTGATGCGGAAATTTGTGTAGCCTGTATGGTTCTATTTCTATTCTATGTGGGTGAGGTCCCGCAGCGTAGCACGCTATGGGTCCTAGGATTTAGGCCACGATAGGCCCATTACCCTATAAAGCCTGACGGTTAAAGCCAAGCTGTAAGTTTTCAAACCATTTCTTCTGTTTTTTAAGGTTCCTACAGCATTCTCTCTGAACTCTCAGTACTCATGCAGTAACGCTGTAGCTGGCTTTACAGTTTCTTACAGAGACACTATTGGTGAAGTACAATCTTTGTCGTCACTTTCAAAATATTTAAACCAGTTTAAACCGGATCAGTTTGTGGATGCTGTGTCTGATTTTAACCTACTGGTGTACCTATACAGCAATGATACAATCTCATTTAAGGTAAGTTTACACACGACACCAGACACCATGATACCATTCTACAATATTAGTTTTTAACTATTACATTGTGTTTAACAATAATATGTGTAGATAGACTTAGTTTACATGCTAAGGATGTTTGTCTCATGGTGAAAGTCATAATTTTTAGAACTTGTTTCATGTTTTTTAACACAAATTATCTTTGTAATATGTTTTTTTTTTTTAATAGCTGTTTAACAGGGATACATGCAAATTTGGCACATTACACTGAAATTAACCCACATTTCTCTGTTTAGAATGAAATGGATGTGCTGTTAGATGCAGTCCGCACTCATGACAATGGCCTTGCAAGTCACTGGAAAGAATGTGCCAGCTGGTCGACACTGGAGGAGCTAATGAGACACTCAAATAGTCCAATGGACACAGCCTCGTCATCTCACCACTCGATGGACCCAGAGATGCGCGAAGCAATTGAAAGAAGTTTACAAATGCAATAAGAAATGTAATTCCACTGTTTACCAAGCAATACTTTAATGGTGAAAATGTACATCCATTTTTTCACTTTTATCAATTAAACCTTAGAAAATAAGTTTATTGGAACACCATTATTTTAAAAAAACAATGTATTTTTAAATATCACAATATTTATTTTGTTCTCCAATGAAAACTAGTCATATTTTTCCCTTGTTGTTATGCTAGTAAATAGCACAGGTGTGTAATTATAGTTTATTTTCCATAAATGTGTTGGACAATGCATTATATTTCCCAATTTGCTGTTTCACTTTCAGTTCTCACTTTAAAAGTTCAATAAATAATTCAAATTCTGTATCGCATTTCAAAAAAATACTCAGAAGAGAGACGGCCGATGAATTTTCTTGACTTGAAGGGACAGACTGTTATTACTATCATTGTTTCGACATGTGGATCCTTGTGCGAAACACTTTAATTGCTCCAACTCAGTGGTCATTAATGGGATACCAAAATTGTCAGACATAAAGTAAATAATAAATCTTTTGTACTTTAAATTTTTGGATAGCCTGCTACCTCAAATTTTGGACAGGTAAGCACAAAGTTTTTCGAATACAAACACCTACTTCAAAATATCTGATCTGCGTGTCACATAAAAAGTCATTTATATCCATTAATCAAAGACTCAAATCTTTCACTCTGTACCATTGGAGAATGGTCCTCAGCTAAAACTAAAATTGTGATGCACAATGAATTGAAATGATCTTAAACTGGCCCTCAACCTTTTTGTTCTGTATATCTTTACTCTTATCGATATACCAATTAAAAACAGCTAAACACAAACGTTTTACCCTCTGAATGTCAAAAGTTGCTATGATGGGTTTGTAGAATCGTAAATCGACGAGACGTTATATTTAACAAGGTCACACACAAACACAGATACAGAGGAAATTAGAACAAAGCAAAAAAAAATTGTTTCTATATTTTGAGACTGGGCAGGGTTTATTGTTTATGGAGAATAAAATAAAAACGTGATGACTAAGCAAATACACACAAGCGTGTAAGAAACACCTTAAAATAAAGTGTATTTAAAAAAGGAAACTACCACAAACACCGCATAGTTTATTTCGAAGATTATTTTCTACGTTTAGGAGATGAAGGTTTTGAGTCATGGCCGGAAGCTGAAGCTCTTTTTCTAGATGGAGAAGATGGCGCCAAAAGGTCATTTCGACGCTGGAATTCCTCTGATAAAAAAGCTGGTAGGTCAGGATGGAAAGCTATAGGGAATACATAGGGAGTTGTTATACTTTGATTAGTTATAAACTGATTCATACATCTGATGCCAAATATTCAACTAAAACATGGATGTCTTAATTATTGCCAGGCACACTATTTAAGCTTTTAAAATAAATAATAGGCTGTACCTTTTTATAAACTACATATAAATTCATTCCATACTGTACCCACAGTTGGGTGAAGGGTCACACTATGGCAAATATGCAATGTAACAAACACAGGGCAAATGGTTTCATGTAACACACAATTCTTCGTACACCCATGAATGAATTTTTTAGTAAGCTCAAATAATAAAGCATTTAAATTGTTTATCTCAGTTCAAATAGAATGCCTCTTCAGTAAACGTTATTTTTCAACTCTTTAAAAGGCCTTCTGATAAATTCTGATTGAATTCCAGCTCTGCACTGCCTGCATGTCATGCTCAAAGTCAAGTTAACAATGTGGCCTTCCATGTCCCATACATGGTCGTATACAAACTTACTTTGTGTGTTTCTAGATGATGTTTGTCGCAATGGGGAATCTCCACCAAAACTTATTCCAGCCATTGCTCCATTTAAACCTATGACAAATATTAAGTTAAAATAAGGAAATCAATTATAAAAAAAATGTATATATACTTGTTTACATTATAATAATATGTCCCTTAAAGCTATATTTGAATCAAATTATTCATAGAATAGCAGATACAAAACAAATTTTAATAGGTATTTTTTGATTACATTTGAACTTACTAATAATTTAACTTTGACATACAACAAAGAAAAAGTATGAAATTGTAAATAAGAGCAAAAAATTCATTTTTTAATGTTTTGGGCCTCAATGAATGTCAGTTACTACATAAGTGAGTTTGGAACAGAAGTGATTATTGTTTGGACTTTTTGTCATTAATTTTAGTACAGCAAACTTGGACAACCCCTTGTGTGCTTAAGACCACTAGGAGCACCTGCCATTATTTATGTGTCTTGCCCAAGGACAGACATGGCCACTACAGCGGACTTTTAACCTACCATTCATAGAAACTGCTTCTCTAAAAGTTTGAAGACGACTGTCACGGTTCGCTTCCTGGGGTCGATGGGATGAACTGGGTCGCGACCCACGATGGGGTGGGGATCTCCCACATAAATACCCAATCAAATCCTCTCGTCTGAAAACATAAATAGTCGGCGGTGGAAAATTTATTTCTACATCAAATTCAAGTCATGCTTCACATGGTGGTTAGATCAGTGTTTTTTTTAGGTTGATGATGTGACTTAGTTTTTTTCAGCGATATGATTTTTTATGGTGATAAAACTGATAATGCGATAGAAATGAATTGGAATTTTACAATGTTCTGTTTTTTTGGTGATGTGACAGAAATGACTTCGTTTTTCCACTAGTCTATCATGCATTCACAAGATTTTCTAAATTTTTGAGGTCATGACGCACTTAAGGAGGCAATACATTATAAGTCTATATTTTCGGTAATCTGATATTATAACTAGAACAAATATTTGATAAGGCTAATTTAACAATACCAAAAACTTGGACAAACAAAACGGTTTAATGTTAAATTATGAATTAGGAAAATAAAAACGCCTATGTAGAGTATTAGAGTTTCAATATTAGTATGAACATATTTGAAATGAGTATCATTAAAAACAAATACATAGGAAGACAATTTTCTACAAATAAAGTTTTCTTAGGTTACTGTTAGAACTGTTCCATTATTTTGTACATAACATGTAACAGCGCTGTTTATCGCACATCCCTAATCGTGTGTTTTTTTGCATTTTTATAGCATTCATAGCATTTTTATAGCACCACAAAACAGATGTTTTTACATTTTTTGGTTTGACAAATTTGGCTATTCCAAAAATTCAAAGCTGAAATTTCAAATGTGACAAAGCATTTGAAAGCTGGGTTAGGGGTTGCAGACTAGGGTTTAGAGCATTAAGAGTAATACAACATTCTCAAATAAATTTTACGATAAATGTTTGGTTTCTAAAATGATGAAGTGTTGAAAAACAATATATTGTAACACACATCATTCCATCTCTAAAGTTAAAATGCTCCAGAGTTAAGACTGTACGTTTTTTCTCCAAATAACCTGGTCATGTTTTAAACAATTTATAATTCTTTGAATGTTTTTTTGTCTACTACCAAATGGGAGGAGAAAATAGAATGAAAGGGTGTCCCATCTTCTCCCCTTTTTTGTATATTTTGAGATTCCATCATGGTTTGCATTTTTTTATGTAAAATATTTATTTAGATTATTATATAGAAAAAAGAATTGTTATTCCATATTTCGCATATTTTATGCAAACTATTTGTTTAGTAAAAAATTATATATATTTGGCAGTTACTGTATAATACAGGCTACTGTACAGATGCAAGTATATTGTCCAATTCTCCCATCATACATACTCTTGTTGTTTAGAACTCAGCAGAAATTCCCCTTTGTTTTGTTAGTGGTCTTCAGTTTTTAAACCAATGATCATTTTTAGAGATAATAAAATACTAGGTAACAAAAATTCATGACCCAACCTGTACACCAGACTTACAAATATAACTTGTCCACATAATCTAGAGCTTTGGAAACATAATGTTGTAGAAAACAACAATTATGGTAGGCACCCAACATGGTGTAGTAGTGTGGGCAGGCCAACCCTTTTTCTTTGAATTTTTTGCACCGCATTCCACAAGCTTAATAACCAGAGGTGAAATTTGTCATAAATTTCTGTGTCTAATTTTTGTATTTACCTTGTATTTATAAATGTTTGGTGCCTATGATTAAAGCCTACTACCCACATTATAGGTTCATGACCCTAAAAGGTATTCGTACTGCTTTTACAAGGCATAACATATATATCTAAAACAATTTTCATGCAATTTAATTTTCTTTTTACAAATGTTTTAACACCCTATTAATGCAGATTTATTAAATTAAAGTGAAACTGTGAAGATATAAATGTAAAGAAAGTAGAACACAATAATTCATTTGAAGGGTACAGCACCCCATTTTGTATGCTGTAACTGACTCGTACACAGAACTGCTATCTGAGGTACAGAAACTTAATTCAAAACACAGGAAATTAAGAATAATAACAAGCAAATGTTGTTTGTCTGTTTGCCAACGAACTGCTTCACATACTACATTGTTAAATTTAAATAAAATTTGTACAATAACCCAGATGTATGCTTGCCATTGCAATTAGTATTTAACATTTGTCACAACATACGTTTGAAATATGTTATAGTCAATAGTCTTTTATTACAGATTTAAAGTATATATCTATAGCTTACATTTATAATAAAAAAGCTTTTTTATAAATCTATTCTATATTATGCACTTTGTTGTAGATTTGTCAATTACTTAATAATATATCTGATAATCTTTATTTTTAGATTATTAAAAAAATATTTTACTTTTTTTACCAGAAATTTTTTTTTTTAAGAAAAGCGATTTTTATTACTACTATAACATTATAAACAGTGAAAACAATAGCAGAATATTATTTCAATACATTTTCAAACTGGGGTGTACATAGGTTTATCAAATTATGATTATAACACACACTGATCTAACATGTTTAACTATAAAAACTGAATTAACTTGTACTCGAACTGGATGAATGACAAAAATTTAAGTTGTAAGTAAATAATACTATGGTTACCTTATATGTCTTCGTTTTTTCTTAGCCCATGATAAAACTTCTTTATTTCTTCTATGATATCCTCGCTGAGCAGCAACTTCTGTCATGTTCTTACAGCCCTCGACGCTGTCTAAACAATGAAAAAAAAACGGATTTAAAAAAAACCTGCAAAATCGTAAGACAGATGTTTATACATTTTTTGACAAAAATATTAATCTTTGTCAAGTAAAATTTGGCGTTTTTAAAAATTCAAAGCTGACATTTCAAATGTGACAAAGCATTTGAAAGATTGGTATTTGAAATCTCATTGAGTTGCCAATTTTCCTTTCTTGCCTTGAATTAAGAAGAACTGCTAAAAACAAGAGAATACTTAACTTGTTGTATCTAGTGTAGATCTTTACAATACATTAAGTGAGTAGGCTTACATACCTAGTCAACTTTAATTGTTACCTTTGTACATGTTGGTTGCAAACTCAGCAGCACTTTGGAACGAAACCCACAAATCATCTGAAGACTGAGCACGATCTAATGAAATAAAATAATAAACAATTGAATTTATTTTCAATTTTCATTTAAAAAAAAAAATATATATATATATATACATATATTCTAAAGCAAGCAATAATATTGCCTACACACTTATATGTACTTTAAATAAAGGGACATTTATTTTGAACAAAGGCACTTGTTTCGTTTTATTTAAACAATGCATAAGAATTATTGATGTAAAGATCATCTTAATAAAAACTGGTATGGTTGATTTAAATTGAATGTCACTTACATACATTTGAATTCACTGTAACTTTGCAATGTTATTTTGAACAGTTTTGCTGTACAAGGATAAGTGTGCACAGTATATGACCTAAAGCTTGCGGTAGAATTTCCATTTATAAGAAAGGCTGAGGGACGTTTTATTTGTTTCAATTTAATGTGTTTAAAATTTCATATCAAAATTGGTGTAAATGTTTTCATTTTACTTGGTATCACAAAAAAGTTGTTTTCAGAAGCTAAAATTATATACAAGCAATGAAATAAATTGACCGAACCTTTATATAGTTGCGCAATAGCAGATGCAGTGGTTTGAAAGGATAGCCAGAGCTTTTGTTCCAGTGTTCGGCGCTCTGAAGTTAGTGCTGCTTCATCAACAGCTTCCACTTCAGCCTGGTTTTGATTGGGAATCACATAATTTATTCCATTATTAAGCTAAGTAGTTTTTATTTGGTCACTGAATTTATGTTGGATATAAATGGGAAAGCGCAATGTCATGTAGACTGACATATTACTTTATTTTTAACAGCTTATTTTAAACAAAGAGTCTAGTTAAAATTTCAACCAAGTTAAAAAATGTTACCATATTTATTTGGAGGAGTTTTTAACTTTTAAGATGCAGTAACCACAAATTAAAAGCAAAATAATAATCAACCAGCATTCAACGATATGAAGACCTATTCAATATTTTACCTTTTTCGGAACACAATTGTAATTAAATTGGCAGAAATCACAGCTTTGGTATTATATCAATTAGCTGTAATCTGCATATAACAACTATGGTGCAAAGTAGAAAAAATTCATCCAATACATACTTGGTCAGTTAGATACATAGTTATTGTCACTTGGCAAGTATGGGAAAAAAAGTTATAGCTACCTGCAGTAAGCATTGCTCCTCCCAATTACTAAACCATTTTCCCGGACTGTGATCCTGTAACTCACGATCACCCGTAAAGTCTTTTTTATTATTTTTTCCTTCCTCCATCTCAAAACACCAGTTTAAAGTTTTTACTGGTTTGTATGTGTTACATAATAACTATATATATATATATATATATCACTTACTACAGGCTATGGGAAAAATAGTTACGTATTATTTTAGTTATTGAGTATCGTTTTATATTAGGTGAATGATCTTAGGGCTTAAGGTCTCTTTAAAGGTTTGTGTAGAACTATTGAGTTACAGAAATGCAAACGGTTATATACGTTACGAACTTACGGTATATGGTATCGTTTACAAATTATTTAGCTAGTTTATTGGACGCATTTTATGTAAAAATAACGAATTTAAGTAAGAAGAAAAACACCGTAAAATATATTTGCACGTTGATGAGCATATGGACAAAACCATAAATGTACAAAAAGAATAATCAATATAAAACAAATTGGTAAAACAAAGAAGAAATAGGCCTAAGTAATTGAAAACTAAATCTATGCCTGTCGTGCAAGATTTTCCCTTTTCTCCTCGTAAACCAGTCAAGCATTGCGAAATAAACAACTACGCATGCGCAAAATCAGCTGTGAACCAAAAAACGTTTCTAGCTTTTTTGGGACAGTTTTATCGCAAAATATAGAGGAAAACATTGAGAAAAATGAACCCCCTAAATGAATTTTGGCCATTGGGCGTAAGTACTCATTTACACATTGGTTGCACGTCACTATGCATTTTCATTACAACACAAAGAATATTATCACGGATCTCCTATTTACCAGGTTACGAAAAGTATAAATTAATTTGTTTTGGGTTTTTACCAGGAAAAAATGAGTAGCTCCGAATTCGTGGCTTTATCTCCGGAGTATGACGACTTGACAAAGGAAAACGAAGACTTGACAAGAGAGATAAAGAAATTGTCTACCGAAAGACTAAAGTCGATTTCGGAACATAAATTTACAAATGCGTCGAGGGATTCTTGGTTTCGAACTCACAGTTTTGAAAATATAAGTTCCGATCAAGATGCAGGTAAATAAAATTGATTCACTTGTTGTATTTAGAATTAATGAAAAACGGAAATACATAGTACTGTGGGGAAAGATGGGACACCATGCACTATATTTCTCTCAACCAATTTGGTAGTAAAAAACAAAAACAAAGAGTTATAAAATCTTATACTCACAACACCCACACGTCGTTGTTTGACATAATTTTTATCCTTGTGATGTTATCGCATTAGACCTATAATTTTTAATTTCTTTGCAGAACGAACTTTTAAACCAATACCTCCAGACAGTCTTGATGGCGGAAAATTTACAGATTTTTCGTTCGCATCAAGTTTGCCATGTAAAGAAAATCAAGCGTGTCTTAACGGAGGGAGTTCTACTCCACCAGAAAAACCGTTCAATAGTGCATTTGATCAGTTGTCAATTGACGAATTAACGTCTAAGCTCGGGCTCGGGTAAGGGAGTTTATTATACATACCTGTTACAGTGACTACACCCACGGCCTACTAGAGATATCTCTAGTAGGCCGTGCTACACCTTATAATAGGGGAAATTCGAGATTCTGAACACATCAGTGCATTTTGTGGGAGAACTTTTTAGATCGACTAACATTATATACACTTTATACTACAGCAAGATCTATGTAGTCAGGCAATTTCTGTTTTATACATGCAGGGTTCTACCAAAGCAGTTACCTGTACCGTCAAAGCGATTGATCGGAGAAATAGCTTTTCAATTGGATAGGAGAATTCTGCACAGTATATTCATTCACAGAAAGCGATTATACGGATTTACGGTTCGAAATATTGCAGAGAAAATAGAGGAATACACAAAAGATTTTGCTTCTGGCACCGTGGATCACGAGAAAAGAAATTCTCTTCTTGTTAAACGTGATGCAACTATGGAATTGTTGCGGAATTATGCCGGTTACAATCAAAAGTACCACCCCACCTTTTCTGAAATGTTGGTCAACAAGTTCGGTGTTTTAAGGATCGATTCGAGTTTGAGAAACGGACAGCAGCAAGAGCTAATGGACCCCACGTATTTAAAATCGGCAATTTTAACAATTTTGGAACCGAATTATACTTATGACGCATTGATATTGCTTGATTCGTTGGTTGCGTTTGCAAAACACGACGGTAAACCACTTTTTGAGTGGTGATGTCAAAATAAATTGTTTTAACACTTGCAATACGAAGTAGTAAATTTGTGGTTTATGCTGAACGACTAAAAATAATTTAACGTTCCTGCTTTATATTAACCAATGTTTCATCATGTTTTTAGGATAAATTTTTATTTCCACAAGATTACCAAGTTTTGGCGAAAATACTTATTCATCAGGTGACATGACGTCAGAGATCTCCGTACCACCGTCAGCTGACTGAATAGTTTGCTTGTTGTTCACTTTTGTTGAAAAATGAGATTTAGTAAATTAGATGTTATGTCCATATCTGAAACAAATAGCCTGTTTTGTTATGAAACGTAGCACCGATCAATTTGAACCCAAAACATAAAATGCCGCGCTAAATATATAACTATCGTCTCGGGTTTGTCTGATTTATAAAGGTCTGATCCGTAGCCTCAGGGGATTGACGTTGCGCTTAGTTTAGTGTAGGCAAATTTATTTAGCTAAGTGGTTCAAGTGGAATTTATAAATTGTATTTTGGAATATATAAATAATATTTTAAGCAGAAAACTCATTTAAATACGAAATACCATTGTGTTGTTGATATTTTTGTTCGCTGCTTGTACAACAAAACTTTTCATTGAGTTTAAATTGTATTGAGTGTGGTATGATGAAACTATTAAAGTTATATGTCACCTAATTAAATAGTCCATATACTATATAGTACTATTCTTATTACATTTTTATGAATATAAAAGAGCTAAATACAAAATATTATACATAAAAAATATTGTATATAATATATGTATTTTTATTATGTTTCACTTTTATCACAATCAATGTGTATATGTAAATAAATAAATAAAGAAATATCGCTTACCTACAGTTCTTAAAATGCATCCATGCACACCCAAAAGGCCGAAATAACCACCAATGAAATGCAGTAATACACCATCAGTAACAACTAAAAAGCAATCAATACTAAGAACATAATTGGCATTGGGGTTATGTGTGTAACCAGTATTTAAACCAAATTTATGTGAACGTATTACTCCAAACCTGGAGAACATTTTTGAGGAGACCTCAGGCGTGAAAAACGGTTATTTTTCTATGCGCGTTGTTGGCGTGTACAATCACTAAAACTTGGTGTGTAAAACTCATCTATTTCCGTGCCACAATAGGAAATCATGTTTTTTTTTATTAAAGATTTGGTTAATTGTTTAGTTTTAGCATGTGTTGGACAAACTATGACGGGCATAAACAAAAGCTTGTTTACAAACTCCTGCATGTACCTTCCCTAAAATTTTGTTATTGTCTCTATCCCACAACTAATATAAAATATCTTATTCTTGAAATTTTTCTAATTACTTCACATTCATACAACAGCTGCCATATTAATAAAACTGTATGCCTAACTTTTTCATATGGCTAAGATTAAACATATACATAAGTTATGATTCAAAATCAGAACCTCTGCTTTACTAAAACAAGTTCAAGAAATAATATTCTGGGGTTAAACAGCTACCCATTTTCTCTGGCGTGTCAATAATAGGTAATATTTTAAGAAAAAACAACTATTAAATAGGCGTTTATGAAGCTACCTTTTCAGTATAGCTTTAGGAAGGTATCAGTATACCATTAGGAAGGTATGAGGTGTTTGAAAACACTCTTTCTGGATAAAATTATTTACATATATATATAAAAAATACCAGTTTTTATTTTAGTTTTAATATACCTGGATCCATAGGAGGACCCTAATCTTAAATAACAGATTAGACAGGCCTACCCAGGAATTTTCTGCACTGCATTAATCATTAAACTGTACAATTTACAACCAATAATTTGAATTTGTTTCATAGCAATGAGCATCCAAATTGTAGCCTCCCCCACATTTTAAAAAGTTTGACGCCTATGACTTTATCTATGCTTTTTCATACTACCTCTTGCTCTCATTATCACAAATCTCTTCCGCTGTTTTATTTTTCATATCAACATTTTGCTATTCCATTCACATTGCTTTTATCAGAATTTCTTCAATGAAATATCTATTTAAACTATGACTGGCAAAGTGGTTTATATATTCCTTTCTCTTACTTACACAGGTTGGTGAAATAAAAAAATTGAGTGTTACTGGTTTGCACATATTTTATTTTAAGTTCAGCATGCGACAACATGTGAGATAAGTGATGGACCAAAACGGATCGAATACTTATCTTTCTCAACTGAACATAACAGGTATATATATTAGGCCTATTCCTTATATTTATGTTCGTTAAACCAAGAAAAACTAGAGCCCAGATTAAGGTAATATGTATATAGAAATATTTGTTTAAATAAAAATAATGGCTAGAGCCGAGATTAAGGTAATATATTGAAATATTTGTTTAAATAAAAAAAATGAATGCTTGAAGTGACATGTCACTCTACAATTTTAAAACAAGGGTGATATCATACTTTTCCGCAACCCAGTTTTAGGAGTAAATACCTTTTACCCTGCTGTTACATTTTTATACAAGCAAATCCAAATATACTGCGTAACCACATAATTAAAAAATTGTATAGGCCTATGCTTAACTTTGACAATTATAAGTGTATCGGCATCTCAGAATGTTACCCCAGCTTTAACCTTTAAAAATCGTCTCACCTTAGTATTTCACTTTTAGCCAGTCACATAACCAGTATTTTAAAAACCACTTAAAAGTCAGTTATTCATGTAAAAAACTGTGTTGGGTCTCATAGGAAAGCTATTTCCATTGTCAATAATGAAAGGGACCTTGGATTGTGTCATTCAAATTATATTTTTACTTTTTTGTTACATTCATTCTACAGAACTGATTATTTGATTAAATTATTAGACTGAGACTGGTAATTCATATTTAATAATGTTTATTGCATTCTTAGGGGTATAAACACCTTATGATAATTTTAACAACATTTATATATATCCACTTTATAGACTTGAGTCTGCAATAAAGTTGATAGTTTGATTTCTGATTCAAAATGAGTCACTTTTATAAACACCTATCCAAATTTTTATTAATTGAACTAAAAAAGGCACAACTGGCCTATTTTTCCGCACATAAAAAAGTATCTCAAAAAAATATCTCAAAGTTAATGTCATTTCTGATTTAAAATTAGTCAATTTTATACACACCTACCTACCCAAATTTTTATTTAATTACTAACCTAATAAAGCATTGTTTCCCTAAACATATTTCCATGCTTATAAAAAATGTTTCGAAATTCCAGTTCTACGAGGGACAATTAAACCAATATCCGGTAACTGGATCTTTGGTTCACCTCGTGTTCCTGATTCTTATGTCACAATCACTATTGATGGACAACCTCCAAAGAAGACCGGGATTTCCAACAAAACCAATAATCCAATATGGGATGAAGCGTTCACATTGTAAGTTGAATTTTTGCATTTAACATGTTGCACATAGGAGCCTACCTTTTGAAAACTCCCAACTTTTGAAAATGTATATAAATATGAATATATATATATATATATACATTTTTGTTTCTATGCGTAGCTTTATTGAAGTTATTTCCTTGTTGTCACACTATTAGCTTTTAATAGGGAATAGGCTTATCATTGCACTATCACACTGTATAGCTTTATTTTAACACATGTTTGTGACATATTAAGTGTTAATGCCTTTATACTGGATGTTTATAGGTACCTTGATTTTTTCCATTGCATACATGCAAATCTTGCATACCCATGTTGGGCACCTATGGTGTTGCATTACCAATACATTGTGAATAGCATTTTCTTCTTGCCCTATGACAGAGGAATCTTTGGTGTGATAAAAATAAAATTTTTAATCCCGGAAGAGCCTATTCATTTATTATATACTATGTATGGTAGCAGAAGCAGCATGCAATTTTTCATTTTCATCATTTTGGCATTTCTGTTTCCTGAATTAGGCTATTATGTGTTTATTTGGGATGTACATTCAATAAAATAACTTAAACAAAGTCCTAACCCCATTATAACCTAGTAAGCAACTACATCTCTGTGCAACTGTATGTGTCATGGTAGCAAGCCCATAACATACTTTGGTTCTTGCTTATTGCTTGTATCTGTATGTTAAATATATGCAACAATTTAAATAAGTCTGTCACACTTTAATTTTGCTATTTTCTGGTTAAAATATATCTCCACTTTTTACAATCCAAGTTTTGACAGATTTGAAAAATCTAGATTTTATATAGATTATCACACAATATCCCCATTTATGATTTAATTTATTCACATTTCTACTTGTTAAACGACACTAAGTGGCTATTGATCCACTGCTTTAGCCACTAATAGCTTTTTCTAATTTATAATTATTTTTTATGAGATAAACAACAATTTAAATGCATAAAATAGAAAATATCGCCCATAATATAACTCGAATATATAAGTTTAAAATTTTCAAAATTATTAATTTAGGCATAGGCGGATCTAGGATTTTGCTGACGGGGGTGTTTATATTAGGTCACTCTACTATGTTACCACGCAACGAATCGGTACGCTCGCGAGTATCAGCGACCTAAATCTGTGCTTTTGCGCGGTAAATTGAATTGCCGTATGGTGAACGAAATAAAAATGCAGCAGCGTCAATTACCTGTACAAAACATGAACGTAATGGTCTGCTCTGAACAAATTGTATTGAAATACAGTTCCTTGGATAATAACAATCAGACATTGTTACCGAATTTCTTTAATTCTGTTTTCGTAACAATACGCATTATTCGCATGAACTGTTAACCTTTGCTCTAATGCAACTAAGTTAATATAGTTAAAGTATTTATAAAACGTCAAGGAATACAGTTAAGAATTACTTAAAAAATGAAACAGTCAAGTTTGCAAAGTTATTTTAACGTTAGCGAAAAAGAAAACCCGAGTACAAAGCGACCTCGTTTGACAGTAGAAAGTACAGAGACAGAACAGCACCGAATTGGACACGATTGCCAAACTTCAAATTTACAAAATCCCGTACTCCAACCGTCCACAGGTGCTTCAAATTCAAATCAAAATATTTCTTTGGGACAAAACACTGCTACAACTGACATTGGCCTCTATACTGCACATCCAAACCTGGTTAATGCCGAAATAAAATTACACTTTTTGAATAATCCGTGGGTTCCTGAAGAAGAATATGCATTTCCAATCTTTAACAGAACAGTAAACAGAAAAATTAGGAAGCAGTCCATTGCGCGAAGTTGGTTTTTTAAGTTTCCGTGGTTGGCTTTCAGCCCAAGTAAAAAAGGCTTATTTTGCCGCAGTTGTGTTTTTTTTGCACCAGCAACATCGCGTGGTTTAGCCCTCAGAAATCTTGTTCGTGAACCGTATGGAGTTACAGCTACGCAAATTACCAAAGCTATAAGTAATTTGGCGATACACGAGCAGGAAATGTACCACATTGATGCTACAGAAAAGGCAAACAGTTTTAAAAGGTTGTATTCGTCAAAGCGCGGAGATGTAGTTGATCGAATGGCTGCACACTCAAATGAGCTCGATGTTATGCGGCGTCAGTTTTTAAATTCCGTTGTTGAAACAATTAAGTTGTGTGGAAGGCAATGTCTACCTCTTCGTGGCCATCGTGATGACGGTCATCTAATCTCGGACGAAAACGCACTTCCTCAATCAAATGACGGAAACTTCAGGGCTTTGTTGCGGTTTAGGTCGGAAGGAGGCGATACTGCAATTACTGAGTATCAAAAGAAGGGTCCATCCAATGCACTGTACACCAGTAAAACAATTCAAAATGAAATTATACAACTCTGTGGGAATTTTATCCGTACTTCGATAGTGAAAGGTGTCAACAATGCGGGGTATTTCTCCGTACTTGCTGATGAGACGACGGACATAGCTGGAAACGAGCAGATGTCAATCACTGTTCGCTATTTATTTAATCGCTCGATAAACCCACTGTTTCCGGATTGGCAAGTGGATGAGGCATTTTTGGGGTTCGTGATGGTTGAGGATCTCACGGGCGAGGGATTGGCACGTACCATCTTGCAGTCTCTCGTGAATTGGGGAATTTCGCTTTGTGGTCTGCGTGGCCAAGGTTACGATGGTGCAGCCAACATGGCAGGTCGATTTCGTGGAGTTCAATCTATAATTTTGGAAAGTCACCCTCTTGCCTTTTACACCCATTGCGCTTCACACAGTTTAAATTTGGTCCTTATGCGCTCTTGTGAAGTAAGAGAAATTCGGCGTGCACTTAAAATTGTGTCCGGGGTTGTTACATTTTTCAGTTCCTCGTCCAAGCGGCAGTCAATTTTGCAGTCGGCGATTCGCCAGATGTTCAGTAATGATGCCACGATCACTGCAACCAAACTAACGAAATTATGCAATACCAGATGGGTTGAGCGCCACACAGCGGTTGTGAAATTCTTAAAATTGTACCCGGGCATTTTGCAGGCGTTGTTGCAAGTTGAAGAATTTCTCAACAATACCGTTGCTTCGCAAGCAGAAACGCTTCGTCTACAGATCACCCAATTCCCGTTTATACTGGCATTAAACACATTAAAGCTTTCCACGGAAATTCTGTTGTTTGTGACCAAAATTTTGCAGAAACAAAACATGGATATAGTTTCAGCGTGTGAAGAAATTGGCGACGTTAAACGTAAACTCGCTAGTCTCAACCAGGAAGATTTCCGCTTAATTTACGAAAATGCAAAATTACTGGCAGCTGAACATCGGATTAGTGTTCGAGCAAGCCGCTGCAGCGTAACGGAAATAGAAAATGAGGAGCAGATTTACGAAAAAATGTATTCTACAATGTTTGTCCCGTTTGTTCGATCACTGAAAGAAGGAATGGACACGAGGTTCAGCTCAATAATCTATAAGGCTGCAATTATTAATCGATTAATTCCTATATATTTACGTAAGTACTAACATAGGTTTAGAAAATTACCTTTAATTACATTCCTCATTGTTATTAAGATGGGACAGAGTGCGACGTCGGCATGTTTCGTGCAGTTGCTGAACTCTACGCTACTGATATTAGTCAAGAGACGTTTCTGCTTGAGGTGCCGAGGTGGCACCGTAGATGGAATACAGAAATTAGCGGGAAGCAATCAATTGTCGATTTACCCCATGATTTGAAAACTACATTAAATCATTGCAACCCCAATCTATTTCCCAACATTCTCAAGCTTTTAAAGGTGCGACCAAATATCACCAACCCCATTTATTTCCCAACATTCTAATTTATTTTGTTTCTAGATATTTTGGACATTACCGATCACAACGGCTACTGTCGAACGCTCCTTCTCTAACCTTCGTCGGCTAAAAAGTTACTTGAGAAGCACAGTGGTGCAAGATCGATTGTCTGGACTGGCTCTTATTAACATCCATTCAGATATAGACATACCCGCTGAAAAAATAGTGGAGGAATTTTTTCGAAAAAACCGACGCAAAATAAAAGCGTCTATATAATGCTTCTTCATACTTGTGCGACTTCCCTTTGTTGTTTCGTTTCGTTAATAAAACATTCTCTGCACATTGTTCAACTTCTGAATTTGTAACACCTCGTAATTTAAATTACCACGGCCTACTAGAGATAGTAGGCCGTGAAATTACCTAGGGGTTTGGTTACGATTCTTTTGTTTGCGACTGGTGGGTTATTTTTAGAAACGATTGTGGCGTCACTAATCGGTAAATCACCAAAAATGCGATCGATATATTGGCGAACCAATAATCAGTCGTGCTCTAATTTGGATAAATTGACTTAGTTAAGCTTTCTTTGCAACCCTGGCGTTCCGTAGCAAACAGGTATTTACGATCACGAATTACCGATTTCTCCTATAAGCTGCTTGTCCGTGTTGAAATAGCTAAAAAAGGTTTAATTAATGCATACTTGCCAGTCAATTATGTCGCTTTTATCGAAAAAAAAAAATTAAAAAAAAATTAGAAAAAAAAATTAAAAAAAAAAATTTTTTTTTTTTTTGAAGGGGGTGTTCGAACACCAAACACCCCCCTCTAGATCCGCCACTGAATTTAGGCATACACATCATAAAATTGACAGCTCAACAATACTTTATTGCTTGTACTAAAGTATTATGTGAATTCACCATCTATTAATGTCATTATCTGCACAACTGCACATAAATTTAGTTTGTTCAGTATTTGTTTAACTTGTATGCTGAATCCATATATCAATATTGGTTTCCTAATTACACCATACACACTTTATTATTCTAGTCTTTTATTTATTAATGCATTATGTATTCATATGTTTTACATCGATCAGTTTAAAGTTTATTTATTTCCTGTTTATAAAGTTTGTGGTGGCTGATGGGTGATAAATTTGTATGGTATTTAGATTTGCTTATAAAGATAGCACCAGTATTGTCATTTATCAATCATCATATTTAGCATTATGTAATACATATTAAACCTAATGTAAAATAAATAGCCTGATTTTGGTTGATAAGTTAATGAACCACTTTGAATGTAGCAACGAGATACAGTGTGTGTGTAAACATAGGCTATAATAATAGTCCAGCAGCTTTCTATATAGGCTCTACATTAATCATTATTAGGAACATACTCATATTAAATTATAAAATCGTAGAGTGGGAAGAAAATACACTTTTAGCACATAACATCCAAACATCTGACCCTGTTTTGAACAATTAACAACGGTCTATGGGAGTTGAGAAAATGGGGTTTTATAATTCTTTGAAACTTCTTTGTTTACTACCAAATAGGACCGGAAAAAAAATGAATAGGTTTTCCATCTTCCTTCACCTTACTGTACATATGTATATGCTTTGTTGCCCCAGATTATTTTATATTTCCTATAATCTGATATTCAAGCTTTAGAATCCCTTTTACCTTACCTACCTTTCCTGCATGGGGATTTTATTGATTAGTTTTTTTATAAGTTATTTCCCAGCTATAACATTTCATTGGTTTATACCTACATTCTACATATATGACATATCAATATATCATTAATATGGTTATATTTATATACATGCTATAAGGGTATCAGGGGTTTACAGGTATATAGTATGTTTTTGCTTTACCGCTGGTATATATCCAAGCATAACCGGTTTGGCTAGCTTTATGCTGTAGCAAAATATGTTTATAACCTTATTGGTGGAAATTTATACAGTTTAATAAATATGATTACCTATTACTTCCAATCCAGAAGTGTATATAGTAGGGTGGGGAAGATGGGAAACCTGTACCACATAATATTGATATTCAGATAAAATGATCTGTTTTAAACAATTAACAACGATCCATGGGAGTTGTGAGGATATGGTTTAATAGTTTTTATATAAGTTTACTACCAAATGGGACAGCAAAACGAACAAAAAAAGGTGTCCCATGTTCCCCCATCCGCTATATATGTACTCATTATATAGCATTTTACACATCCGTTAAATTCTTGTTTCATCTCAGATTGGTGAATGTACAAAGCATCATTGAGTTTAAAGTTTACAATTACTTCTCAATGAGAGCAGATACATTGATTGGAGCAGCAAAATGTGATATTCAAGATATTCTGAAGAAACATAATGGAAAAAGTATGTTTTTATATCTCTTTTAATGGTTCACAGGGTAGAATACAGTACAGGTTTATTTATTAAGTGATATTGGAACTATTAAACTTATATGAGGTGTCTGGACTTGCTGTTCCATATGTAGTAAAAATCTTGAACACTGGATAGGGGCATGTGTATGCCCCATTAGGTTCTTAATGTCAAACAGTTGATTCTGTGTTTTCTGAACTACTGATTGACTGTAGCAATGTAGCGAAGTCAAAACAAAAACATAATTTAATATTATCAATTATGATTCATACCACCCACCGAATACATATCATTATACCATCATATATACCATGAATGAACATAAAACATACATACACATTGTCATATTTTTAATGAATTCAATACCAGTCATATACATATACTCTTTGGCAACCAATTGATAAGTTGTATTCATGGTTCTATAAGCCATTGGTAAGTTTGTAGTTATTGACTGTGTATTCACATAGCACAACAAAAAACGTTTTAAGTGAATGTAATGGTTCTAATGGAGCATATGTGGCTGTGGCCCCTTAGGATTTGTGTTGTTGTTACTTACAATATATAAGCTTTTAGAGTTCGCTTTGTCATCCCTTTATTTTGATTTTGTATGTCTTTGTCTTTACATTTAGTATTCAACAATGAAATAATTACAAAAGCATTATGTATTAATATTTTCTTGACGGACTACTGCATATAGAAAATAATAAGTTACTAGAAGAGATGACAGCATTACCTATATATTAAATATCAGTTTTCGCTTTATATATATATATATATATATATATATATATATATATATATATATATATGCATATTAGAGCTTGTTGGGCTAGTAAAATATGGAGGTTTTTAAATAAAAATTGATAACAATCTTTTTAGAAAATAAATGTTCTTTTTTTTTTTTTTTTTTTTAAATATTTATATATATATATATATATTATGTATATAATATTTATAAAAAAATGTATTCCACAGTTGAAAGTTTAGACCTTGCTCTTAACCTTATGGTTCCCAATGTTTCAAAGCCATCAGGAGAGCTTCAAGTACAACTTGATGGCTTGGTTGTTCAACAGCCGCCACAACCATTAACCAATGGGACTTCAGGTACAGTTTACGACTTTTATTGCCATAAGATTTTTATCACTTGCCTGATGGCTTTATGCCTATATCAATAAAGTTTATTTCACGATAGCTAGTGTCAGTAACTTTTAACAGCCGCCTTCATAGGTGTAATTATTTCAAATGGTTGTAGTTGCAGATGTCATTGTAATTATAGTAGTTCAGCTACAATATGTGATTTGTGCTTTTTAAACTGGTAGAGCATAAAAGTTCTGGTATTTTTGGTCGAAATATTATATTTTTTTAGAAAATAAAGGTAGGCCTACAGTAGTAAAAGCAAAAAAATGTTTGTAGAACAGAATTGCCTCTTGTTAGTTTAAATAGGCTCGTGACTCGTCACTGCAACCATTGTTGGCGTATATGTCCTTGGACAAGACACTTAATGGCAATTGCTCCAACCCAGTGGTCACTAATGTTTTATCCAAATTATCAGCCATACATAAAAAAAAATATTCCAAAAAATTACACAAAGTAACATACATGGTAACGCATAAGCTGGCACGAGGTGTATGAACACCCATGTTAGAACGACTGTTGTTTTCCCACCACCCAAGGACAAAGCATGTTACATTCATTCATCCAAATAAATTAAAATATTCTATATATGTTATATTATTTTGTTAGTTATTAAAGTCGACTTACAACAGGGTTGAATATGAATGGCGATCAACATAACGAACCATCAACATCAGCTGTCCCCCCCGCACCCCCGATTCCTCCCCGCGTTGCCCCACCTGTCCCCCCTCGTCCAGGTAACTTGCGGCTGTTTTGAAACATCATCGTCACATTTTCAGAATTTTTATTTTTCAACATAATCAGACAATCTGCGTAATATTGTTAAATTCAGTTAAAATTTTAGTTGAAAATTATTAAGATCTTAATGATGTATTGATTCTATTGAATGCAATATACTTGTCTTTGCTTGTTTGTATGGACGCATAGCAGAAGGAAAGCTGTTTAGGGCAGAAACACGACCTGCTAAAACATGATGTCTGCGTAACATGTTAAACTTTAAAGGGCCTAAACACACCCCACGTCACTTTTATTTTTTATGGTAAATTCATAAAGCGACCGTTTTATTGATTCCAAAAATACTTTGCTTATTAAAATTGGTCCAGTATAGGCGGAGATATTCGTCCTCAAACAGTGATCTCTAGCGCTATCTTTTTTTTACTACGAGCTCCGTGATTGTGACGTAGGAACGTACTAGTCACGTGACTGATTCATTCGTAAAAGCGAAACCTGCGTTTTTTTGTGCTTTTTTGCGTTTTTTTTGTTCTCTCGTTTTTCGCTGAAAACACTGCCTCTCGCCTTTCTGAATGAGAGCGGCCACGCTTCAACAATTTTGTTACGTGTTTGTCACGTGGGTAGTACATTTCTCAATTTTTTTCGCCACGCAACTTTCAAATCAGTTTTTTGAATTTCACGGTGTTTGAGCTGGAATATCTTTGGTTATACAGAACCGATTAAAACAAGTAAGGTGTCGTTGGAATTAGAAAAACACACTCTATCGATTAAAGCGAAGTACATTTGGGGTGTGTTTAGGCCCTTTAAGTTAAAAATTATTATGACCTCATTAATGTATTAATTCCATAAAAAGCAATATACTTTCTTTTGTTTATTTGTGTAGTCACATAGCAGCAGGGATAAGCTATTTAGGCCATGGAAGTGGCCTGCTCAAACAAATAATGTCATGCCTGTTGCAAAGATTGGGTGACATATTACCCCGAACCCCCTTATCTTATGCCATGAAAAATGGTTAAATAAAAAACACTGGTCTATACCCGTAATTTAATCAGTAAAACAGTTTGCTTTTCATTAAACTTAGGTAAAGTATTCTTGATCAAAATTTAATTCAACTCAAATTAAACAAGTTGTAACATGCCGTTGAAATGTTTTGGATTTTAAAAACTATGTCAATATTTTCTGGCTTACTGCCATAGGTTTGTTTATTGAAAAGTGGAATAGTATCAACAGAATACACATGCCATGTATTTTACAGATACTTTATATATTATATATCAATTTAATATCTTTTATCAGCGTAAATCAAGTGAAACACTTATTTCAAGTGATTTACTAAATCTGTAAAAAAACGATTCGGCCAAACCAATTACTTTAGTTGGCTTGTCACTGTATATCTCTTGTAGCACTTATTTATAGAAATATTAAATAACAGAGGCAGGCGCTGAAGCGGAAAGCACGCCATCGCCGAGTTTACCTGAGCGTCCGGTGCCTACCCCTCGCGCAAATGGGTAAGTATAATATTTCTATGGTTGTATAATCTGTTTGTAGAATCTGATATATAATTCCAAATTTTCTATTTTACAAGAAATCATAGCTGTTGTATAATGTGTATTGTATTCTAGCATTCAGTCTACTAAATGTTTTATACACATTTTTTAGCTTTTTTTAATTGTTTTTAATTCTGTGGATTCATTATTATTATTTATTACATTATATATATACATATTTTTTTTATATGTGCATATAATATAATGTATATATATATGTTTTGTATAATTTTTTTCTATCTGTTTTTTTTTTAATTTGTAATTTACCCAATTTCAGTCCCCATCCGAACCCCAACCACCCCCGACCCCGTAAACAACCCCCATCTCGACCCCCACCTGCCCCTAACAGCCATGCACCCCGACCCAACCACCACGCTGCCCCACCCCCCAGCAGTAACACAGCCCCAGTTGTGGGTAAGTTGTTTATTATGATTTTATAACTGGAATTATGTTTTTTAACAGTATATACTATTCTGTTGACTATTATAAACTGTAATAACTTTTTAGTTTGTAACTTTACTTTAAATTTTCTGGAATTGTATAATTATTGTTAGTTTTATTGTTATGTTATTTAAAGTTATTTTATTGTTATTGTAATGGTATTTCAAATTGATATTGTATTGTTAATAAAGTAAAATTCTTGTTAGCCAAACAACTTCATGCTTGTTTTTCAGGAAAGTCATTTTCCCAATATTTTTAGTTAGTTTTGCAACAAAATTTTAAGACCTAATAAGAACTTTTTCATGTAAAAAATGAGATCCAGAAATAATTTATAATACAAGAGTAAAGCTGAACAATGCAGCAGTTTGACAATGTGAACATTAACTTATGATTTATCATTGCTGATTTTAATCCTTTTTTAAACTGTTTTTGATTGCACTTCACATTAAATTTTATGTTCAAGCATAGTTTACCAAACTATAGTTGATATAAAATGAAAATTAAATAATGTTTCGTCATTTAATACAAGTAAGTTAGGCTATTATTTGCTGCATGCATTTAGTATAGTTTATATGTAATTTTTTTTGTAAAATTGCCTTAAAAATGCTGTTCAGAATGTCCCACTTTGGGAAACCCTGTTGTAGTAGTAGTAGCCATTTCCTTTTGTTTATCAACTGTGTATAAATTTGTTTAACTGTATCTTGCTGTATTCTACTTGAAAGGCTAACATATTATGTTTTATTGTTTTCCCTACAAACTTAGCAATCCTTGTGTTTTATTTAAATATTTGCTTTTTTTTATTACAACTAGAAAAAATTTTATGTTACACTTTATATTACAACAAGGGAAAATGATAAAAATGACATAAATTACAACCAGAAAAAATGATCAAAAACGCAAAATCTTTATTTGGCTTTTTACTTGATATTACAACTAGAAAAAACACATAAACATGACCTAAATTAAAACTAGAAAAAATGATCAAAATGACAAAAATTACAACTAGAAAAAAATTTAAAAAAAGAAAAAGAACAAAAGATCAAAATAACCCAAATTACAACTAGAAAAAAATTAAAAACACAAGATCTTTCATGTTTACCTCACACACACAACTGTTCCCTGCATCACCATCAACATACAGCCCACTGTATTAAACTCTTCTTCTACAGGAGCAGTTTCCTCATCCGCTGCAACATCCAACTCAAACAACCATCCTCCGTTACCAGCTGGGTGAGTGGCTTCATTCTTTAAGTTATTGCTTTTTTATTGCTGGGGTGGGGGAAGATGGGACACCTTTAGGACATAATATCCAAATACTCTGATTATGTTTAAAACAATTAACAACGGTTAATGGGAGTCGTAAGGTTGTGGTTTTATAATTTTTTGAACGTTCTTTGTTTACTACTAAATGGGACGAGAAAATTGGGTTAAAAGGTGTCCCATTTTCCCCCATCCTACTGTATTATTATTTTTACACCGTATTAACTGTGCTGTGGGGAATTTTGTAAATCTGATTCTGATCTAGTGTCATGAACTTGTAACCATGTAACGGTCTGGTTTAAGTGTTGCAAAATATGTAACAAAAAAACACAATTCGTTGGAAATGATAATTGATTTTTGTTTTTTATTTATTTTGTAGTAATTGTTTTCCTCAACGTCACTTCGATATTAGAAATTTTTACAAAGATAAGTAGAAAAAAAAGTATTATCACAGCAATTTGCAAGCAAAGCTGTAGCCAGATATACCAGTATATGTTAGTGTTTTGCATTTTAGTTTTTTATATTATGTTTTGTACATTATTTGTGAGAGTTTTATTGTTGTTGCAAATTGCTTAATAATACATTTTGGCTCAGAAACTTGACACGTACCAACGTTTAATGTTAGTAAAATGACATTTTTAAGGGTTTGGTTCTTAAAAAAATCACAATAGTTAGAACAAAGCATTTTTTTGTTGGTATGCCCCTATAAATATCACATTAAACCTGGTCACAACAGCATTGAAGTGATGGGTTTGTTACTTTTTACAAACAAAACAACAGCTTTTGTGTCATGGTAATAACACCATTGGAATTTACGCTATTATTTATTTCCACGCAGCTGGGAAGTTCGTATTGATAGAATGGGCCGAATATATTATGTTGATCATAACACCAAGACAACAACATGGGAGAGACCAGAACCACTTCCAGCAGGGTATGTCTAGTATTTGTATCTTTTTATGCACTATAAGTTTCGATCTCCACCAGTCGTAAAAAAAACTTGTGAAAAAAAGAAAAAAAAAAATTTTTATTGGTAAAAAAGTTAAAATTTCTTTTAGGTGAAATAATTTTTGGTAACAATTATTGGAAAGTTTTCTTTTTTTTTAAAACATTTTTTCTTTTAAAATACATTTTCTGCCTAAGAGAGTATTTTTAAAACTTTGCTTGGTCACGTTTCAATAGCTTTATTTGGTTTGGTTGCCTAGTAATGGTTCTGAAAGCATTTGTATGTTAATACAGGACCAAATTCTTTTTTTTATGATTGATATTTGTTTAATAGATGAAATTTAGGAAATTACAAAATTAGGTCATTTCTCATTAAATTGTTCCATGTTATTTAGGGCATAAAAAAGGCACTGGTTTAAAATGTTAAAAATAATTAATAAAAATACAATTTGGTTTTTTATTATACTTGGATTAACATATTTTTGATAAAAAGGTTATTGCAATTTAAATTTAAACAAAAGATATATATATATATATATATATATATATATATATATGTATATTATAAAAAATTCAATTGAAATTTTAACAAAAACAACCTGTTTTGATAAAAAGTTCAATTGAAATTTTAACAAAAACAATATATTTTTGATAAAAAAAATCAATTTAAATTAAAAAAAATTGTATGCTAGATGGGAGAAAAGACTTGACAGCAGAAATAGAATATATTACGTGGACCACAACACACGTACAACAACCTGGCAACGCCCAACGTTACAGCGTGTGCAAAACTTCACTGACTGGAGAAATCAGCGGGAAAATATTCAAAACCAGCGTCAGGTGGGTAGTCGTGTGGCTTGTTTGTTGTATCTTGTATATATTAAACTTTTTATTAAAGGGAGGGGGGTGGGGGTGGATGGGACACCCTTTAATTTTTTTCTTGTCCCATTTGGTAGCAAGCAAAGTGCATTTAAACAATTATAAAATCCTATCCTCGCGACTCCCATAGACCGTTTTTGCTTGTTTAAGGTGCAATCAGGATTCAGGATATTTGGATATAATATGCTAAAGGTGTCCCCACACTACTATATAGTGTTTACTGTATGTTAAGATAGGTACATGCTGGTCACACCAATGTATATATACATATATATATATATATATATATATATATATATATATATATAGAAACACAATCTTTTAGGTTTTCTAAAATTTTTTTAACAACTTTACTGAGCTTTAAATTTGAGATATCCCAATTATTAAATTTTTTCCATCAACTTTTCTAAAACTGTCATTTTTGTTGTAATATACAAAGATTGACAGTTGTTCCAAAATGTTATGGGTACACTTACATTTTCGCTGATTAGAGACTGAATATCCAAATTTTCCAATCACATTGTATTGTCATTAAGGTGTAACTGTCACGCCTTTTACTCAGAAACATTATTTCTTTCTTTTTTATCAATAATCGTGTTTTAACAACTGTTGTTTTACCGTTACTACCCGTCTTTTCGCTTATATAAACTCTCCTCTTCGTTATCGTGACCAAAAGACAAAATCAATTTCATTCATTTATTCACTTATTCATTTATGCGTTTATGCGTTTGTTCGTTTATTCGTTCATTTATTTATTTATTTATTCAATTATTCACTTATTCATTCATTTATTCGTTCGTTCATTCGTCCGTTTGTCCGTTCGTCCATTCATTCCTTCATTCCTTTATTCCTTTATTTCTTTATTCATGTATTAATGTATTCATTCATTCATTCATTCATTCATTCATTCATTCACAGGCATTCAACCAGAGATACCTGGTATCACCTGCAGCATCGGAAGCAGCAGCATCAACTTCCACATCCACTCCTCAACCTCCGAAACCTCCCCAGCAACCCGAAGATGGGATGGGGGTCCTCCCTAAGGGCTGGGGTAAGTGATTTAATCTTTAGGGGTCAAAATATTGGGACTTTTACAAGGGTAGTGAGTAAAAAATAGTTTTCATCGTTGTTAATATTTTGTTTTGTGAATCCTTTTAAAGCTTTTTGGGATTTTTTCTAGAGATTTTTTAAATAAAAAAGTCTTTTAAAGAGAGGATAAAAGTATAATAAAGATACTGTTTGTTTTGGGTTATTTAAAGACTGTTTTACGGTTTTCTATACTGTCAGACTTCATGTAACAAATTATATGTTTTGTGATGGTATATTAGTATTGGGTTGTTGTGAATAAGCTTAGCTGTATTTCTATAATTCTTTATTCACTATGTCATTAATGGTTTATTGTTTAAATATTCATTTAAAATAAAGGCCGTAGACACCTGTTATAATTTGTCAAATTTGTTTATTACCTTAAACAAATGAAAATTATCATATACGTTTAAAAAATGTGCTGTATATTCAAATTTAATTTCTATACTATGTATTACCACATTTATATACTATGTATTAAAATATATATCAAGTATTTACATATATACCATGTACTAAAATATATATTATGTATTAACATAAATATCATGTATTAAAATATATATTATGTATTAACATATATATCATGTATTAAAATATATATTATGTATTAACATATATACCATGTACTAACATATAGAACGAAGGGTGGAAGCAAACGGAAGAGTTTATTTTGTGAACCACAACACGAGAACAACGCAGTGGGAGGATCCACGCACACAGGGGTGGGTGGCTACTATGTATTCACAACTCAAGGCTAAACGATATTATTTTTTACCGATACTTTAACAATATTTGCCAATATACTGAAACACATAATATGATCAGTATTAATCAAAAATTAATACCTGTATTCAAGATACAGCAGTTTATAGTAGAAAAAATTGGTTGGTCTGCATGTTCTTAGTAGGTAATATCGGTGAACCGATATATCGGTTGAGCTCCATTCACAACCACTATGTACTTCATAGGATAATGTGTATAGTGGGGTGGGGAAAGATGGGACACTTTTTATTCTAGTTTCTTGTCCCATTTGGTAGTAAACAAATAATTATTTAAATGTTCTTTGTTTACTACCAAATGGGACGAAAAAACTAGAACAAAAAGTACTATGTGCTTTATAGGATAATGTGTATATAGTGGGGTGGGGAAAGATGGGACACTTTTTACTCTAGTTTCTCGTCCCATTTGGTAGTAAACAAAGAACATTTAAATAATTATAAAACCGTATATTGTGTGCTAAAGGTGTTCCATCTTTCCTACTATATAACTACCATGTAAAAGCAATATACATTCAATGTATAGTAAATAAAGGAAAAACATTGTCTATTCAATATATGTATGGACAATTATTATGAAACTATAGTGTTTTCCAAGGAGAGTTCGACAAAAGTAAATCTATTTCATTGCATAGTTACCTAAATACAAATCCAATGTATGTTTTACTCACAGTATGAAAAATACAAATACAATGTAGTTTTTACGCGTAGTCGGCAAATTTAAACCAACTGTAACTTACACACAGTATCAAAAAATCGCAATCACTGTATATTTTACACACAGTATGGCAATTTCAAAACCACTGTATATTTTACACACAATATGAAAATTTCAAAACCACTGTATATTCCGTCCACAGTATGATAAACGAGGAGCCCATGCCTCAAGGTTGGGAAATGAGGTTTACAAACGAAGGAGTTCGTTATTTTGTCGACCACAACACAAAACAAACTACATTCACAGATCCAAGGTCTGGTTCTAAAACATCTGGGTACGTCGCCGTTGTTTTTATTTTCCTTAACTTGTTTTTATGTTTCACAAACTAAACTTCAATTAAAGTCAACAGTATTTTTTAAACAGTACCTCTAAATATATTTAAAAAAATTGGAAAATAACTTATTTTTTTATCCAAAATATATAAATCATTTATTCACATACTTGAATTAAACATTTCTTGTTAACTATTACTTATAAAGTATTACTTATATTATTGTATACACCCCTAGCAGAGGCTGCAAACAACTACGGTTTTTGCATTATTACTGTCATGTAGTTATTTTTTATATTTATTCTTTTTTATGTTGATATTGTTGTAATTCTATTATTCACACCACCACATTATAACAGTCGAACAGGTTCATATGGCGTTCCAATAGCTTACGAACGGAGTTTCAAGTGGAAACTTGGTCAATTCCGTTATCTCTGTCAGGTATGAATTATTAATGTATTTAAATCCTTATCTTTATATTCTATTCTTCTTAAATCTCATTTTATTCATGATTGCTATCCCTGAAATAAAGTGCTACCAATTGCCAGTCTCTATGCCCTTTTTACTATTTAACCTATATTTCACTTTATATAGTAATAATTACGTTATTTTTGTATAAAAATTTTAATGCTTTAAGTTATTCATTATTTTAAAGTGTTTAAAGAAAGTTAAACATTTTTAGATTGCGGCGAAAAGTTTGATACAATATTCTATTATTTTCCCATTTTCTATTATTTTCCCATTTTTTCTCCTAAAATGTTTCATGGAAAACCTAATAAATGCTTTCTAATTAATTTACTGGTAGTGGGACACGTTTTTTTCCTTTTAAAACTGTTGTATTAGCACCGGGGGACATCAGGGAAAATAATAACATCATTTTTTAAATATTATATTTCGCAGCCCTGTAAAAATCAAAGAATGTTATAGAAAAAATGCAAAAACCCCACCAATAAAAGGAAAAGCACAAACTATCAAATACCTTGAAAAACTGCTGTACGCCATTACGCATGTTTGAAAGCTTTAAGGACTCTAGTTTTAGAACAGCTGCTATAGTGGAATAAAAAATTAATTCAACACAGGCTTGGGTGTCCAAAATATACCATTGCCAGTAGAGACCTTGAGTTTAGGAGACCCTATATACTGATATTCCATTCACTTATTTCAATAATCCCATTTTTCCCAGTCGAATGCGTTGCCCAGCCATGTTAAAATCAACGTTTCTCGCCAATCTATATTTGAAGATTCTTTCTCCCAAATCATGCACCTACAAGCATATGATCTTAGGAGGAGACTTTACATCATGTTTAAAGGGGAGGAAGGTCTTGATTATGGGGGCGTGGCAAGGTATTGTGATGTCATAAGTGTTTTTTTGTGATGTCTTTATGGTTTATTAAAAGAAAAACGAATATTGTAGAATTTTCTTAAAATCGTGAAACTTTACTTTTTTCTTGTATAATGTTACACAAATTTCATTGACAAAACACTTTTATTTGATATTAAAACATTAATGATGCCTTGTACAGAGTAAATTAGCCCAAACACATGTGCATAGGAGCACATAATAAACAAATTTAACTATACAGACAGTTTGTGCCTTTGTAAATATGCACAACACTAAAAATAAAAAACAATATTTTTTATTCTTCTTATTTGCCCAACTTTACCCTGCATTCATTTATTACATCACAATCCGATTATTACATCGTATAAAACATTCATATCATTATCACAATGCGTTTTAAAGTGAAACTAGATGAGCATAGGTTAATTATAAACGTAGGTGTTTGGTTTAAATATCCATGTTTTATGCTATAGTTGCAAAAGAACTTTCCATTACTATTATAAGGTGCTGTTTTATTCTAAAAATAACTCAATTCTATGTTAAATTTGGGCTAGAATGGCGATAACTGCCATAACAAATAATACAAGTCTAAAAAATAAACGGTATCAAAACTATGTAACTCCTTTAACTTTCTGTTTTATTTCTATTCTATGTGGGCGAGGTCCCGCGACATGGTACGACATGGGTCCTAGGATTTAGGCCAGACTTCTGGGATTTACGTCTACTTTAACCCTTATTTTCATTACTAAAAGTAAGGTTTGACCTGTATTATTTGCAGAGAATGGTTTTTCCTCGTTTCCCACGAAGTGTTGAACCCGATGTATTGTTTGTTCGAATATGCAGGAAGCACGAACTACACTTTACAAATCAACCCAGCATCAACCATTAATCCTGACCATATGCATTACTTTAGATTCGTGGGGAGGTTTATTGCAATGGTAAGCATGGGTGTAACGTTTTAAAATCTTTAAAAGTTTGCGGTGAAATGGTTAAAGTCTAGTTACTCAAAAATTTAAAGTTGGAGTTCAAGTCGTGTTATAGTTAAGTGCAAAAAAAATGAAAATATTTATGACAAATTTCAGAAACTATATTAATGAATAAGGAATACCGGGGTTGTTCAACCTTTTGCATACACTCTAGTGGGCACTAATGGTTTGTCTAAATAGAACACCTGTGTTGTAATGTCTGTCTTCCATTTGACGTGAGGATAAATTAGTAAAATTTAGGTTTCAATTTTATTCTATGTGGGTGAGATCCTAAAGGGTGACAGGCTATGACACCTGAAATTTATGCCAGAGTTAGCCAAAATATCCCAACACCCAGGGTGCTATAACCCAGTTAGTGGCCTCTGGGTTGGGAAATGTCGTCAAATCTCTTGTCTGAGGACACATACACCGATCAGTGTCCGGTATCGAACCTAGTATCATTGAGTTATGATACAATGGAAGTAATATATAGCAAGGTGGGGGAAGATGGGACACTATATCACTTTATTTTCTTACCACGTTTAGTAGTAAACAAAGAAAATTCAAATAATTATCAAACTGTATCCTCACGACTGCCATAAGCCGTTGTTGATTGGTTAGAACACGTTCAGGATATTTGGATATTAGATGCTAAAGGTGTCCCACCTTCCCCCACCCTCTTATACTTCTAGTCAGAAATTTTTCAAAAAAAATGTTTGTTTTTTTAAATTAATGAAAAATTTTTTTGGGGGGTTTAAAAGGGGGGGGGGGTCACGACTCCTGAACCCCCTGGCTGCGCCACTGCTTCTAGTTGTAATATTTATTCATGTTTACCCTCCAGGCACTCTACCACGGTAAATTCATCGACACTGGCTTCTCCCTTCCCTTCTATAAGAGGATGTTGAATCGTAAGTTGACGATCAAAGACATCGAGTCCGTGGACGAGGAGTTCTATAACTCCCTCGTGTGGATAAGGTGCGTTAAATGATTTGTTGCTATGTCATAATAATACGTCAATGGTTGAAATTTTGTAGTTTTTTGTGTTTTTAAACTAAACGCATATTAAACTATAGGTTAGTTATTTGTCTTTTTAAATAAAGTATTATTTGGGAATTGACTTCAACTATGTGCAAACCTTTGTTCCAATTTAACTTTAAATAATAGAGAAGTTATGCTTATAATCAACTAATACTACAGTATATATGATTTACCGTAAAAATATGGTAAAAATTTAGTAAAAATAAGAAATGCTAAAAATTAATCAATTTATGACAAATTCTGATAATAAAATTTTTCTTGTTTTTTTTATATTTATTTTTTAAACTTTTCTTGTATTTTTCCACAGGGACAACAACATAGAAGAATGTGGGTTGGAACTTGACTTTACCATGGATTTTGAAGTTCTTGGTAAAATAGACACCATAGAGCTTAAGGATGGCGGTGAAGACATTCCTGTCACTGAGGAAAATAAAGAAGAATATATAAGGTTTCTATGTTATACCATTTTTTGTTTCTATGTAACTGTATTGGTTTTTTTTAACGTAATTTTAAAAAGGTTTTATGTAAAATATTAGTATTTTTTCTTTCTTTTTGTGTTTATTATATGTTCATTTTCATGTTTATTATAATGTATACAAATAAATATTATTATAGAGAATTTTCATTTTGAATTAAGCTATCTCAATTATTATTCTATAAATCAGTTCTTATTTTCATGGAAGATGGGACACCTTTTCATTTAATTTTCTCCTTCCATTTGGTAATAAACAGAGAACACTCAAAGAAATATAAAATCGTATCATCTCAACTCCTACAGACCGTTGTTAATTGTTTAAAACACGACAGGTAACTTGATATCATATGCTGAAGGTGTCCCGTCTTCCCCCCACCCCACTATATATTATATAAAAATACATGTGTTATTTTGTATCATACGATTCTATTTTATATTATTTCTATCCCACTAGGTTGATGATTGATTGGAGGTTTTCACGAGGTGTCGAAAAACAAACAAAAGGTTTTCTCGATGGATTTAACGAGGTTGTCCCTCTTCAGTGGTTGCAGTATTTTGATGAGCGAGAATTAGAGGTAAGATTTCTATGTTTTTAATGGAATATTAGAATTTCTATTTTTTAGTAGGATAATAGGATTTCTATTTTTAGTAGGATATTAAGATTTTATGTTTTAATAGGATATTACGATTTCTATTATTTACTAGGATATTAAGATATCTTTGTTTTAGTAAAATACTAACATTTCTATGTTTTGTGAAATTTTTCCGTTTGTTAAAGATTTCTATGTTTAAAGTTGGAAGTGTATATTTCGCTAATATTTCTATGCTTGAATAATATTTTGATTTTTTCTACATTTTTCTGTCCGAGTAGGATTTCCATGCATTTTTTCCCCCAAAAATCACATTTTTAACTAAAGCAAATGATTTAAATCAGCATAAAAAGTTCTTTAACAAAATAATAGTTTAAAAGCAATAAATTTCACTTTAAATCCACAGTTGATGTTGTGTGGAATGCAAGAGTTCGATGTTGAAGATTGGAGTCGACACTCAATATATCGAAACTACACCAAGAATAGTAAACAGGTGTTTATTACCTTATTTAATTTATAAGATTTTATGTTATTTTTGTTGTTGTCTGTGTTTCTGAGATACTACAGTACATGCTCATTCATATGGTACAGATTTGTTAAATTAGTTGTTGTAAAAATACGTTCAAACAAAAGTGAATCTCAAATGCACACCAGACGTCTAGACTTATTTTATTACCTGTTTTTTCTGCTTTTCTTGCCAGGTTTTTGAATAATTTTCCACCTACACCAGATAATCAAAAATAATTCATGTAATAGTGCTATAATCCAATTCAATATAAAGTGTTCTCAAACTACTGGTGTCATTCTTAGTTCTTAAAAGGCGTCACATACTCTGCTATTTTTTGTATGAATAAACCTAATTTTGTTCACAAAAATTCAAAAAATGCAATTAAGAAAACTTTTTCAATTTTTTAAATCGTTTGTGTGTCCTTAGTTATAAAAATAATCATAAATTAATTCTTTGTGTATCTTTATATGTTGTGTTGGGAAAAATGGGACACTTTTTTATTCTGTTTTCTCGTGCCATATGGTAATAAACAAAAAACATACAAATAATTATAAAACCGTATCCTCACGACTCCCATAAACCGTTTTTAATTGTTTGAGACACAATCAAAATCTTTTGGTATTATGCGCTAAAGGTGTCCCATTTTCCCCCAACCTACTGTATCATTTACTTCATACATATCCTGTTTAAGGTTCTATGGTTCTGGCAATACATTCGCGAGATAGACAATGAAAAGCGTGCTCGGCTGTTACAGTTTGTATCTGGTACATGCAGGATCCCTGTTGGTGGATTTGCTGAACTCTTAGGTGGGTTGTTGTGTTTTGTTCAATTCTAAGGTTGTTCTGGGGTAACGGGCCAAATCTGGCCTTTATCCCAGGTCCTTAAGGACCTCACCCATACAGAATAGAAACCACTTTATAATTGGTGGATATTAAAAATTTAGAACAAAGTAATAAAACAGTGCCGTCACCAAACAAGTTTTAAACCCGTTTTTTTTTTCTACTAACTGTTTTTACTGGGAGCTGTATGCTATGATACCCTTTGTTGTGGCACTGGAAATAATTCTATCTTCTTTTTACAATGGAATATTCACTATATTCCCTGTAATATGCTCTTGTAAAAAAGTTAGTATGATAATAAAAAATAAAAATTTTAATATATATATTTATTTTAATTTTTACCAAATGAATTAGAACAGAACCTATTGATTTATTAGGTGTAAATAAAACTTCTGTTTCTCTCCTAATTTTATTATAAATAACAGAATTACAGCACTTCCAATTTCTTTATATCTATTATACAGGTAGCAACGGACCACAGAAATTTTGCATTGAGAAAGTTGGTAAGGAAACCTGGCTTCCACGAAGCCACACTTGGTAAGCATTCATATAAAAATTATGTATTACTATTTCTTGTTTTCGTTTTTGTTTATTTAATAAAAAATTCATAAAATAATAAAACACACCCCGTGAATGTAACTTACTTTATCCTCCTGTGGCTGGAAAATGACAATGGGTAAACATGAGTGTTCTGTTTCATACACCTCGTGCCAGCTTACGAGTTACCATGTGTGTTACTTTGTTGGTGATTTCTTTTTTGGGAGTGTTTCATGTGTGGCTGATAATTTCGACTACCCATTAGTGATCACTGGGTTGGAGCAATTGCCGTTAAGTGTCTTGCCTAAGGACACTTTTTTATCACTCATTTTTAACAATCCATTTTCTCCAATTCAGTTTCAATCGGTTGGATCTGCCTCCTTATAAAAGCTACGAACAATTAAAGGAAAAACTAACTATGGCAATAGAAGAAACTGAGGGCTTTGGCCAGGAATAAAACCGAAGTATTTACGATGATAAGTTCAGCGTCCTGGGCCCAGTATTAGCGGTGGGACCACTAATTACTTGTTGAGTAATTACGTAGAGTAGAGCCCTAGCCAAAATGTATAATTTTATATTGCGTTGTTCAATTTTCGTTTCTCGGTCGAAACGAAGTCTTTTTTCATTATCACGTCATAGTACTTAGCGTTGCGTGAAAGGATGTGACATCACGTCACAGGAGTGCAATCGGAGCTTTTTAATTGGTCGGTAGCTCACTGCTGTGATGACGTGGCACGAGCTCATTGGTCGCTTAGCAATGCAATGTGATGCAACACAAGAGTTCTCGCATATTGAGCGACGTATTTTATTTATCCACTCATAATGGTCATTGTTGTAGAACAATGGTTCACCCTCAGACCGTCTGAACTATGCACTTTCCAAGGAGCTTAAGTTTGCTCCGTTGCGTCATAATAGCTATTTGGTATGACGTCAACTTCGCTGACGTCATTTTAATTCATTTTCACTTCTTACGTCATAATAAGCATTCAAGGTCATTTTCTTTATTTAAAACCGGTGTTTTTATTTTTTTTCATGACGTCACGCAGTGGGACCGGGATTCCTCTGTAATGACGTCACAGCCATTACTCTGTGTGACCGTCATCATGGTACGTCATAATGCAGCATTGTCTTTCGACAAAGCTGTTATAGTCTGGTTTATAATTGTGATTTATGTTGTAAAGATTTGCAAACATATCTGTGTTTTATGCTGTCTATTGTAAAAAATAAAGCACCACAAATATAAAGAAACTATTTCTTATACCTTATCACACTTAACTTATGAGGCGCGAAGCACCACAAACTTAAGATTATTTTTCTATTTTAATCAATTTTCTGGCGACTGTTAAAACTTTGCGCGAAGTACATTCACCAGCTACCATGTTATGGTGTATGGTGCGTACAAACGCGCTATATTATAATGTCATCGTGATAATCAACGCTTCAGTGGAATGTACGAAGTGTCAAGCGCGATGAAACAATAGCATATTATCACTTAAAAGAAGTATCATTGTACAGCACAGACAGCGAAAGTTTTAACGTTTTAAACACAGCCATTTAGTTACCTCTGTCTTTGCCCTATGAGCTGTATTGAACAGTTACAAACTAAACCCTTTTTTTACATTTATTTCAGTTACAGTTAGCTATAAGTATAATGAGTGACGTAATTGGTACTCTGACCCCACCAAACGGTGAAAAGCAGGACTTCAAGTTCAAAATTTCGGACGATTCGCCAAGCGTGCTGCGGCAAGCTGTAGAAAGTTTGCAAAAAGCCAGCGGGGAGGCCGTGACGGCATTAATAAACGCCGAACGCAGCGAACCGTTGCCGAAAGTTCCAAAAACTGATGCCTAAAGTTCGTGGTGAAAATCGTGATGCTCAAAATCGGCGTGTACTTGTGGATCCATGAGTTTCGGATCCCTTTCCTCCGGATCAAGATGAGCCAGGGGATGAACCACTTTATGACTTTCATGAGGCTCTTCCGCTGTTTTGAAATATTTTTTAAAAAATAGAAAAATAAAATATTTTTTTAATAAATATTTTAACATTTCCTATGTGGTTGATTGTATTCTGTGTGCAATTTAAAGAAAAGTTGTAATTGGCTTTTTAGTTAATATAGCGAAGTTTTGTTACGGAAAAATTAGGAATTGCCACTATATTTGTTAAGTATTGCATTCGGTGTCGTGATATATATATCTGAACAGGCGGATAGATCGGACAAAATAGTAGGAGTCTTATTAAATACGGACCGACTGGCAAACGGTTCAGGGCAAAATGTTATAAGATACACTTTTGCACCGTTCCAAGGAACAATTCTACCGTATTTACCGCCACTGTATTTTTAAAAATGCGTGTGCGTAGTGGCGTCGCCACCCGCATATAAAACGAGACTAATTTATGTTTTAGGTCAAAAAAGTACGTTGGCTTGACAGCGAGCATGAGAAGCACGTTTAACACGGGGACTCACGTATTTCATGCGTGACTGCCTTCTCCAGCATTTCTTTCTCTTCTTTATTCCACCTTTCTCTCATCTTCTCTTCTTCCTTGACGTCATCAACCGGATGAGCATCGTCATGCCACGTGAAATCATACTCCGGTTCGTCGTCTGCTGGATCCTAGTATGACGTCAGAAAAACTTTGTTTATTGACCCGTTGAGGACGTCACGCATTACGTCACTGAATTAGTAATTAGTAAACCATATATGGGTTTGCACGACTTAATAAAGTAAGCATTTGTGACGTACGCAGTCACGACGCAACAGGTCGGACATGACCAGTTATGACGTTAGCACTTATGACGTTAGCATCTATGATGTAAGCATCTATGATGTAAACATCTATGACGTAATCACCGGCACACTCGAAGCTCCGTTGCTCTCAATGAAGAACCTGATTCCATTAGCTGTGACGTCACCTTTCGGCTTGAATGGCTTGACCTGTGACGTCATTGCATGAGTTTAAAAGTCGAATTAAATATTTATAAAGTTTAACCACAAGATTTAGTGAAATAATTATATTGTGTATGTTGCATCGACGGCGATGAAAGTCAATAAAACTACATTGAATAAATGGATGTAACACAATACCACGCGTTTTTAACACGATAAGTAGGGTGGGGAAAGATGGGACATCTTATTAGTTTATTACTTCCCTTTCTCGTCACAATTGGCAGTAAACAAAGAAAATTCAAAGAATTATAAAACCATATGTTCTCGACTCCTATAGACTGTTGTAAATTGTTTAAAACACGATCACGATATTTGGATGTTATTTGCTAAAGTTGTCCCAACTCCCCCCACCCTACTATTAACACGCGTTAAAAAACTCATGTAACAGAAATGCAACCAAGCACAGTAACTTATAATTCATTACTATTTTTGCCGAAAATACCTTCCCATCCCTTGTAAACATCTTGAACGAAGGGTAAGAGGTATGGACGTCTATTTCGCCATCATTCTTCGAGACGTCCATACGACCAAACACAACGGTTGCGTTGGATCTCATGTCTTTAGCTGCGACGTTTAGTACTGGGAGAGCTTTTTCGGATCCTTGGTCACCGGGAACGTCTAATACGAAAGTAGTAAAGGTTACCAGGAAAAAGTTTTGATAACATTGCTGTTATATTTTGCCAAAATTATGCTAATAAATGAATTTTTTTTTTGTTCGAGAGAACGTAATATACGAGTATAGCAATATATCCAAATATTAGGGTGGGGGAAGACAGGACACCTTAGCACATAGTATCCAAATATCTTGTGTTTTAAACAAACGTGTTTTAGACAATTAACATCGGTCAATGGGATCCTGAGAACACGATTTTATAATTCTTTGAATGTTTTTTACTACCAAATAGGTTGAAAAAAATAAAAAAAGAGTCACACCTTTCCTCATCCTACTATGTATACAATGATAACTTTAGTGTTGCACGAAAATCTATTAAAGGTACTATAGAGCACTGAAATCCATAATTATGGTTTATTTAACCACCTATATATATATATATAGTAGGGTGGGGAAAGATGGTACACCATTGGTACATAATATCTGAATATCCTAACCGTGTTTTAAACAATTAACAATGGTCTATGGGAGTTCTGAGTATATGGTTTATAATTCTTTGAATGTTCTTTGTTTACTACCAAATGGGAAGAGAAAATAGAATGAACAGGTGTCCCATCTGCCCCCATCCTACTATATATATATATATATATATATATATATATATATTGGCGGGATTGTAAAATAAACAACTACTTACAATACATCATAAATATAGTTCGACGTTTGTCCTTTATAAAGTCATCATATGTTGAACCAACCAAAGTTTTCACATCATAGGTGTTCCAATCAGAAGGCTGCGACTCGCTTCGTATATTCCTCTGTAAAAAATATACGATATCTCTTTTAAATGCGAGTATTTTGACCATTATCAGTGTGTTTAATTTGTCTATCCTATGCAGCTTTAATAGAATGTAAGTTTATATTTTTGCTTCTCGTTTTTTTTATTGACAATACAGACACTGCTGACAATACAGAGAACCCGTCCAAACAGCATTGTAACTCATTACATATAAAACGGAACACCCAAACAGTACTAACACCGCCGTTTTTCCATTACACCTGGATTATATAAGTTACATTCATTTATTTATTCAAGTAAATTTTAACTTATGGCCAGTGTGTTGCAGCAATGTCTTGGGGCAAAAACATGATTTAAAAAAAAATTATATTAATCAACATTACACGAAAGCATCTTAAACAACCTACACCGTTAAAAGTTATTCATACCACTCTATACTCACCTTAATTTTTCCGTCTACAACATCTTGAGTGAAACCAACGAAAGCTTCATAACTCAAAGCATTTTTCGGTTGAAGAAACCGTGAATGGTATTTATCAAATTTCGTCATCCTGTTACATGGTAAGTCCTTATTCTCATCCACGTGGTAATAGTTGACCGCACTCTTTACATTATCACGTGACGTATCCACGTGGATGAATACAACTTCGTTCTCCTGTGATGATGACTTCACAAAGAAGATTTAAGTATGTAATTACATTTATTTAGATATGTAGTAGGGTCGGGGAAGGATGGGGGACACCTTTTTATTGTATTTTCTTGTCCCATTTGGTAGTAAACAAAGAATATTCCAAGAAATATAAAACCGTATCGTCACGACTTCCATAGACCGTTGTTAATTGTTTAAAATACGATCAGGATATTTGGATATTATGTGATAAAGTTGTCCCATTTTACCCCACTTCACTATATATATTTTACCCCACCTCACTATATATAGTAGGGTAGGGAAATAGGACTGGACACCTTTATCACATAATCTCCCATTGTTTTTAATCTTATTTAAAGAATTAACAATTAAAAACGCGCTTTTAGGGCCGTAAGATTTCGGTTATATATTTTGTAAATATTTTTGTGTACTAAATATTGTAACAATAAAAGATAACGCAAACATGAACCATCATGCCCCAACTTACAATTATTTTTTAAAATATACTACCAATTATAGCGGCAAATATCTCAAGTATAGTTCATTCATAGCTATTATATATTTCCTAAAAAAACAACACGTAGGATTCATTACCTTTGCCTTGAAATGTTTCGCTGCGTCTCGAAAAGCTTTGAATGTTTGTTTGTAGTTTCTATCTTTACTGGACATGAACAGGATATGGTGATACCCCACGTGAGAGCCGTGTAGCTTGTGGTTGTACTAAGGAAACATGAATGACTTCGTCATGGAACAAAAACTATAACTGAATAAATGAAAATCGAGTTAGCTTAGCTTAGGGTGTTTTCTTTTCTATGTGTAGCTGATAATTTGGACAACTCATTAATGACCACTGGGTCGGACCAATTGCAGTTAAATGTCACGCCCATAATGGTAGCAGCGGCGAGCCTTTATTGAACTCTTCTTAAGAGGCAGGCGCGCTAACCACTTTGCCACGAGGGCGGATATATCGTAGCAATTTACTTACTGCCACATCATAATGCTTGTAAACAACAGGCGTTGATTCTCCAACTACAAACTTGAGCAAGTCATCCAGGTTCGTCACATCACCTCGGTAAACTGCTTTGTCTCCGTCTTCAAACTAAAAGTAGTAATTAAAATTAATCATTTTCTATGTCGCTATATAAGATGGGATATTGTTAGCAAATAATTCTCTATATTTCCTGATCGCGTTTTGAACAATTCAACGTCATTTTAGAGTCGCAGGAATACCGTTCTGCATTTCTGTAAATATTCTTTTTTACTACCAAGTGGGCCGAAAAAGTCCACAAAACTTTGCAGTAAACCTTCATATCATGCATGGTTCCTTTCTACACGCACGACCAAATATAGAAAAGCGTTTTATTTTTCAATAGCAAAAACGTGTTATGGTATAGTAGGGTGGGGAACATGGGACACCTTTTCATTTTATTTTCTCGTCTCATTTGGTAGTAAACAAAGAACATTTAACGAAATATAAAACCGTATCCTAACGACTTCCATACACCGTTGTTAATTATTTAAAACATGATCAGGCTATTTTGATATTACGTACTAAAGGTGTCCCATCTTACCCCGCAGAACTATATATCTTACCAGCATAGCGTTATATAACTTTTAGTGTTGACCAACCTGTTTGTAAACTGTGACCGAACCATGGTTTATCCCTAGTCGTCTCGCAACACTGGCTGACGTAATTATGGCGAATCTGGGCTGTGGTAATCGTGGGTCGTACACGAAATGTTGGCTCACTCTGTAAAAGTTCTTGTACGCTGCTTCGGGTGCATTCTGTTTGGAAACAACTTCTTAAATAGTTGCAATATCATAATAATAACTTTATTTGTCTCTTCGATTATGGTAGCGAAGATTTAAAATTATTTTCCATGAAAAAGCAATATAACTAAAAAACAACAGTTGTTAAAACACACTTACAGTTAAAACATAATATTTACATTTATTTGGAAGAAAATAAGCGTGGTCGCTGCACCTTATATAGTGCTTCTCAACTTAATATTTGGGTTACGACTATAAAAAAGAGTCGCCATTTGATATGGTATAATAGTCGCCTACTCGTAGTAGTTTAATTTTATTGTAATTGTATAAGTTCACCTAGTTTTACTATATGTTTTACAAAAATTTCTGAAAATAAGTTTGGAAGTTGGCCTAAACCTGGCTGGTAATTTATACATACTGTTTAAGTCCCCGCGAAAATGGCCAAAAAACACACAACTATTAATTTCTACTGCGCGGTTGTATAAATTAACCATTTGTATACCGGTTTAACCATTTTAGTACTTGGGCTATATATTCTTACCCCAGGGAAGCACCCTAATACCACAGTCTTGGATTGAATAAGCTCGTCAAACTCTGTTTCAAGATTCACAACGATTGGAGTGTTCATGACGATCTGTATCCATACTAGCCAATCATCCGCAGTATTGTAACCTAAATGTTGTGAAAATATTACCTCATGCATAATATTTTGGGGTCAGATGGGTTATGTTTTTTCTCATTGATCGTCCCATTTGGGATTGACCAGATATATAGTAGGGTGGGGGAAAGTGGGACACATTTTCATTTATTTTCCCGTCGCATTTGATAGTAAACAAAGAATATTCAAAGAAATATAAAACCGTATTCTCACGACCTAAAACACGATCAGAAAATTTTGATATTATGTGCTAAAGGTATCCCATCTTTCCCCACCATACTATATATTTCCAGAGTCGTATAACCATATCCTCACGACTGTAAAAGAACATTGTTGTATACACACACGATGTGTAAATGTTATGTGCTAACGCTAACTATATTCGGCATACCTACAGTACCATTTTTTATTTCTCTATTCAATGGCTTTATCAGTAATTTTAAATTCTGTCATACTGCAATGCAGGTGTGCCATTGGCGTATAATAGCCTTCGAATGTCAGCTATTTACAAGATCCCCATAACATAGTCATAGAAACACCATGTAGTCCAAGTTGCCGCCTTTGTGTGTACATAATCAAGCAAATGTGCTCACTTTTGCAATAGGGTTAAACAAATTTGCCACAATCCAACCGCTTGTATAGTTTTAGATACATAAAAAATGTTACACATGTTTTTTACACTTTCGAACCTTGAAATTTGTTTTAGGTCCAAGTTTTTCTGTAATTTACCAAAAACATAAATTTTTCTATACTTTGTTATTTTGGAAACAAATTCGCGTTTAATTTGCCTTTTACCTAACAATGGGTTGGACAGGTCAGTACTAACTTTGAGTTGGACTACTCGGTATTTCTATGGCTCTACCCCATATTAAACCAACACCCAAAAATCTGCATTTACGTATCTAACATCTTATGAGTATACCTTGTGTGTAGTCCATCATGTTTCCATTTTTAAACATTCTTAAACTTGGTACTTCATGAACAGGATATTTCTTTCTTGCTTCTTCATTCTTTTCAATATTAATAACCGCAACATGTATTGGAGATTCCGATGATTTCAGCTTTTCTGCCAATTTTCCAACTTCGTCCATCAACGCTTTACTCTCTTTGTTATTTCCATCTGGAATTTAAAAACTCGGCGACTTATGCAGGCATAGTAGGGTGGGGTAAGATAGGACACCTTTTTATTCAATTTTCCCGTCTTATTTGGTAGTAAACAAAGAACATTCAAAGGCTTATAAAACCGTATTCTCAAGACTCCCATAAACCGTTGTTGATTGTTTAAAATACGATTAGAATATTTGGATATTATGTGCTAAAGGTGTCCCGTATCCCCCCACCCTACTATATATCCATTAATAATTTACTTCTTTTGCCGATTATAATTTGCATAAAGCGAAGAGAAAAGTATTGAGCACAATTGCATTTACTAAATTATACCATATAGGGTTAAAATATACGAGGATTTAAAAATGCCCCAAAAAAGAAAACCGTTATCTCTTGAATGGTAAATAGTTTATTTTTAGACATGGTTAACTACACATATAGACAATAAAATATTTTAATCAGTGCTTCAAATATAACTCGTAACATTTAAATATGCAAGTACTAAGAGTAATGTTTTTAGACATAGTTTTTCGGTTCCAAATACAAGCAATAGCCTATATTTCAATCGGTGCTTAAAATATATTTTTTTCTCGTATTATATCGCTATAGTATAAGTGTATATAATATCTGAATCCAACAATTAAATATACATGTACTTACAGTAATATACAAACACGAACTTATACTTCGATAAAGCGGCGTAAAAATTGTGTTCATTCAGTTGAATAATTCCCAACTTTCTTGGATAAAGTTCGGATTCATTTTGTGCGCATGCGCAACAAAATAGAACCCACAGATACAAAACAGATAAAAGGTGTCGATACATTACAATATTCTTATCTAACTGACTCGATACAGACCTTTGTATAGTTAGTATAGCACACGTGTCGATCTGACGTGGTGCGACTTCATAGGCTGTGTGACTGCACCAACAATCATTGGGTATAAGTGCTTTGTTAAAATAACATTGCTATGATGATGTTTGATTGGTATAAGACACATGTGATAATCCACGTCATGTTTATGTTTAAGCAATAAACCAATATGGTTTAAATTGGCATTACATTAAACAGAATGCAACTTAATAACGGATGGAATGACTTTATTTTGCAGTTTTAACCCAATCACAAACGTCAAGACAATATAGCAGGGTGGGGAAAGGCGGAAATACTCAAATGTCCCAAATTATTTTTAAACAGTTAAAAACAATTAATGGAAGTCGTTAGGATACGGTTTTATTAATCTTTTTGTTTACTACTGGAGCGAGAAAATAAAATAAAAAGGTGTCCCATCTCTCCCCCCACCGTATTTATACAAAAGCGGTAAGAGGAGAAGTCAAGACAACACGACAGTCAAGTATATTGATAAAACAAAAGTACAAAATTTGTTGGGCACATAATTTATTAGGCAAATTGGCCATGTTTACATCTTTTATCGTCGAACATTTTTTGTTAAGCACGTCAGTGATCTTATAGATCCACCTTCGCCGAACAATTGTTCTTGTTGAGCACGTAATTCAGCACAGTAAAACAAGCCAAAAAATGTTTTAAACCTAATTTTTAATGCGTACAATATTACTTCGTGGTATTTGCGTTTGTTCGATAAAATCACTTTTTAATTAAAATTAACAAAATTTGAATTGGTAAAATTACACGTGGTGTACGAATTTATAAACATTTATCCGCGTGTTTTATAATACATTTCCTTGGAGTGTTGGCAATATGTGATTAAGGGTCCCGTTTTTCTCCACCCTACTATATAGTAGGGTGGGGGAAGACGGACACCTTTAGCACAGAATATCCAAATTTCCTGACCTTGTTTTAAACAATTAACAACATTCTATGAAAGTTGTAAGGATATAGTTTTATAATCCTTTAAATGTTTTTGTTTACTGCTAAATGGGACAAAAAATAGAGTTAAAAGGTGTCCCATCTTCCCCCACCCTACTGTATATAAAAACAACAACTATAATATAGAGACCTTATTATGTTTTATTTTTTTAACTGAACATATAGCTACATATAATGCCGACTCAGCAGTTTTGATACTTATAGTTAATATTTCAACTTTTTTCTTGTTAAAATGTTTATTATTTCTCACTGATACCTACTGTATTATTTTCTTTACAAAAAGTCGATTGTTCGTATTAAAAATTGATTTTCAAAAGTGCTGAGTAAGCATATTTTCTAGCATTCCAGTCTGTAGATAAGTTCAATCGAAAAATTAAAACATAATTAAGTGCAATCGAAAAATTAAAACAAATTAAAACAGGAACTATATTTTATATTTTTTTATATATATAGTGGGTTGGGGTAAGATGGGACATGATTTGTTTTTTTCCTTGGCCAAAACAAAGAACAATCAAAAAACGATATAACCGTTTCCTCACGACTCTTAACTGCCGCTGTTAACTGTTAAACACGACCAGGATGTTTAGATATTGTGTGCGAAAAGTGTCCCATCTTACCCCACAGACGATATTCACACTTTTTTCGGTATAATTTAGAAACTAGAATCGCTCAAATTTGAGTGACAGTTGTTCTAATGGGAGATCCCAAGCATTGATTGCACGGTCAATTTTTTTAAGGCGGTTTTGTCAAAAGCTGTTTCGCTTTTTAAAAAAAGTTTGGTGATAAGCACATTTAGTCATCTCAATTCATATGCAAATTTTTATTTCGTTGGTATGTCCCTTAGTTGTAAATGAACGCGGTAAACAAAATATCGGTTGGTAACCGGCCTCCGGCGGTGCATAAGTAACCTTTCATGTATTATCGAGGATTCTTTAAACTGCAATAGCAACGTATAGTCACGATGCAAAACACCCTTGAACTGATTTTCTACACAAAGATTTGAGCTCGTTTATTGCAAGTTGTATGCGCTTTATTTAACTAGGCGACTCAATTCGAACGTTATATATAAATTGTTAACAGATAGGTGGAAAGCATACGATTAAAAGCAAGCATATTTTTTGTTATTACGACATTTTCGAGGAGGGTAATTTATAATATTAAATTTATGATAATGGTCGTTTATTGCAGCACAACTATTTTAATAGGATAAATATGTTGTTTCATCATATTGCTACGATAGTAAGCTGTTGTTTTGAATGTCTTTTATTTGGGGGTGTTATTTTTGGCTGGCCATCATTGGAATATGTTCTCAGAAAGGAAAATTATTTTTCGAATTATTGTACAAGAAACTCTACAGTCAACGAATGCAGTAAAAGTAAGGAAATGTTTAATCTAGTTTTCACAGTTTCCGTCTCAACCGGCCAAGTAAGTTTGGTATTTGGAGGTTATTTGCTGGACAAGTTCGGGACCTGGGTTCACCGCGGTATAACGTCAGTAGCCTTTGTAATTGGCGCACTTTTGCTGGCCCTGTCCTCTCCGGAAAACGCGATAATGTTGTTCCCGAGCATGATTCTAATTGCGGTTGGTGGCTTGAATCTTTTATCCTCAAATATACAGGCTGGAAATTTGTCAAACTCCTACCGTGTAACTGTTATAACATTGATGAATGGTACATTTGATTCAGGGATGTTAGCTTTTTTCTTATTTGAGCTATCTTATGACTCTGGGATCGACTTTAAATCCATCACCGTTGCTTACGTTGTGTTCAGCTTGTACCTCTGCATCAGCACTTTTACATTGATGCCTCGAAAGTGGTTTCCCAGCAGTGTCAATTCATCATCACCTGTACCACGATACGGAATATACGAAGTAAGACAACTGTTTTGCCGAAAAAATGTAGTGATAAACGAAAGTAGCCAAGATGAAGATGAAACAAGAGTAAGAGACACCACCGGTGTAGATGAAAACAGTCAAAAAATATCTACACTTAACTGTATCAAGTCACCTTTGTTTTGGACTGGGTTGGTTTTCATATGCTTCATAAATCTGCGAATATTTTTTTTCTTGGGTAGTTTTTCAACCTGGATCGCTAGTTTTGAAGATCACTCTAGCCTTAATACGTTAACGAACATATTCGGCACTTTACCTTTAGTAGGAATTGTTGTCGCGCCTATAAACGGCGCAATGACGGACATAACTATCAAACTTTGCAAAAAATGCGGATATAACGACTCGCAGAGTAAATGGAAAGGCATTTTTACTTGTACGTTTTCTACAAGTATATTCGCTGTGTGTTTTTCGATTGCAGTGTCACTACAGAACAAATATTCATCGTTTGTGTTTTTCTTTATCACAAGATCGTTTTTGTATGCATCTAACGCAACGTTTATTTCTTTGGCGTTTCCGGCGTATCATTTTGGAAAGCTGTTCGGTATTATTAATTTTGCCTTTGGTATGTTCGGCCTATTACAATTTGCGTTATTCACTCTTGGCTTGAATATTGATCCAGGTTTTCGAGTAACAAACTACACTTGGATAGCTGCTGCGGTGATTACGCTTGTCCATTCTTTCGCGATTTTTCAAAAATCACGTTCACAGTAACATATTGTAGGGTGGGGGAAAATGGGACACATTGTAGGACGAGACTTTTTTATTTCTTTTTACGGACCACCATTTAATAAAAAATGAATAATCTAACGTATAAAACATGTTAAAAGCTATAGCAGCAGAGAAAGGAAAATTAGTTTAAACCTAATTTTTAAACCGCACAGTAATATTTCGTGTTATTTACGTGCATTTCTACCTTGCGCGTTTTATCAAATTTGTAAAATTTTACCTGCTGTGGCAATCGCTAAGTAATTCCTCATCTGTTTTAATATATTTTTTTGAAATTGTCCCCATTCCCCCACTCGAATACTGTTGGGTAGATGGATACCATCAGCACATAATGTGTTATACTGATGCCTTATCGTGTTTTTAATATTTAACGCTCTATAGAGTCATGAGGGTACAGTTTTATATCTAAAAATATTATCTGTTCATTACCAAATTGGACAGAAAGTAAATACATGGACCACTTTACCCCCTATTTACTAGATTGTGTTTTTCCTAATAAAGCCCTTTCATGTCTATTAGCCTTGTGAACCCTAATTAGCGAAGGAGTAAGATGTTTTTCTTAAATATACATTTTCCAGTGTCATGGCAAAGTAGTTAGTGCGCCTGCTTTTAACCGCAAAGGTGATGGGTTCCCCTGCTCACGTTAATTTGTTCTGGCTGTTGAACTGCGCATGCGGAACAAATATTGAAGAAATGGGTCGCATACTGGTGATGCCACAAGGAAAATCGTGCACAACAAAACAGATTTGGTCGACCGGAAAGACTGAGTACTTCCATGCAAACATTGCACAGCATAGTAGCTTGTGGTTGGTTAAACCCCCAAAATGGTATTGTCGTTCTAATCTAGACTCTTTTTGGAGCAGTTAACTTTGCTAAGAATCAAACCAAAGTAGTACACTGACATGTACCTTAAAGTGTAAGTTATTAAAGTTATAAACACTGTTGCAGAGCTATAGAAGTACCAACGCTTATAGATGTATATATATAAGAGTTGGAAGTACCGCGCCACTGAGCTTAATGTGTTTCTACGACTGTTGTAGAATCCGACCCTCCTCGTATCCGGTTTGTATGATTGATTGGGAAATTCCCCCTGGAAATGCAGGAAAACAAAATCGTAACTCATAGACCAAACATAATGGCAATCACCCACTTCATAGTTCAGTGTATAAAGACAACCAAAAAGACAACTAGCTACTCTTTAAAGTTCTTAACATTGTTTATGACAAGTTTGTTTTGTCATTTTACTACGTTTGCTAAAGTGCCAGGTCAAATTGTAATTTTTCACTTCTGATCTTTAAATTAAATGTGTTAAATTTTAACAAACCTCCTTTTAGTTTGCAAGGTTTAGAGAATTAAACGCTGTCATTTCTGCTACTTTCTAACAATGGAAGGGAAAGAAACGACGTCAGTGTTTTTCCAAATATCTCATTTTCTTGCTGCAATTTATTTTGCGTTATCAGCATATGTGCAGGTATATCAATTTTTATTCTTTTAATTTTTTTTTTGTTAATTGTTGTTCCTATTTTCAGACCAATGACCCTGACCCTGAAATTTGGATTGTAAGTAAACTGTTGTATTTATTATAGCAGAAAGCAAAAACACCATAAAGTAAATTCCTTAAAGCATTTTTTTCAAACATTTTTCTACGGATTTGTAAAAGTTTACTGTACCAATTTTTAAAGTTTATTGATAAATCAGAAAATAAACATTTTGTGTTGTGCATGCTAGCTTCTGTAAAACTAAAATAATAAGTATATATCTCTAAATCTCTTTATTTTACATAAAAGGTTATTTTCAAAATGTTGTTTTGGTCCACAGGTTTTCACTTTTATGTTGCATGGGCTATACATTTCTTGTGTTAAAGGTTTACCCACATTTAAATACCTATATTTTCCCACAACAGTGTGACTTTATTTAAATATTCTATATTTCTATAGCCGATATACCTTCTGCCAGCCACAATTGCATTGTGCACTGCAGCAAAGCCGAGCTTTACAGGTAATAACCTTATGTTATAATGAATATATATATATATAAAAAAATAACTTTTTAATTGTGGCGACCTAGTAATAGCAATGGATAAAAACTCTTCTCTAGTAAATGTTTATCAATAGTAATAAAGTCACATTATCGTTGATTTATTAAAATAGTATTTGAAAAATTGAAATATTTAACACAGTTATTTTGTTTCAATGTAACTTGCTTTATCCTCGTGTGGCGGGAAAACAACAGTTGCTATAACACAAGTGTTCTGTTTCATACACCTCATGCCAGCTAACAAGTTACCATGTATGTTACTTCGTTGGTGATTATTTTCAGGGGATTTTTTTCATTTTCTTTGTATGGCTGATACTTTAGACAACTCATTAGTAACCACTGGGTTGGAGCAATTGTCGTTAGGTGTCTTGTAAAAGGACACATACGCCCACAATGATATTTTACATAGAGGTACCTGAACCCCTTATCTTCATTATCAAGGTCAGAGGCCTAATCATTTTGTCTATATGTCAATGACTCCCTAATTGATTGTTTGATTTCCAGAGTTTTCAGTAGTGAGTAAACTAAATGATTTAATCGTGATGGGCTGTTGTATATACGGAGGATTCATTTTGGACTCGTCATATAAATTTGAAGAAAATATTTTCCACTGGGTTGTACATGATGAAGCTGGACGGTAAGTTGTTTCACCCCGTGCCCGTTTACGGATTTCCCTTTTTGGCCTATTTTGGATATTTAACCTGTTTGTGGTAGGCATTATCACTTGCTAAGACACTGGATTATATTTTATGTAGTTTAATTTAAAAAATAATTGATTCTTTTTTTTATAGATTAGTATTGTCCAAAAACACTGGATTATATTTATAGTATTATCCAAAAAAAATAGATTATTTTATATATATATAGTATTATTCAAAAATACTGGATTCTATTTCATATAGTCTTACCTTTCGAGTTGTAAATACCTTTCTGGGCATTTTTTTTTGCTATGGCTGGAAAATCATATAATCAATTGTGCATTTGGAGAAATTACTGTTTAGTGTTTTTGCAAAGTTGTACAAAAAAGGTAAAGTTTATACAGCCTTGTGTGTTGGTTGATAAATTTTTAAAAAGACATATACATATAGACAGTATAATATAATTAATATATGTTTAATTTTTTGGTTAAACTAGAATATTTCATTAAGGCTTATAAAAAGAGTCCTTATTTTAAGTTATTTGTTTAATTGTTTTGTTTAACAAAAAAGTAATATGTTTATTTCAAATGTGTATATATTTGTTTAAAACTCTGGTACAGTGAATTTGGAGGACTTCTTGTTATTTGCTTGTGGACAATCTGTATGCATGGTTCCTCCACGTGAGTAATTATGTGTTTGATGTTAATATATAGTAGGGTGGGGGGAAGATGGGACACCTTTTCATTCTATTTTCTCGTCTAATTTGGTAGTAAACAAAGAACACTCAAAGAATTATTTAACTTTATCCTCACGACTCCCATGATTGTTAATTGTTTCAAACACGATCAGGATATTTTGATATTATGTGCTAAAGGTGTTCCATCTTCCCCCACACTATTATTTATTCAAACTTTGTAATAAATAAAAATAACACAACTGCTTTACATTTGTGGAGTAACGATAACAAATTTTGGTAACCTACCTCAACCTACACACTAGAACCCTTGCTATGCAAATTCCATTGACCATCACCCATAAAGAATATTTATTATATTCTAATCTATGTGGGTGAGGCCCTGCAGCGTGGCATGTTATGTGTCCTAGGAGTTACCGCATGGACCTTACCAGTCCTAGGAGCTACCGCATGGACCTTACCAGTTTTTAGACCGTAAATAATAACCCAGGAAGTTATTGCCCTTTAAGATAAATTTGCCATTTAGGCATTAACATGCTTTGACTGTTGGGTGGTATGAGCAGTTTAAATAATTTGTTTTGTTAAAAAGGTTCATATTGTTTCCCAACCATACAAATTATCATCAGGTGTATGTATTTTATAATGAATAATAATAAAAAATGCTAGATGAAATTTTAAAAGATTAAACTAAACTAAAATAGGGTATAACGGTCACGGCTTTTATCCAAAACATTATTTCTTTCTTTTTTTATCAACAAGCTTGTTTTAACAACTGTTGTTTTACCGTCACTACCCGTCTTTTCGCTTTTTGTCAACTCTCTTGTTCTTCGTTATCATGACCGAAGAGACGAAATAAATTTCATTCATTCATTCATTCAAACTAAACTTATTGGGTATTTATTTTATATTTTGTAATAAATGATATTAAAAAAATAATACGTGAAATTTCAAATGATTAAACTAAACTTTACCAAATTATTATTACAGAACTCGAACGAAAAGAAGTTTGTTATTTCTATGTATTATTGTTCTCTCTCCTGCCCTCTTATGGGTGTATATTTACATGAATAAATCTTTCCGAAGTTTGTGGCCAAAGCATTGTCAAACTGCCCTCTATCCAGACCTTGTATCAAAAGCAGAGCTTTAGTTTTGGATTCATTTAAAATTTGTGATCATGCCATAAAATAATTTGTGCAATAGTTATTTTGAATAAGTTTCTGTTAAAACAGATAATAAAATAACAGCTTTTTTCTTGCATTGCAAATAAAAGGGTTATGTTTAAAAAAGATTATTTTTCATTTGTAAAACACAAAAAAGTTTACAAATTGGTAAATCTACTTTTCATATGAACTTGTCTTAATTCTTAAAATCACTTGCCAAAATTTTTTTCAACCACCTGTGCCTTTTTCATTAACTAGTGAAAACTTTTTACGAATTTCTTCAAGTCTACTAATTGTGATACATTAAAAATGCAATGTTAATGAAATTTTTCAGAAAATCTTGTAATTTTTTTCCGTTTGAATTTGTAGGGTATGAGAAATATTGTCATTTAAATACTTTTAGCAGGCTAAACTAATGTAATTCCCAAAATCTTGACTCTAACACCTGTATATATAGTCCTCACCAATTAAAAACTGTGTATGTGTATTCTAAATGCATTTGGGTAGGGTCCAGCTATGCAGCACCTATGGAACTGGGGATTCAGCACAAAACATATATGCGATTACTCCATAAGTACACATATTGTTGATTTTTGATATTTTAGCTTGTGTTACAGTTAGCATTAAATGTCATTGAATTTAAAGAGCTGTGGAACATTTTACACGAGTTTTAATTGTATATAAAAACTTTGCAGTATGTTGCAGATAGTGCCAAAATCTCGGTATTTAATTTCTTGTTTTATACTTTGTAAAGTCTTCAATGATGTTCACAATACATAAAAAAAAATATTTTTTTGTGGTGTACGAATTACTTCGGTGAAATATTTGGAATTTAATAACGGAAACAGGTACTCTGTTTAGTACTGTCGTTGTTCTTTATACAAGAATATGTAGCTCTTCACCATGTATTGTCGGTAAATAGTTATGTGTTGCATTTCTGACCCCAATCTTAATATATATAAATAGTTATGTGTTGCATTTCTGACCCCTTAAATGCATTTTCGGGAATGCAATGACATAATAGACTTTGGTGAAGACCCACAGAGAATGAATAAATGTAACTTACTTTATCCTCGCGTGGCCGGAAAACGACAGTCGTTATCACACAACACCTCGTGCCAGCTTACGAGTTACCATGTATGTTACTTTGTGGGTGATTATTTTTTTGGGATTTTTTTTATGTATGGCTGATAATTTGGACAACCCATTAGTGACCACTGGGTTGGAGCAATTGTCGTTAAGTGTCTTGCCCAAGGACACATACGCCCACAATGGTAGCAGCGACGAGCCTTGAACCCATTATCTAATGGTTATAGGCAGGCGCGCTAACCACTACGCCACGGCGCCGAACAAGAGGAACACATTGACAAAATAGTAATTACAATAAACCAAAAACTATAAATTCAATTAAATTAATTACAATCAGCTTATAAATGCTACGTATATTCATCTCCAGCGTTGTATAAAGTAAACTAGACACTCTTCCTGGCGACGTGGCTAACGCAGCACTTTTAAATTGGTGTCGAAAATATATAGTATAGGGTGGGGGAAGACGAGACACATTTAGCACATATATACTATCGAAGTATATTCTGATCATGTTTTAATAGATTAACATCAGTCTATGGGAGTCTTGAAGATACGGTTTTATAATTCTTTTAAAGTTCTTTGTTTACTATCAAATGGGACGAGAAAAATAATGAAAATGTGTTTCATCTTTTCTCATTCTACTATAAAAAACGCGTCATACTGTCTGAAGTTCACGCAAAGGCCATGCAATGATAAGTGGACTTCGTTTGATTAAACTGCGAAGCACGTAAAAAAATAAATTTATATAGTACTGTGGGGGAAGATAGGACACCTTTAGCACCTAATATTTAAATATCCTGATCAAGTTTTAAACAATAAACAACGGTTTATTGAAGTTGTGAGGATACGGTTTTATAATTCCATGAATGTTCTTTGCTAACTACCAAATGGAACTAGAAAATATAATGAAAAGGTGTCCCATCTTCCCCCACCCTACTACATGTCCTGCGGAAAGGTACAAATATAGTAAAGTGGGGAAAGATGGCTCACCTTTAGCACATAATATCCCAATATTCTTATCGTGTTTTTTGAACAACTAATAACTACGGGTGAGGATAAAGTTTTATAGTTTTTCGAGAGAATAAAAAGGTGCCCTATCTTTCCTCACTGTACTACGCAACATTACAACTACAATTATGTCACCAACGCGTTGCGTAAGATTTAAATGTGGATTTCCGTGTAATTATGTGACGGACACGCGTGCGTTGTATAGAATGAATAACTACCTGTCGTTTATTGGGAACTGCAGCCAAGAAAACTTTGGTATTTGGGTTGTAAACCTATTGTGACCTATACCAGAGGTGAACCAAACCAGGGTAACCTCATGCAAAATGTAATACTGTTATCAAGGCAATTTGGTAACGATGTTAAATTTAAAGATGTTCATTGCAAGCTGTGGCCACTCTAAAATGGTAATTTCCTAAACATATTTTTCTGAAACTGTTCTTCATTATCATGCATTTATTAATGATAAAATTGATATTTCCGCTGAAATCGAACGGTACAATATTATGATACAAAATACAAGCGATATCCTACGCAAAAAAACAAACATTTACAGTAATTTGTATATAACCCAACGATTTATAAGTTAAATTTTAATATTAAAGCTTGCCTTTCAGACCTAAATTGTGTGTAACGAAAAAAATCTAACATAGCATGCAATAACAGACGAATAGAAATGTAAAATAGCAAGCAACAGTTTTTAAAAGAACATGCAACACAACTTTTGTGGTATACAGCTGCAATAAAAATCCGCTCTAATTACATTTTGATAAGCATGATCATCGTGCAAAAATATGTTATCTTGCATTTAAGTTATATAGTAGGTCGAAGAAAAATGGGATATCTTTTCGTTCTATTTTCTCGTGTCATTTGGTAGTAAGCAAAGAATATTCAAAGAATTATAAAACCGTATCCGTACGACACCCATAGACCGTGTTAATTGTTTATGAAGAGCTCAGGATTTTTAGATATTATGCGCTAAAGGTGTCCCGTCTCCCCCCCCCCCCCATCCTACTATAAGACCATAACCTCACTACTTCCAAATAGACCGTCGGTAATTGTTTAAAACACGACCAGGATATTTGGAAATTATGTGCTAAAGGTGTCCCGTCTTCCCCCACCTTACTATATATAACAACTATCCAACTCGGTCAACTATGCTTAAAGTTTTACTGTATAACAAAATTACAAGCTTTCACATATTTGAGCTACATTATGTCCCACGTTTGGGTGATGGTTTAGCATTCCATGGTGGGTTGAGTTGGAGGTAGGCGGGACAATGTACAAGACTAGCCCTGTGTGACTTGCACTGCTTGTGGGAGATCCCTCAGGCCACCAATCTCCATTATAGCCAGGTTTTCCGTTGCTCCGTGTCACAGTATTTGTCTTAAATTTAAAAAAAAGTAATTAAAAAATTAGGTTTAAATATTCTTTGTCTTGTCCCACTGCTATAGTTTTTGGTAACTATTAGTTTGTTATTTTATGCAGAATTTGTATTGTTCGAGCATCAGTTGATAAATACAGACTGTGGGGTAAGTTGGAACACCTTTAGCACTTAATATTAAAATATCCTAATCGTGTTTTAAACAACTAACAACGGGAGTCGTGAGGATATGGTTTTATAACACCTTAAATGATCTTTATTTACTACCAAATGGGACGAGAAAATAGAAAGAAAAATTGTTCCATCTTCCCCACCCTACCCTGATCCTGTTATATTAAAAAACTATACAAACGGGGTACAGTGGGACACAGAATTAATAGATTACATTAATATTATTTTGCTTGAACAGTTCACTTAACAAAATTAACGGGTTTTGCTAGTTTATTTAATTAACGAGTTTCTTGCCATGTAAACTGTTTATATGAGTTCCGTATACTAGGGTGGGGGAAGATGGGACAGCTTTTTATTCAAATTTCTCGTGCCAATTGTCAGTGAACATAAACCGTTGTTATTTGTGTAATACACGATCGGGATGAGTTTGATGTGCTAATGGTGGTGTCCCTACCCCACTTAGTTAGAACTTACCGAAGCATTGTAAGTTGACCCCAGCCAAGTGTAGACGAAGGGACGAGATCCAAATACGATGTTTTGTTGGGCGAATTCATAAACAGCATCATACATCGCTTTATCAACAATATCCACCAACCGACCGCCTCTGTCCGTACAATACTTTGATGCCGATTTGTAAACCATTGCCAGTACTTGGGAAGGTGCGGGAAACCATAACAAGGAATTCCGGTAAACCATTGCGGTATCTATTAGAAGGAAACATTGTATATATAATACTGACTGTACACACGAGTGAAATGGGTAAACGTAATGTACCGAAGTAATTGTCGATTTACCATATATCCCTATACTGCATTTAAAGACAATATTAACAAATAAAAATCTTAAAAATCTAAAATCCTCAAAAAATCAAAGCTAGTTTTAAAATATGAAGTGTCATATACCTGTATTCTTTGGCAGCAAGTACCAATCCACAGTTATTCTTGTTTCCCAGCCCGCAGCTTTATCAGTTCGCTCCAATTCAATCATGAAGGTGGTTTTCTTTATTTCCAGTACAGTTACGCTAAACTTGTGGGGAAGCGAGGGGTCGCTTGGTTTTGCAGTGGCATAGACGTTGGCAGGGGTTGCAGTTAAACATATTTGGTAAAGTATCTCCGCCACCCCTTTCGTCTTTGAGGAAAACGAATACACTTCAAAATTCCCCTTTCCCATGACCATAACCTGATCTGAACCAAAAAAGCTTCGTTCATTAAAAATATTCAAAAGTTAAAACAAAAAAACTTACTTGATGCAGCAGCAACACACATAACGTGTGCAAAAAGGATAACCAAACAAATGCAATTCATTTTAGCTTAATAAATCGACTTATTCTAGAGGTATCCGCACAGTTCCAGACTAACCAGTTAATACTTCCACACCAGCCAATGAATACGATTTCATTTCTTCGGTGCATGACTCAGAAGAAGCGACGACTGTCTGTCTTTTACCAGTGCAGTGGCATGATATACTATACTTCCACTTTCCTAATTTGTAGAAAATAACGTACATGCAACAACCGCGTTCGACCTGAGACATCTATATAATGGAAGTCTATATAATGGTGTCAAAGTGGCATAGCCATATTTAACTCGTTAACTATAGTACACGAGTAAAGTTTCGTAAAATTTGTATTCCAACTGTTTTTTTAAATATTAACATTTGTGCGATGATTCGTTGTGTTGGGCTATGCAAGTTTGAGGTAACAACACACTCTGTACCATCTATTTTTACAAATAACTAAAACAGAGAGGTATATAGTAAGGTGGAGAAGACGGGACACCTTTCGCCTTAATATCCAAATATCGTGATCGTGTTTTAAACAATTAACAACGGTCTATATGGAAATCGTGGGAATGCGGTTTTATATTTCTTTGAATGTGTTTTGTTTACTACTGAATGTGATGAAAAAAAAGAGTGAAAAAGTGTCCCAACCTCTCCTACCCTACTATATATGTTTTATTGGTATAGGTGGCGGGTATGTACTACAAATCGAGTTAACTTTTTCATGTTTGTAGTTATTTCAAGTAAAAAGCATATTTCCCAGTGACGTCACCGATGCAAACACTGTATAAGGGACTATAAATCGAAAACAATACCGTTGTTAATTGTTCAAAACACAATTAAGAAATGTGGTGTTTAGGTTTTAACGGTAATGTTTTACCCAGCATTACTGCGTATAAACTTGAAAACCTATTCATCAGAAAGAAATGGCATGGTACAGAGCACTGTACATATGTCTAGTCTTTGGGTTGGTGGGTAATTGAGTAATCCACTGTCACTTGCGATGTGAAAGCGAACTCGCAAGAATAGTTCAGTGTAAGTGTTGGTAGGGTTGGGATTGTATGGTTGCCGCCAATTTCCTTCTCCATTATAACCTGGTTCACCGTTGCTCTGTGTCACTATGCCGGTCTACATGTATAAACGCCACTTATATATATATCCTTACATGGACGGGTCAAAGTAGTTATAAGTTAAACACGGGTGTTTTATATGTGCAATACGGGTCCCTTTATTTATTTTAGTGCATGTCCGCTATGTCCACTATATCCGCTATGTCCGCAATATCCACAATATTCACTACATAGTGGACATGGCGAACATAGCGGACATAGCAGACATAAAGTAGGGTGGGGGAAGATGGGACACCCTTAGCACGTAATATCCAAATGCCCTGACCGTGTTTTAAACAATTAACAGCGGTCTGTGGGAGTCGTGAGGATACGGTTTAATAATTCGTTGAATGTTCTTTGTTTACCACTAAATGGGACGAGAAAATAGAGTGAATAAGTGTCCCATCTTCCCCCACCCTACCGTATAAACAATTTAATTTCAAGCCAGTTATATTTTCTCACCGTAATTCCCCGGCATTGAAATTGAGCTTTTTAATATAGTAGGGTGGGGGAAGGTAGGACTTCTTTAAAATCTATTTTCTTGTATAACTTGTTAGTAAACGAACCATACTCAAATAATTATAAAACTGTAACTTCGCAACTATACCATAGAGCGTAGACCGTTGTTAATAGTTTAAAACACGATCAGGATGTTTTGATATGATGTGCTGAAGGTTTTCATCTTTCTCCACCCTACTATATAAGTCGGAAACACCTGGTTAAACGCGGGAAGCAATAATTTAACTTACCGCTGGATTGTAATCCGACGCCAGCCAGACATGTATGTACCAGTGAATTGGAGCTTCAAGGAATGCGTGTTTTTTTCTAACGTAGTTGTAAAGTAAGTGGTACGTCTTCAAGTCTGAAACATCTGCTAGTTTACCACCGAAGCTGTTACAGAATGTTTCAGACTCCCCTCGGTTCAATGTCTTTATCCCAGCATGTTGTGGCATCCAGAAGATTTGTTCTTTCTGTACCAAGGCTATACCTGTTTCAATAAAGTTATCTGAAACTGTTACCTTTATCCTTTTTGTTTCTTTACCAGTGCATCTCAATTAATAAAAGCGCTCGTTTTGTTATAGTAGGGTGGGGGGAAATAGGACATCTTTTCATTTTATTTTTCGTTTATTTGGTTGTAAACAATGAACATGTAAAGATTTATAAAACCTTATCCTCACAACTGCCATGGGCCGTTGTGAATCGTTTAAAAACAACAATCAGGATATTTGGATATTATTTGCTAAAGGTGTCCCGTCTTTCCCCACCCTATGCTCTATACATTGCACACCGTATGCGATGGTATCATGTAGCTACACCTATCGAGCTCTTGTGAATTACCAAGCATTTAATTTTTTGCTTTTTTTATCCCAATAGTGACTAAAAGGCTGGATTAGTATACAATAGGCATATAGACCAAACAATTGTCAGCAAAAATTAATACAAGATTAACAGTCTAAAAAAAACATGCGACACCTTGGTACAGCGGACCTACCAATGTACATGAACCAATCCACAGTTATCTTTCTATCCCAACCTGAAGCTTCGTCAACTCGCTCCAATTCAATCGTAAAACTAACTGACTTAATTTCAACCACAGTTACGTTGAACTTGTGCGGCAATGCTGGGTTATTGGGTCTTGCCTTAGCGTATACGAAATCAGGAACTGCAGGCAGACATAACATGTAGATTATCTGCGCTTTGGTTTTCGATGTTTGCGAATACGAATGTAGTTCAAAACTTCCTCTTCTTGTCATTAGTTGATCTGTAATGAATTCTGTAATTATGTGTAAAGTCAGATATATATATATATAAGTACCATTTTCAAAATAAAAATATTTTATTGGAAAAATAATAATAAAAAGACTCTTATTTTGAATGCTCGCTGAATCACAACTGCCTAAATTTCGTAATTCGTGAGTTTCAATTATTAATCCAGCATAGTATTTTATAAAATAGTAAGGAATATTTCGTACAGTTTGTATATCCAGTAGGCCCTGCTCTACTAAACACATCACACACACGCACATACACACACACATATACACACACACACATATATATATATACAACTTACTCTGTGCTGTTACGATCAAAACTAAAGCAAATGTAAGTAAGAAACACACGATACTATTCATGTTTTCAAAGCGTAGCCTATTGAATTCAGTATGATATATTGATGGTTACAACTGCCATTTTTGTTAACTGGTACTTCGCACCTATAGAAAGTAAAAACGTTCTTATTGAATCTTAGTTTTTAAAAACATTTGAAATGCGACGACAGCTTGACGTATGTTGACGTGTAATAAACCAAATATTAAACTTTATTTCAGCTTGCGTTTATGACGGTGCGCATGTCCAGTATTTTTCAGGAAATTGACAGGCTGATACCGAATGTCAACAGTTTATTTCGTTGTTATCTGTACACTAAGTTTGTTTGGTTAAAATCTCGAACATTATGAAAAAGTCATGCACTATTTTCTATTATTATTATTTATTGTTAAATAAATCTAATTTACATATCCTCGCATGCCGGGGCAACTACAATCGGTATAACACAGGTTTTCTGTTTATTACTGGTAAAATAGCTTTCGAGTTACCGCAAATATAGCATTGTGAGTATAAAAGGGTTGTTTTGATTAAAAGTTTCATTTTTATTGTTTATTGTTTACATTTTAGACAATACGTATAGTAGGGTGGGGAAAGATGGGACACTTTTTACCTCTATTTTCTCGTCTCATTTAATTGGAAACAAAGAACTCTTGAAGAATTATATAACCATATCCTCACGACTCCCATAAACCGTTGTTAATTGTTTAAAACACGATTAGGACATTTAGATATTATGTGCTAAAGGTGTCCCATCTTCCCCCACCCTACTATATGACATCATTAGATTCTATAGATTACCGATAAAGGGCGCTATTAAAGAATAAAATTGCGTAAAATCGAATCGATTGAGTTATAAAAATCGGTCATGAGAAAATGCATTTTTTTAATACCAAAAAGTGTCCTCAAACCTTGACCAGTTTTATTTTCTTGCCTAAAAAAGCTTCTGCTTTCTAAAAATATAATACATGTAGATTGAACATATAACGTTCAGTCGCTTTTTTGCTTACGGTGAAGCAGCACTTTTCTTCAGACAAGCCAAGTGTTCGGGTTAAAAATTAAGTTTTAAAATGTAATTTTTGGAAAAGCCAGGTGTTCGGGTTAAACACTAAGCTTTTAAAATGTGCGAAAAAGCGTTTACCAGAAACAGTTTAATAAAAGCAAGAATAATTGATTCACCAAAATAAAAACTTGTTTTTTCGAAGATTTAGGTGTAATTGCCCTGCGGCGACGAAATATTGATTTAATAGTGAAGCAATTGGTTGATGAATGCTACCTCGAGCGGTTGAGTTATAGTCGTCCGCAGTATAGGTGTCGCTCGGGATTGTCTTGCTTCGATTTGTCACAGCCAGCGAGTGACCTGTGGTGAATATTTGGTTGGTAAATTTAAGTACTTTTGGAAAATTCGAAAACTGTTTTTTTTTGCTGAAATAAAAAAAAAGAAAGAAAAAGTAAAAACAACAGATCACAGATCTAATGAATGAGCACGTTTTAAACTAATTAGCATAAGATAGTAGAGTGTGGGAAGATGGGACACCTTTAACACATAATATCCAAATAGCCTGATATTATGTGCTAAAGGTGTCCCATATTCCCCCACACTACTATATATGATATACGATACAGTCGCGATTTTTGCTTCCGGTTTATATATAGGTACAGTGTATATACATAGCCTGTGATAGTGATTATGATTCCGGTTTATATATACAGTGTATTTTAACATGTGCTGTTTCAAATGAGTCAGCAAAGCGAACAAGTCTAGATAGTATCGCATCCTATCATATTAATTCTGATCGGTATTTGGAAATATAAGACAAGAAATGTCTCCAATAGCATTGATGTAAACTTTAAGTTAAATGTACGGCAGTTATTCCTTAATTTCCTATGTGCAACATTGTATTTAAAACAGGTTTTCGGTATAGCAATAAACCCTAGCAATGTCATTCAAATAAAGTTTGTACCAAGATTTAGTATATGGTGTCAAAGGTTAACTTATAATGTTTCGGTGTTTGCTTAGTTATATAAGTCTGCTAAACTATAGTATAGAATTACTAATTATTTTATAGAATTTTAGTGAAAGCTCACAGAAAAATAGCGTAAAGGGCCATTTTTCTGTTTTTGATAAAAGGTTTGTGAATTTTGCAATTTTACCTATTTTAAAAGAATTTCCGTTTTACAATATTTTAATTTCTATTAGGAAAAACGTTAAAATTTGATAATTTGTAAAACCTTCTTTTAGCAATGTAGGTTTTTTAGGTTTAATAACTTTTATGGTCGAGTTTACCAAGCTATTATACATTTTATTAGAACAGTGTTTACCACAGCATTATCTGCTTACAAATATTTAGTTTGCAAACTAGTATTATGACAGCAATGCGGGGTTTTCATATTGTATGTGTCAATTGATGCATTCTTTTATGACATTGAATTACTTTATGCTTGAGTGCTTATAGGCGCATTAACCTAATGAAAGCTCAATGCGCAGTCTGCTGTTGACAGCAGTCTATTAATAGCGACGTACATGGCATTACCAAAACGTTCCAACAGTTGTTTTTTATTAAGCAAACTTTGTCTAGGTTTCTATATGGCGTATTGCTGGTAATTGTACAATTTATGTTTTAGCTCGGGTTATACGCAACAAAACCATTAAGAACAATAACAATTAGTTTAAAAAAGCGATTGTAGAGTTGTCCATGTAAAACAGACGCAGTGAAGTAGAAAAATCAATTTGCAGTGAAAACAGATGTAAAATACCGTTAGGCGATATAGAATATAAAACGCTAGTATTTGTCTTGTAGTAATCCTATACGTGTAATGATATTAGCACAACTACTTAACTAAAGATGGTGTGTTACGAAATTCTCTCTCTCTATATATATTTTTTTATGGCGAGTATTAAAATTACAATTAATATGTTTTAGAAATGAAAAAGTTTTATTTTATGTATAGACCTAGTTTGACCAATAAGCTTTTAATTAGGTGGTTATCTTTTAAAAATTATCGCTAAAATTGACACATTGTACGCAAGCTAGGATCACTGAGATATTTTTCAATATTGCTCAAGCATGACGAATACACTAAAGTGGTAACGAAGTTGCAAAATAAAATTTCGGCAAAATATGACCAACCACTTATCTTGAACTACCAAATAGGCTTTTCTTTAAAATGAAAATATGCCAAAACGGCATTAGAAATACGTTTATAAAAAAAGTAAAACTATTTTAGACAATACCCACTACAATTTTAGGATGAGTTCACATTTAGACGCCGAGAAGTTAAATTACAGATGGGTGGTATTGTGTATGGTATTTCTTAGTAATTTTCTCACATGGGGAGTTACGTACTCTGTCGGTGTATTGTACGCCGAATGGGTTCGTTATTTTGAAGCACCAATGGGGGAAGTGGCATTTGCAGGAGGAATACCAGTTGCTGTTGGTTGTGGTCTAGGTTGGTAAAGAAGTAACATTTAATGCATGACCACTACTGTGATTTATAGTAGGATGGGGGAATATGGGACACCTTCTCATATTTTCTGGTCGCATTTGGTAGTAAACAAAGAACATTCATAGAATTATACAACTGTATCGCACGACTCTTATTTACCGTTGTTCATTGTTTAAAAACGATCAGGATATTTAAATAATAAGTCCTAAAGGTGTCCCATCTTCCCCCATCCTACTATATGTCCTTCGGTTGCAAGGGCTTAGTAAAAAGCTGCCCGATGACGAATCTTGGACGAATTTGAATTACTACATTTTAAACCAATGTTCGTGTCTAAATGTCTAATGCTGTTGTTGCTGTACCTGTTTATAAGACTGATATATAGTGGGTTGGGGGAAGATGGGACATCTTTTCATTCTATTTTCTCGCCCCCTTTGGTGGTAAATTAAGAAAATTCAAGGAATTATAAAACTGTATCCTCACGACTCCCATAGACCGTTGTTAATTGTTTAAAACACGATTAGGATACTTAAATATTTTGTGCTCAAGGTGTCCCATCTTCCCCCACCCTACTATATATGTGTTAAACTATATAGTCACCTAACTAAAAGAATGTTGAACTTTGACCAACCCCAAGTATAAAAATATTTTACATTCTTTCGAATAAACAAAAGACGAAAACAGTATCACAGTTTGGGCGAGATGAGACACATTTTTTTTTCTATTTTCTCGTCCTATTTGGTAGCAAACAAAGAACGCTCAAAAAATTATAAAATCGTATCCCCACGACTTCCAGCATCGGCCGTTGTTATTTGTTTAAAACACAATCAAAATAATTGGATATATTATGTCCTATCGTCCATAGCTATTAAAATTAGATTACAATAGCAAATAAATACAAAAATACATATTTCTGTTTCAGGCCCTTTATACGGCGTAATAATCAACAAGTTACAAATAAGGACTTGTGGAATAGTTTTGTATTTATTTGCTATTGTAATCTAATTTTACAAAATATGTGGAATAATAGGAGGACTTACAATGTCTCTTGGCTTATGTATGAGTTATTTTGCACGCAACGTTATTACACTGTGCGTCACGTTTGGACTTATCGCAGGTAAAATTAATTTGATTTTGACGATGCATTTTTTTGCCATACATCGTTGGTAATTGTTTAAAACAAGATCAGGGTATTTGGATATTGTGTGCAAAGAGTGATCTGTCTTCCCCACCCTACTATATGTTGAGTGTATAAGACTACTTGTTGCTCAAATGTAAAGGTTGGCCAAAAGCAAATAATATAGTAAGTGTAACAGTGGCAAAACACGCCTATCCTACTTGACTTCTGCAACAGCCTTGATAGTACAACACTATTGTATAATTCATACAGTAAATCAGCATTTCTCATGTTTCGTACGAATGACTAAATGACACTCCGTGAAGGGCTATAGTGGTAAAGACTATCGTTATAAACAAGTGTTTTTTTTACGTGTGGCGTTTTAAATTTTATGAAAGCAAGCTTTTTCCAGGTTTTGGTTGTGGTCTAACATCGTTAGCTTCGTGCAGTATCATAAATAAATATTTCCTGCGAGAACGAACGCTAGCAGAGAGCGTCTATGGGTCAGGCTGTTCAGCTGGTGTCTTTGCAATGTCTGCGGTACAGCGGTTCTTCATTTGGGAATATACTTGGCAAGTGAGTGGTTATAAGATCGAAGTATACACAAGCCTCGAATGACATGAGCCATTTTATGACGGTTTTAAAAAGAAGAATTTCGTCTTACCAGATAAATAATATACAAATTGTCGACTGGGGCAAGTTGGTCCTTTTTTATTCAGGTAATCATTCCAAATATTCTGCAAAAATATGTAAATTTGGGTAACGAATATACAAAGTACCACTTGGTAAAAATTTGTGGCATTTTAGTGTCACCAACGTTCGTGATGGCCGTTTTTTTACAATAATGGTCATGGTATATGGTAGAACATTAAAAATTATATGTATATAGTACTTGGGGTAAAATGAGACACCGTTGACACATATTATCCCGTCTCTGATCGTGTTTTGAACATTAAAAACACTCTTCGCGTAGCTACAATAATATGCTTTTGTGCATATTCTCTCCTTACTACTAAATGGGACAAGAAACGAAAAGAAAAACACATTTCTCATCTTACCTCACCGACTATACGCAATCAACGTTTTACAAAACATAAGTCTTTTCTGGAAAAGTCGTACCAACTTTTTTGAATACTACCTATTGCTTATTAAACAACTAAATGATTTTTTATTTCCAGGGTGCTATGCTTATTATTGGAGGCATTTGTTTAAACAACGTGGTGATCGCAATGTTTCTTATTCCACCTAAAAACTTGAACTTACCAAAAGTGAACCGAATGAAAGAAAATAATAACGAATATGAAATGACTCCGATTTATATTGAAGATAATGTAAATTTCCACAAAGACGTCATTGCTGTTCGACAAGGTTAGTTTTACTGAAACGGCTTAAAAGATTAAGAGATATTACAATTCTAGTCTATAAAAACGTATTGTTTATTTCTATGAATTAACATAACAACAACATAACGGGATTTCCTAATTATACCATATAGTAGGTTGGGGTAAGGTGGGACATGTCTTTATTCTATTTTCTTGTCCCATTTGGTGGAAATTTAGGAGTATTAACAGAATTAAATATCGGATCGTCGTCATAACGATCAGGAAATATGGGATTTAGTTTCTATAACAGCATCCCATATTACCCCCACTACCATATTTAGCTTTATTTAATAAGCATATAATAATTATTTTTCTAACTTTGTTGATGTTTGTTTATATTCAGGTAGTTCTGTTTTACAGATTTATCATTTTTCAGACGAAGCACCTGTTTGTACAGAAATATCACTTTCTTACGCCTCATAGTTAGCGACTTTATATGTTGGTTGTGTTTGTTTATTCCTTATGTTCATCTAGTTGAACGGGCTAGGTAAGTTGGCTCTGTAGTTATTAAACATGCTCACCAACAAATTTTGTTTACATAAAGATATTTTTATATAAATTGGATAAAAGATGCTCAAATGTGATCTAAACTGGAAAAAAAACGATATAGGGGCCAAAAAAAATGCGGGATATCGAATGGCCAAAGAAAAAAAACGGAAAATTCCATGCATTGTCGCACGGTGGTTTTTTTTACACCTTTAGATCTCATTTGAGGATCTCTATCCATATACACATTTTTATTTTACCTTGGTATGCCCCTTTTAGTATGAACATATACTGCATTTTTTGAACCTGGATAGTTAAGGTTTGCCTGTTATAACATAGAGAACTAATATCATGGTATACTATATGCACCTTTAGCACATAATTTCCAAATAACCTGATCGTGTTTTAAACAATTAACAACGGTATATGGGAGTTGTGAGAATAAGGTTTTATAACTCTTTAAATGATCCCTGTTTACTACCAAATGGAACAAGAAAACAGATTTAAAAGGTTTCCTATCTTCCCCAATCTTACTGTGTGTTAGTTCATTTGGTCTTATGTCAATATAGGGTCTTATCTTACTGCGTATTAGTACTTTTGGTCCCATGCCAATAAAGGGACTTGATAAGAGACCCATATAGGCTTGACAAGAGAATCTGCCGGCCGCAGTAGTAACTTATTACGCCCGAATTACATGATATTGAGCCTATTTTGTGCTATATCCATAGACTCCTTAAGATATCTTAAGGAGGCCATGGTTATATCTGACAGACCTAATTTGATTGTATAATTAAACACTGAAAGCTAATATCACGGAGAATTTGGGTTTAATCGCAAAAACGCAGTAATAAATAGACGATGTGATGGCTCATTTATTCTGCCACAGGTTATCTGGTTTGGATGAAAGTACCAGCGCATGGGTGGCAGCTACCATAGGCTTAGCTGGTTTTATTGGCAGACCAGTTACAGGAGCATTATTTAACTATGCTGATGTTCACCCAAGGATTGCATATGCGCTTATTCAAGTAAGCAAATATACCGTTTTTCATGCCCCAAATTTACCTATAAAAGACCAATATGTTTAGTTGTTTATGCAAGTTTTAAACTTATTATTTTCGTTTATATATATAGCGGGTTTATATATAATTACACAGAAACCAAAAGCAACTTTAATATCTATAACCTTCGGCTCTTTTATAGCCTTGAAACTGAAGTACTGAACCCTTTGTTTCTTTTACTTTTGAACTGTCAAGATATCATCATAACTGTATGTACCCTATAGGCTTATTGTACCATGCATCAAAATAGCTACTAAGTTTTACTATATAGATTTTGTGCGGCATGTCAGTTGCTGTGAGTCCCTTCTGGTCGGACAAGATCGGTCTTTTTATGTTTGCTGCTACGTTTGGATTCTTCAGCAATGGTTACGGCTTAATAAAAGCATCTGCGGCAGTTATGTTGGGTCGAAATAAATTTGTTGACGCTTACAGCTGGATGCTAATGTTTCACACAAAGCTACGACTGGGGGTTCCGGATGGCTGGATTTGGTTTGATTATTTCTGGGTTAATTTTGGTTACGAAACCGCGCAATAATACACAAGACGTTTAATTACCTTTACTACATTCTAATACATGGGTCTCTACATTTGCATCGTCAATACCATCGTACTGAATCTGCTATAATACTGTTTCAAATTATATTTTTTAACATTTTATCATACTGTTACCTCTTACTTACTTGTCTTAAATGTAATTGAAATAATTTTGTAACATATTTTACACATTTCAATATATTTCCGCACAAATGTCAGGAGAACTTTAATACATTTTTGATAATACATATACAAAAAGAAAAAAACGTTTATTGGGGTACTGATTATTAGGGTACTGATTATACACTTGTAAAATGATTCAATTGTTACAGTATTGTGCCTGGTCTTCGCAAAAAAATTCCAAAAATGACATTTTATAAAAATTTCATTTAATATTTTATAAAAATGGCATTTCAACATCACACCCAATATTGCTTTTTACACAACAGTGGATATGGTGGGTACGTCACACCTGGTATGACGTATTCGGTCCAACCATTATCACCATACCCTACGTCATAAGGGTCCCACTCCATGGTCACGTGATGCATTGACCCCTCGAACCCCGCCACCGTTGCTGGGCGACGACGTGGAAATGGGGGTAAGTTAGGTGTTTCCCCTGGATTTGCCCCGAATCCAATTCTTCTGCATGTTGATCTGCATATATAAAAATATCGATTATATAAAGTAGGATTAGGGAAGATGGGACTATTTTGCACTTTATTTTCTTGTCCCATTCGGTAGCAAACAAAGAACATCCAAAGAATTCTAAAACCGTATCCTCGCGACTCTCAGTGACCGTTGTTATTTGTTTAAAATAAGATCAGGATATTTGGATGTTGTGTGCTAAACGTGTCCTATCTTCCCCTACCCTACTATATGCCAAAATCAATTATAAATAAATGATAAAATAAATTATACTCAATTGGTTAAACAAAAAAAGGTTTGTCTTGTTGTTTGAAACCTTTGGTTTGAAGCTGGATTCTCCGGTTGCGTTCCGACGTTTGTTACATTCCCACGGGGCGTGACGTCATTTGCTTTAACTGTCCGCTTTTTTGATGATGTCAACTTTCCTTTGTGACGAAGATAATGAGTTGCATTCATGCTGGAATAATCAGAAGACACGATTCTCATTTCTACGCCAGCACTTGCACCGAAGTCGCTGTCGAAACCTGGCCCTTCACTGACATCTAGCGCGCAATTAAACGGCGACGCCTCCCTGAAAATAAAGCAATACTGTTTTAGAAATTGGATTTTAGTTCACAAATAATGTAATAACTTAAAATGAAGGCTGAATTATAATAGTATAGCTTAGTATGTGAAACTTTCGGTGTTCGTATTTTTTTAATAAAAGTTCATTGGTATGAACTAAAGCATAAAGACAGGGCAACATGCACTTTAACATGAAAAAGAGAAACACATTTACACTACTTGTTCGGTAACCATAATAAAAATTCAGAACAGTGCAAAAAACGATAAAAGGCCATATGAAATCATAATCCGTTATTTGTTTTACCTTTGCAACATTTCAATCTGCCGCATATCCTGTCCAACTGCTACCAGACTATTGTTGTTAATAAAAGCTCCTTCATGTACGTAATAACCGGCGGGGCAATCATAGAAATATTCGTTTCCTCGAATAAAGACTGAGTCGTTGCTGTTTTCATCATCATTTTCTTGAATACTCTCAAGTGGAGTAATGCCTATTTAAGGAAAAGGTATGGTTATTTAAGAAGTTAAAGGGCCTAAGAGGTGATAGAGATAAAACATTTAAATCTAAATCAAATGAATATAAATACATGTTTTATATAAATGAATGAATTAATGTAACTTGCTTTATCCTTACGTGGTCGGTATATGTTACTTTGTGGGTGATTATTTTTTTTTGTGGATTTTTAAATTTTTTATGTGTTGCTGATAGTTTGGACAACTCATTAGTGACCGTGTCTTGCAATTGCAGTTAAATGTCTTGCCCAAGGACACATACGCCCACGATGGTAGCAGCGACGAGCCATTACCTCTGGGTTAGAGGTAGGCGCGATAACCAACTGTGATACGGTGCAGGACATATATATACATATATCACTATATTATATCCTCACCCGATATGAACTGACTGTTCACTGAATTCGGTGGCACTGTAAGTGTTGTTATTGTTGCGTCATCATTCCGACCACACGAATCAAACATCTGATCTTCTGTTTTACGCTCGTCACTAGGTGTGCACATAACTTGCTCCGCTGCGCCCTCTACCGAGCATCGTCGACTGGATAAATTCCGAACAGATTGATGACTCCGCAAAGAGATTGTCGACATTTCCGGACAGTCCAATATCTCAATACTGCAACCGATATTCTGAAAGTATAAACCAATATGCTGTAAGATATAACTAAGTATATAATGGTATATTCGCGTTTGCAGGAAATATCTTATTTAGAATAATTATTAAATATCAAGTAGAATAATGCAAATATTTTGCATCAAGACGCTTTATTCCTTTTACACTTTTTTTTACTTATACCTTTAGTAAACATGCGACGTTACAGTAATACGTCCACAGTTTTTGCCAAAGCGTTTACATTGTTTTAATAATGGGTGGTAATATTTTTTTGCAAACACTTAGTAACCATTTTATTAAGGCTGTAACTATTTGAAATAAACGTACGTGAAGTAATATTGTCGCTTTCCTGCAAAAGTTATCGGTTTACCCAAAATTGTCGCTTTGCTGCTTATTTTTGACCCAAATATTTATACAAGAAAATTCAATTATAAGACACATAAAGTTTGAAAATATTAAGTTAGTTAAAAGTTGTATTAACCTTTGATGCGCCTTCATGCTGAGAGGCAGTTGGTTGGTTCTGGTTGTTTATGGAGTTATCAACGGAAGGCTGTTTTTGATAAGGATGAGAACTGATCGCTTTTGCTAGTTGCTCATGTCGTTGTACTTCTGAAAGTTTAAAGACATATGATCAATGTGTTATTCCATATAAAGCTAATTGCAGGGTTAAAACTGAATTAAAAAAGTAAAATGTTTTAGGGTATATAAGAAGCGATGACGTATATTTATCTTTTATATGACAAACCTTGTAAAAAAGCTACCTTTAATTGGAAAATTCAAACAGTTAATCGAAAATACAAAAAATATAATGCATATAATAAAATTTTACAATAAAACATGGGTAAGAAGCATACCTCTGTACGTATCAACTCTCTGTAGTCGTCTAGCGTCACCAAATTCACCCCTCTGGCTCTGGATTCGATGCATATGGAAACTTGGTTGTCCCATCGCTTCATAGGCAGATTCATCATACCTACATCTTTTACTAGAAGACCTTCCACTCTGCTTAAGCGTTCGACGAAGTCGTCTTTCTCTTGCCGAACAAGCGAAGCAACTCATTTTCGAACCCATGAGGTAAGTTTTAGTTAGTAAAATTCCTGCTGCATATACTTTGTAAAGACTTCTGCAATTTTACGCGTAAAGTATATAGTAGAATGGGAAGAGATGGGACCCCTATTTTATTTTCTCGTTACATTTGAGAGTGAACGAAAATATTAGATGTCTTATCTAACCGCATCATCACGAGACCATATAGACCGTTCTTACCTACCTCCTAAAACACGATCAGAATATTCGGATAGTTTGTGCTAAAGGTGTACCATCTTCCTCCTGCTTTATATTAGATTATCATATTGTTTAGTCTTAAAAAATATTTAAAAAATATGGGATACCTATTTATCCTAATATAAACCTCAATTTTTAAACCTTTGTAAAGTAAAGTCCACCTGATTTTATTTGAACTGTTAATTCTTAGATCTCAACATAAAATATAAACTGCCACAATATTTTTAAAACATTAACTTTTAACGTAAACTGTCACACTTTTAACAATCAATTACAGACTAGGTTGAGCTACTACAATTTTGGTCTATACTATAACGCACTCCAGCAAGTGTAAAGTTCTCAGCAAGCGCACCGATTGCTTCGTAATCATTACATTCTCGTGGAAAGCAAGGAGGAATCAGCTGATAACATTGAATAAAGTCAGCCAGTGGCACAAGCACGCGGACTGCTGTAACGTCAGCTTTTGGTTAAATGCTGCGCTTTTAGTTCAATCATAGAAGCTTACAATCATCTTTGTATTTGCTGCAAGTGTATTTTATCATCCCGTTTGGTAGTAAACAAAGAATATTCAAAGAATTATAAAACCGTATCTTCCTAAAACCAATAGTATAGACCGTTGGCATTTGTTTAAAACACGATCGTCTTTCCCCAAAAGAGTAAATGCAAATAAAACCTAACACGTTTGTTAAACCCCTATTGCGAAAGTTATCGCATTTGTTAGATTTTGGACATTTTTTTTAGATTTTTGGACACGCGGCATGTGGACTACTCAGTGTTTCTATAACCCTGTATAAGCTAACCCACTCATCTTTCGGCGCCGTGACTCAGTTAGTTGGCGTGCATGTCTTTAACTAAGAGGTGATGGGTTTAAGGCCTGTCGCTGCTACCATTATGAGTCACCAATATAAAGAACTTTCGTTAAAAAATGATTGCATAAATAATTCAAAGTTCAACAAGTTAAAATGTCAAGCGGTCGGCTTGCATCTAACAAATTTAAAGTACCGAACTTTCCATGGAAATAGAAATGCCGTGTTGTTGTTTTTCATATATTTTGTTTAGGCTTTGGTTTAAGCTCATAATAGTTTAATAACTGGTTGAGACTTCTATTTATTTTGGCACCTTTATTTTAAATATCGTAGTCGTAACATTTACTCTGTTTTAGCTGCTTCAGTTTGTTTAATTGTAAGTCAGTATACTGAAATAGCCACCTGTTAAAATGGATAAACCACAAATAATTACTCACCTTGAAAAGGGTATGAACCACACATTATATGATTGCAAATGGATTCCACGCAGTGCTCGTTTTGTGACACTTGGAAGCCACCCCCGTGGTACTGGTGCCATTAATGTCTTTGAAATAAATCAAAGAGAACTTCAGCTGGTAAAGGAATGTGAGACCCCTACTTCATTTAAGTGTGGAACATTTGCCGCCTCTTCTCTTCAAGCTAGAAACCTTGCAACTGGTGATTTCAAGGGGAAGTTATCAGTGTGGGATCTTGAGAATATGAAATCTACCTTCGATGTGGATGCACATTCTGAAATTATCAATGCAGTTGATGGGGTTGGGGGTCTGGGAATTGGGGAGGGGGCACCAGAGCTTGTTACCGGGAGTCGAGATGGGGCTGTAAAAGTTTGGGATGTACGGCAAAAAGATGCTCCTGTTGCTTGTATGGTGCCTGAGGAGGGAGAGGGTAAGAGAGACTGCTGGTCAGTCGCGTTTGGTGATGCGTACAACTCAGAAGAAAGATGTGTATGTGCGGGGTACGACAACGGTGATGTGAAAATGTTTGATCTTCGTACAATGTCTTTAAAATGGGAGACAAACGTTAAAAATGGTGTCTGCTGTGTGGAGTTCGATAGAAAAGACATTCCAAAGAACAAGCTTGTTGTAAGTTCTTTGGAAGGAAAGTTTAAAGTGTTCGATGTTCGTACCCAACACCCAAAATCTGGTTTTGCATCTCTTAGCGAAAATGCCCACAAATCGACAGTCTGGTTGGTACGCCATCTTCCACAAAATCGTGACTTGTTCATGACCACCGGAGGGTCAGGGTCGCTCTCACTTTGGAAGTATGAATACCCACCCAAGCGTGTCAAGGAAGAAGATGGGGTTTCCAAAGGGGTGATTGGATCACTTCAGTATTTACAGAACTCCACCATCTCCACACAACCAGTGTGTGGTTTAGATTGGAGTCCAGATAAACTTGGATTGTGTGTTACAGTTTCTTTTGATCAAGCACTGAGGGTGCTTATTGTTACGAAATTAAACAGAGTTTAAATTTTACAATTGTATGTAGAACTTTTGAAAGTATAACATGCTGTATTTTAAATGTTATTTTTATACTTTAATTTGCAAAACTAGCGAACTCCGAATTATGCAAATCATTTCAAAACTTTTGTTAAAACTGGTAAAACGTAAAACAACTGATAATTTTGTAATAACTCAGATTTACAGTGCTGCTATTGGCTGTTTGTGAAAGTTCAGTTTGTTTACAATTTTTGTAATAATTTAATGTCTGTTGCCTTACCATTCATAAAAATGAATTTAATACCTTTGCTCACTGTTTTTGTAGTACTAGTGTTTTTATGTTATTTAATAAACTGATAATGAATTTAAAGTTGGAAGTTACTGTTCTTGTAAAGGAATTGTCCATAGCTTAGTGGTTAGGCACTCGCATTGGACCAAAGGTTGCCAGTTTGAGACTCGACAATGATACCGAATATGTGTGCAAAACAACATTAATCCAACTACTAGATCACTAATAGGTTGTCCAAATTTTCAGCCATACAAAACAAAATGAATTAAAAATTATCACATGTTATTACTTCACCAGCAAAGTCAAAAATGTGGTTACTTGTTAGCCGAAACAAGGTGTCTGAAACAAGAAGCCTGTACAGACTTCGTTGCGTGGATGCAATAAATCTTATTCGTTGATAGGTGTGCCACAAAGCTGTTATGGCGTATTTCGATTTTTATCCGTTAGGTTGCGTTGCAGAGCTGGCGAAGCCAAAACGACTGTTTTTAAAACTAACTGCTAGTCTGCTTACGGTTGGACGGTAAGAATGTTATTGATAAACTAAGAATAGAATCTTTAACGATCAAAATTTTAAGCACCTTAGCTTTAAAAGAAGCTCTTGAAAGCAAAATAAAGTGCTAAAATGGAAATCATTAACTGTTTGATTTAGGGTTTAATTTTAAATTTAAAAGAAACAGAACTATTTTGATAGTAATGAAACTTTTAATATTTTCGCAGTTTTGATTGAAAATTTTTCATGCTGACGACTGTTCTGCTCACGCTCAGGACCAAAATGTCGAATCACGTCTGTGTGACGTAACACTGAGACACAGACACCAAGACTCGGTCTTGGGCGCGGTTTTCTATCGATCGACCTGTACTTTGTAATGGGAAGTACCGGCAAAACCGGGATGCATTCTCACATCGATTGACCATTAATAATTTATGCTAGGCCAAATGCAGCGAGCGCGTGACTCGGGTATGGATGAGAATTATGCATTAGGGAATATAAGACGACGCCGTAAAGTTGTACAAGTACCAAGCGACTGTATACAAACAGCAACATGTGTCTAACACCAAAATTATGACATCATCACATTTATTAGGCAAGTGATTTTTTAATACTATAAAAGGGTTGGATACGATGGAATATGTTTTTATTTTTCTTTCTTGTCCCATCTGGTAGCAAACAAAGAACATTCAAAGAATTATAGAACCGTATCCTCACGACTTCCAGCATAGAACGTTGTTATTTGTTTAAAACACGATCAGGATATTTGGATATTATATGCTAAAGGTGTCGCGGCCTCCCTCACTCTACTGTAACAATTATAGGCCGCGACTTTAAAGGAGAATTGTTAACTGTGCAAAAAAGGTTCAGGAAATATGGGATTTAAGTGCAAACAGTGTTATCTCACCCCACACTACTATATTAACTGTGCATTATTCCAATAGCAACGTACTTCCAATACCATACTTTTTCTAGTTTTATTAAAGCGTGATTGCGTTTTATTGTACTTACTATTGCCAGCAGTTCAGTTTTCCCGTCACTTTTTATCGGTTTTACAAATCACTGACTGACTGCACCAATAGCGTTTAAATCTCAATAATTTTGGACAATGGTTTTAATTAGCGATGCAGCTATGTAGTTCATGGTAGAAAACGAACATCAGTAACCGTAAATGAGAGTTTTCCAAATAAATAATCCGTTAATCTAGAATTAAATTTAATTGCGTAATTCCATTGTTCAAAAGAACTATAGCAGCTGTTGTGCGATTAAGACAATACATTGTCGTTCGGTTGGTAGTCTCACCCACGAAGACAAAATTCGAAGGAATGGTACTTCTTTTCATCACCAAGCAACGGAATGTTATTCCTGACTTGATCGGGCACGTCGCTAGCGTCGCGTCTTGTACAAATATCAATTTCCAAGCCGAGATTGGAATTCGATAACAAAGCGCTTCTATCGCTTTCACGGAATTGTATTAAGTTACCATAAGTTCTGACATTTTGGTTCAGGCTTTATAGTAAAAATGATTACCTATTCACGCAGTGTATGCTGCAACAAAGGTCAGGAAACAGCAGATGCGTTTTATCTTCCTCAATCCACTTTATTTTCACATTTATTTAAGGTTTCATGTGTACGTTGTATTTGTTCAGATAAACAACAGCAAAAATGAAAGCATCCATACACTAAGTCAAGTAATACGTATAATCAAACTATCGAAGTTTTACGGTTTTGACGTACAAAATTGACCTCAAATCAAAACAAACCGCGGGGTTGGAGTTTTATATTGTGTTGTATAAGGATAATAACAGCCGAATTCTCGGTGTTTAGATTAACCTATAATCCTACATTATTTGTGATGATACAAAGGAAGAGTTCTCGTTGAAGCTCAAACCCCACCGTTTCAGCCTCTAAATTATTGATAAGTTCGCGCTACGTGATTGGATGCCTTCCAATATATCGAACCCTCAAATAAATTACTCACAGTCTCCCTTATGACGTCATACAGACACCCTGCACCTGTCCTCCCAACGGGAATTCATTATTCTGTGATGCTGTCTTGCCGCAACGAACACCAACTGTTGCATAACAATGCACTGGATTCTAAAATAGGGCTTCTTTTTTAACAGCGTGCAGTTTATACACTAACATATGGCCCGCTCACTGCAAGAAAACAAATAAATTTGTCTAGCCTTGGTTAAATTAAGAACATTTGGAGTTTTTACCGTATGGAAATCGGCAAACTGCATTATTATTAATGGCACTTTCGTAACAATTTAATAGCACGCTCAAATTATTGATTGTTAAGTTATAAAAACATCAATACCGGCACACTCGGCGTATCCACGCAGGATTTCATTTGTCGATAAATTGAAATCAAGCACACTTGATAGGCTAGAATGGTGAAGATTAAAATGCTAGTTACTCCCAAGTGTACTGTTTCGTCTGGGATTGTTGTAGCTTTTTATACTTAGTGGGCTCACTAAAGAGATTGTTTGTATTTAGAAGGACAATTAATGAACATTGTAACCTCTCAAGAAAATGTGCTTGTTAATCAATTGTACAATTTGAATATGGCCACAAGCTAGCCTTAGATAGTAAAGTTCCCACATATACGTATTTAAGTTTAAGAACAAATCTATAAAAAACACGCCAACAATCAATATACTGCAACACAGTAACTTGAGCGTCGGCATGGGGGGTTCATAATAGCTACACAAACTTAAATAACTCACGAAAATTAAAAAGCCAAAAGCAACCCATAACACAAATACAGTCATATAAATCAAAGTCCAACATAAGCTAACGTTAAACGTAATGAATAATCCAATTTGTCATTATTTGCATTGCGGTACACAGGATTTCATTGCAACACACGCGGATGACGACCGACTATGATATTCAGTGTTTTGTGTTACTGTACGGATTCGAAATAAATCATTTTTTGGTGTCTTTTTCGTTGACACATTTGTTTGCGATCTTACGCTCTACAGATATTTAGGTTACACTGATTACGGCATGCTTCGGGAATTACAACATAACATTGTCTAATCGTGCGGAAAACAACACGCACGGGCAACAGACTCGCGCTTTGACGCGATCAGGAATCAAATAATAGCGTTGTTTGAAATGTAAGGCGTCCCTATAGTAACTATTGTGGGACATATACTGGTCACCTTACCTGGTGTATTCTACAATTGAAGGGTTTGGCGGCGAGTTGAGGCTCGCTTGCTATAATGAGTCAACAGACACCATTGTCTTGTTGCTAGGCAGCCGCGGCTGTTGATTTTCGAAGCCCGTGGAAACGTACCACTCCGCCGAGAGAAACGAGACCCTCTCGTTCTTTGTTTAATTGATTATTCGCCGCGTTCGCGCGACGAAAAAGTTTCCTACAATATGACGTCATGAATATCGAGCGCCGAGGCGCGCTTAAATATCGCGACGTGTGGTGCTGTCGTCATTCTGCGATTGAGTCGAGTACAGAGAATATTTTTATATATTTTTAACAATCTTTAGTTTCTATTCATCATGCGAGAAATTGTTCATCTGCAAGCTGGCCAATGCGGCAACCAAATCGGAGCTAAGGTAAGAAAATATAAAACACTATTCACTGAACTAAACTTGCGTCAATTATTCAACTGTTTCTATTGCGGAATCAGCTGTTTCGATTTCGGAAAATGGATAATGATAATTGTTTTGTCACAATGTTTTAAATTCAATAATTGAAGCAAAATGCGCGCATTTTTGATGCTCCGCGCGGGTGAATATAAGTTCAAATAGCGTCAGACCTCGTGCCATTCTTTTAGTTTGAGTTTTCGATTCCGTTAACAGAAGCTTGTTTCGTTTCTTTTAATTGTAGTAGTTTAATACGAAGTCTAAATATGAGAGAAATTGTTCATTTGCAAGCAGGTCAATGTGGTAACCAAATTGGTGCTAAGGTAAAGGCGCAATAAGTTTTACAACTTTTAAAACCGTCGCCATTGTTCGTCTCGCTGCAGAGACTAGCATTTCGAAAATCGGTTTTAACCCGTCTTTAGGTGTAAGTTTTTACAGTATAGCTTCGAATTAATTGTCAAAGAGTCAATATTTCTGTTATTAAATATCGTGATCTTTGAATGGCGGTTTGAACCGGATACACGAGAATCGGGCGCTTGGCGCTTGTCCAATCAGATTCGAGTGTCACGATCGTGCGCTGCAGGAGTGTGCGTGCGCGTTGTATCACGTGATGTCTGGCAGATTTGGCGCCATTTTAATTTTGAAAAAACCGCTCTTATTACCAACGAACCCGTGGTGCAACAGTGCCACGATGCGGTTATGTAAAATACGTATATTTCGCGCTAAAATAGCGCAGGAGACCTTAAATTAGAATTGCGGTCGTTTTAAACTACTTGATATCTGCATTTAACCAAATTCTTAACACACTACTTTCGTTTTTACAGTTCTGGGAAGTCATCTCTGATGAACACGGTATCGACCCAACTGGTACCTACCACGGAGACAGTGACCTCCAACTCGAACGTATCAACGTGTACTACAATGAAGCAACCGGTGGCAAATATGTCCCACGTGCCGTACTCGTTGATCTCGAGCCAGGAACCATGGACTCCGTGAGATCTGGCCCATTCGGCCAAATTTTCAGACCAGACAACTTCGTTTTCGGTAAGTGTGATGAAACAGTTGAGTATATTGCGTTATAGTTAACGGCAATTAGAACGGGCTTTGAAATTTTTGCCTATTTAAAGTGCGCAATTTTAACCTCTTGCCCTTCTCATAGGACAAAGCGGAGCTGGCAACAACTGGGCCAAAGGTCACTACACAGAGGGCGCTGAGCTCGTCGACTCCGTTTTGGACGTTGTCCGAAAGGAAGCCGAAAGCTGCGATTGCCTTCAAGGTTTCCAGCTCACACACTCGCTAGGTGGCGGTACCGGCTCCGGTATGGGTACCCTTCTCATCAGCAAAATCCGTGAGGAATACCCCGACAGGTAATTTGATTAATTAGTGTGTGGTGATTAATTACGGCGACCGTGTTTTAATCTGCATTGTGTTTAAAAAAATCGATTAATTTCGTTACATTTCAGTGCAGAACTTTTATAATATAAAATAATAACGTCTTTATATTAAAGTTTTGGCCCAGTAAAAACAAACAAGAACTTTTATAATATGTAATCATATATCATCTTTATGTTAAGCCAGTAAAATATCCAGCAAAAATCTAAACTATTTACTTCTGCAGAATCATGAACACTTTCAGTGTTGTCCCATCACCAAAGGTGTCCGACACCGTTGTCGAACCCTACAACGCAACCCTCTCAGTCCATCAACTTGTTGAGAACACTGACGAGACCTACTGCATCGATAACGAGGCCCTTTACGATATCTGCTTCCGAACCCTTAAGCTTACCACCCCAACCTATGGTGACTTGAACCATCTCGTCTCCGCAACCATGAGCGGTGTCACCACCTGTTTGCGATTCCCCGGTATGCCTTGACGTTTTGCGTGTATAATACCTGTTACTTAACCTGCTGTTTTTGTGATATTAACTCGGTCAATTTTACCAGGTCAATTGAACGCCGATCTCCGTAAATTGGCTGTCAACATGGTTCCATTCCCACGTCTTCACTTCTTCATGCCCGGGTTCGCCCCACTCACCAGCAGAGGCAGCCAACAATACCGTGCCCTCACTGTACCAGAGCTCACCCAGCAAATGTTCGACGCCAAGAACATGATGGCTGCATGTGATCCACGTCACGGTCGATACCTCACTGTTGCCGCCATGTTCCGTGGCCGCATGTCCATGAAGGAAGTCGATGAACAGATGCTCAACGTACAAAACAAGAACAGCTCCTACTTCGTTGAATGGATCCCCAACAACGTGAAGACAGCCGTCTGTGACATCCCACCAAGAGGTCTTAAGATGTCTGCCACATTCATTGGAAACAGCACCGCTATCCAGGTAAATATAAATTATAACATTTTTAGCTTGGCGAGATTTTCAGGTGCGACAGCTGTTAAAACGATTTCATCTTTGAATTTATGGAATTTCTTAACTTTTCAACTGCATGAAATGTGGTTTTTAACCGGTTTTGTATTTGATTGCAGGAACTCTTCAAACGTATCTCCGAGCAGTTTACCGCTATGTTCAGACGTAAGGCTTTCCTTCATTGGTACACTGGTGAAGGTATGGACGAGATGGAATTCACTGAAGCCGAGAGCAACATGAACGACTTGGTGAGCGAATACCAGCAATACCAAGACGCCACCGCCGAGGAAGAAGGCGAATTCGATGAGGAGGAAGAAGAGGGCGAGGAAGCTTAAATCCCATACGACCTGTGCCACACCATCGCACCCCCGACTCTATCAAAGGATCTTTAATAACATTCCTTATTTCTTACCATTTCGCTATACACCGGTTAAGGCTTAATTTCGTTCTCTATATTCTTTCTCACCTTTGACGTTGTTTTTCTACAATGAAATTGGATTGTTCTTCGGTTACTTTCAAACCTACACTACGTTTCGAGCCTTCTCCGACTAATATAATTCCTTTCGCGGGAAAGTAAATAAACCAAGGAATATGCACACAGGAAATACTTTGTTATGTTTGAGAATTAAGCTGTAAAAATGACGGTCTGTATAGCGCAGATGAAGTTTATTGCAGAGGCAGCAAAAAAGATAAATGCGGTACAACGAAAACGGCAATCCAAACTACGTGTAATATTGCAAAATATTTCTTTTAAATGGCATTTCACATTTAAACCCAAATAGCTGATTCCAATACCGTTTTTCGTGGGACAAATGAGTCCTAAGTTAATGGAATAAAACAACCAATTTGTAAGCTCTCACTACGCTGTATTTAGTACAGTTCCCATCGTCGGCCACAAATTGGAACGGAAACCCATATTGAATAGTTGCTATACAAACGGCAACAATAGCTTAAAATCTCAGGAAACCCAAACGCTGATTTGTGCAAGGACTATCAGTAGTTGAAGGTCGAGGTTTTGTAGACGGTAAACTATAAATATTATATATAGAAAATGCTAAAATTGTTTTAAGTTTCTTAAATCTAATGCAAACAGGAATGTTATTAGGATTTTTTAAGAACGCAAATATAGTTGTATGACGACGGTAGGCGTTAGTATATACGCACATGTTATTACTTATAGATAAATAGCTCAAATTGTGATAATAAACACCACGATATTTAAGGTATTGATTATGCTCTTGTATCTTTATTTTAAAATGTACATTTGTTATTCCCTATTTTATTTTATTTCCGTGTATGTTTTAGAGCTTAGTTTAATATTAATATCTATACTAGATAAAACGACCCCCCAAAATGCGAGAAATAGTTCACTTACAATTTGGTCAGTGTGGCAGCAAGATTGGAACTGAGGTTTGAACAAATTACTGCATGAACGTGTGTTGTGCACTGTTAGTATATAGTACGGTGTGGGAAGATGGAACTTCTTTCCCTTCTTTTATTTCGTCTCATTTGCTGGTAGTAAACAAAAAACATTCAAAGAATTGTAAAACCGTATCCATACGACTCTCCAGCGCATAGACCGTTGTTAATTGTTTAAAACAAGGGTATTTGGATATTAGGTGCCAAAGGTGTCCCATCTTACCCCATAGACGGTACTATATTATACATTTCTAATGAAACAAATAAAAACACAAAAGCTTCTCGAAATGGATACCTAAATGACTACATTTTATGTCTGTCACGCCTATAAGGGAATATCCAAAATATTGTCTCGCGGAAATTTTAAGCCTGCTACAACATTTAGTTTTTGGCACTGATGGTTTATTATGTTCGTCTCAGAATTGTTATCTCGAACCTGAACATTTTAAGTTTCTCAGAGATATTTTTGTCGGTGGTGGAATTTCGTAAACATTAAACCTGTATGCAAAAACGCGCTCGTTGAAAGTTATACATAGAACGGATGTGGGGGAAGATGGGACACTTTTCACTCTGTTTTCTTGTTTGATTAACAAAAAATATTCAAAAAGTTGTGAAACCGTACCCTTCCGACTTCCATAGACCGTTATTAATTGTTTAAAACACGAACAGAATAGTTGGATATGTGCTAAAGGTGTCCCGTCTTGTCGGACCCTATTATACTAATCAGTTATACACCTGTGGATTTATACGGTAACGTGTATTGACTACATTACAGTTCTGGGAAGGAATATGTAAAGAACATGGCATCGGTACAACGGGTAACTACGAAGGAGACAACGACCACCAACTTGAACGTATTAATACGTACTTTGACAATGTGCAGGGGTCAAAATATGTCCCACGTGCCGTACTCGTTGATATGGATGCTGATGAAATGAACTTCTTAAAGTCAAATCCAATTGGCCAAGTTATGAGAGCAGAAAATCTAGTTTTCTGTGAGTCGACTATTGCATTAAATCAGGATTGAAATCATATTTAAAAATAAAGCAACTTGACATAACAAGAATATATAGTAGGGTGGGGAAAGAAAGAACTCGGCGTAAGACGTTTTAATTTTTTTCCTTTTTTTAAATCTCTTCTTGCCTGTACCTATTTAATGATAGAGTGTCACCCAAATATCGTCATATATTTCCATTTAGGAAATTTTGGGCAATCTGTGCTTATGTAACCCCTATTTCCCCACTCTACTATACGTTTTGCAAACAGGTGGTCAAAAAACTGGTAACAATTGGGCAAAAGGTTTCTATACCGACGGCGCAGTAACTATGGAGGCAGTTTTAAAAGCTGTTCGTAAAGAGGTCGAAAGTTGTGATTTTGCTCAAGGTTTTCAGATTATGCATTCGCTAGGTGGCGGTACAGGGTCGGGCATGGGATGTCTTATGTTGCAGAAATTAAAGGACGAATACCCAGGAAAGTAAGATTTACCCATATTTTAACGACACTACGATAGCCAACTGTTATAGATAGTATGCTTTCTCGACAAACAAAATAAAACTTGAAACACAAGGTGTCTGAAACAGAACGTGTTAAAACGATTGTCATTGTCTGACCACGCGAGGGTAAAGCAATTTACATTCATTCATAAATATATTTGTAAGAAACAATATTTATCAACTGAAATTTTAACATTACCAATCGAACAATACTAATTCTTCCTGCTAAATAACAACAACATCCAACATTTAGTAACTGAACTCGAGAGAGTAAAGTCTCTTTAGTAACTGAACTCGAGAGTGTGTTTGTAAAAACGACTAAATGAGTACAATTAGCATTATATGGTCGGTATATATAAGTAATGCGTCCCCTTGCTTATTAACACTGTACTATTTATTTTCTACAGAATTTTCACTACATACACTGTTTTTCCTTCACAAACGTCTTCTTATTCTGTCAACGAGCCTTACAACGTTCTTCTTTCTATGCCGCACTTGATTGAAAACAGTACCGAGACATTCTGTATTGATAACGAAGCCCTTTTCAATACCTGCATGCGTTTAACTGGAAACTCAACCATTCCTGCCATGAACAAATTAGTAGGACCCGTCATCTGCGGAATTACGGCCCCATTTAGATTCCCAGGTGCTACTAAGTTATAACTACATGCTTTATAAAGTAGGTTACTTATCTTCACTAATAGGCGGCCATATTAAAACTGTTAAAATATACTCAAACTCTATCTTACGTTCATTTTGAATACGTTCGCGCCACTTCCAACGATTTCATTGAACACTTTATTGTTTTTATATTGTTGCATCATTCTACCTTTATTTAAACTTTTAACTAGGTCGTTTGAACGCCAACCTTCGAAAGTTAGCAGTCAACCTGGTTCCCCTACCCCGCCTGCATTTCCTTACACCAGGATATGCTCCGTTTTTCGAAGGTGAAACACATTCCAACCTCACAGTAGCACAGCTAACACAACAAGTTCTTGACGATAAAAATATGTTGGTATCATGTGCACCAAGTACTGGAAAATATTTAGGTCTCTCCGCTGTATATCGAGGCAAGCTATCGCAGAAAGAAGTTAACGAACAGATGTACAACATGCAAATTACTAACAGTACACAGTTTCTAAAATGGATTCCTGACAATTTAAAGTCGTCTGTCAATACATTCCCGCCAAAAGGTGTTAACGCCTCCGCAACAATCATAGCGAACACTACATCCGTCAAGGTAACTTACTTTAGTTGCATATATACGCATGTCTTCATATGGACCTATAGGCCTGCTAATATTTAATTAGCAAAAAGTCACAATACCTCCGAGGTGTTGGTTATAGACTTTGGACAATGTTTTTTTTTTTATTTAGGGTGCCTTTTTTGGTTACAGGAGCTGTTCATTCGAATATATCAACAAGTTAAGAAAATGATCAAGTACGGTACTTTTCTTCACTTCTACACACAGGAGGGAATGGACAAAAAAGAATTTGAAGATGCCCTAAATAGCGTGTCAGATTTAATCAATGAATACCAACAATGTTAGAACACCACAGTTAAGCCTATGTATAATACATGACGTTTAACAGCGCTACCGTATAGCGCCCAATATATATATAGCAACACAAATTAATGAGCTTCATAACTTTTGTACATCTAAGTCGTCTAATGCCATTCGTTATCTATGCTTCTAGTTATACCGTTGCTCATTTACATTTAAATCAAATCCACATAATAACAAGACGGTAGCGCAATATTGTACCTGTTACAATCAAGAAATGTACGTGTATGACGCCTCCTAATTAACTGCGTGTTATATATACCAGCACTTTGGCAAAATGGTTATAGCGTGTGCCTGTAATCCAGAGAGTTCAATGCTTGTCGCTGCTACCATTGTTGGTGTATGTGTCCTTGGGCAAGACCCTTTACGGCAATTACTCTATACCCTTTTTGCATGGTCACTTTTATGCGCGTAAGTACTCGCATATTTACTTGCAAACGCATATGACGTTATGTGTGTTAACTTAGTTTTTGCGAGTAAATATGCGAGTACTTACGCGCATAAAAGTGACCATGCAAAAAGGGTATAACCAAGTGATCACAAACAATGGGGTATATGAATATATACCGCCTTCAAAAATTCGATCCGCATATTTACAAGTCATGAAAAGACTTCAGAGAGATTTACAATAAAAACAAAGTCGACTACCCACTAGAAATTATTGTTCATAACGGCCTTTAATTTTACCCGCGTTTAATACAACATAGTACTGTGGTGTGTAATAACTAATAGGTATGGTTAAATGCTGATACAAATGAGATGTTGCATTGTAAAACATATAACAAATTTTACATATTTGACCAAATATAAAATAAATCTGTAACTAATCAATGTGTTGCTTAATTTAGAATCAAAAGTTAAATTAAACATATTTTTAGGACAAAAATATAAATAGCTTTCCTGCCTTAGCTTTGAGGCAATCATTGCAGAAATGTAATACCAATTATTAATAACAAAAACACAAATTGTAGAAAACATTTCATTTCTGCTGAGTAAACAATGTTCATTACACACATGGTGTGTTCACATTTTAGAAGTACAGTAGGCCTATATAAAAATGGAGTTGAAATTGAAACAGTGAAAAAAGGGTAGCAATTACATTTTAAGAAAAATGGTGTTGTAAAAAAATGGTTTAAACTTTAATGTTATGACAATAACAATTAAAGAATCTTACAATACAGATGGAAAGGAGAGACACATTGACAAAGATAAGGGAGACACACATATAGTACTTGAAGAGAGATCAGAATAGTACGAATTTAAAATTATGTTAAAGAACATAAAAATCTAGAAGCCATTTCATCCGTCAGGGCGCAGCTTAAGTGATATATTAGTAAATAACGGGTAATGTCGTATAGTAGGTTCCTTGTAGTGCAGACTGTTTAAACCATCAATGAAATTCCTTTCAACTGAATGTTTCAGCCGACTAAATCTAGAAAGTCAAATTGTTTTACTGCTGGATTGCATTTTTTACCATATTAATATCTTTTAAAACTCAACAAAGGTGATTTTTTGGCTGTGAACCTTCAAATTGGTCTAAAAATACACTTTTACTGTATTATACTCAAATTTTTCTTTCCTTCTAAGATTTTTGAATAAAGTTTAGCACCCAGAGTAGGGACTTTTAAAAAACTGGATTGTTATAATTTTATAGTCGATGCGCTTGACCAACAGGTACTAAATATAACTATATACACAGAGTGACTTTTAATTTGACTTTACAAAACTACTGTAAAACTAAAACTTTCCGATAAAATTGTAAAAAAATGTATGTCTGAGCATATATTCCTAAATCTGAAGGAAGTAACAAGATTTAATTTACAAGACCAATATTGTGCATGGGGTTAATCTTTGTGCAATGTAAATGCAGCCCCAACAAAAAAAACAGATATAAATTTCATGTATATTTTGATACATAAGGTATTCTCTTCTTCGAACTGCAGTTTATGGAACGTATTAAACTGGGCAATGGTGCATAACCTAATTTTAAAGTGTTTTTGAGCAGCTGTGGTATATAGCAGACCATCATACTTTTTTTTGGATAACAAAAATTATATACAAAAAAATACTACGAAAATCGACATGGTACACTCTTACCTTCCTAAGTATTGTCTCTCTTGTGTATGGTGGTTGACTATGGATTGGTATTTTCCATAATTATTTGGTGGACGAGATACGTTGTAACCATAATGTCTGATTCTGGTGAAAAAACTGCTTTACAAACTTTCTTGTAACTTTTATACGGTACGAAAAGGGGGAACTTAAAAGACAGCTAAGAGAAAGTGCTAAAATATGTAAGATAACATGTACGAAACCTTTATAGCGTTCAGGCTTATTGTATGTATGTAACTTACTTTATTCTCGCGTGGCCAGAAAACGACAGTCGTTATAACACGGGTGTTAATACACCTCGTGCCAGCTTGCGAGTTACCATGTATGTTACTTTGTGGGTGATTATTTTTTGGGGGTTTTTCATTTTTGTATGTGTGGCTAATAATTTGGACAACCCATTAGTGACCACTGGGTTGGAGCAATTGCCGTTAAGTGTCTTGCCCAATGACACATATGCCCACAATGGTAGCAGCGACGAGCCTTGAACCCATTACCTCTGGGTTAGAGGCAGGCGCGCTAACCACTATGCCACGGCGCCGGTTATTGCTTAGTGTATCCAAAAGTCCTTGGAAAAAGCCATAAAACATTACAATAATGTTTCGGATGTTTACTTTTTTAAAACTTTGCATATTTTGTGTATTTCTTTACCTCTGACACAGAATTAACTTAATATAAACTTTCAATGGGTTAACAAAACAAATTGTCTGTAAAAGTGAACTGTGGGTTTAAATAGACTGGTAAACGCCAATTAAACATACACAAAATCCTGCAGTTAAGTTACAAACCTTGTATAGAAATCATCATCTTCTCCACCCCACCCCCAGAACTGGTTTGAGAATCCGTTAACATTTTTAAATTGCTGCGTTGTTACACCATTAACGCCACCGAAGAAATCCTCGTATTCCAATCTATGACAGATTAATAATGTCTGTTTGTTAACATATAAACAACTATTCAATGTCCGAATTAAAAATTTATGATTTTTCTTTCTAACATAAATTGCAAAACTAATTAAACCCCAATGTACAGGGTTTGCGCTACTTGTAATTGTGGAACAAAATTTGTAGTTTTGAAAGTGCTTACTTTTAGAATTAGGACTTTTTATATGAAATGTCTCACTCTAAATACAGTTTCAATTTTGCTAAAGCAGATTTAATAAAATCACCATTAATTACGTTAAAAAAATAGTCATGAAAATTTCAAATATTTTAAATTTGACTGTTAAGAATTGCTTCAAATGGTTTATAAATTAAAAGTTAATTGTATGTATATTTATATTAAAGTAGTTAAGACCGATTTGTTTAGTTATTTGCTACCGTATAAAATCTTGCAATATCTCATATCTAGCATGCTTATGCAGGCTGAATATCGCAAATTTAAAAAACTAAATTGAATAAAAATAATTGCTGAAATAATGCTATGTTAGACACAGGTTTCATGCACAAAAATAAACTAACCTAAAAATGTTATGTGTGTAACTAATAAGTTAAACATTTCTAATAGTTGATTGTAATTAGTTATAATACTAAGAAAACTAAATAAGCTTTGACAGTCTCTGTGTTCGGAAAAATCACCATTTCACTTATAGTTAGCATAAAAAATGCTTAGTTGGTTTCACTTTAAAAGGAAAGGATTTTCCATCAATAAAACTGCATCATAGCTTTCAAAAGTTTATAGTAAACTCGGTTTGAATGTATTTTTTATAACTATGGTTTATATTCGACCTAAAAATTAGGATTTTAACTTCATTCTGACAAAGAAAGGATTTTAATTGAGCTCTATATTGCTCTGGGGCTTTCCCTTCAATGTTACTACATAAAAATTAAAATTCTTAAAAGATCGGTACCGATGTACCATTATTGGCCTTGTCTTAAAAAAGATTTGAACCATTAATTAGAATGTTATAAAGCATTAGTTGCAGAGAGATTACGAAAAGGTAACATAACTGTGTAGGTTAGGTTATTTTCAAAACACAACTTGTATAATTGCTATACTGTTTTGAAAAATGTACCCATGAAAATGTAGGATTTGACAAAAAAAAAAACTTAAAAAGGAACATATAAAGATTGAAATCTTTAAACAAAACATGCTGTAATTTAGTGTGAAGATCTTCCATGCAATTAGTGCTCAATAATTGGTTATTTGAACTTAATAAAGCAAAATCGGAGGCATGACAGGAAATCTTGAATTGTGGCAACAAGACTGGTAAGAAAACATGCATGAGAAATTTTCAAATTTCATTCTCGTATATACTTGCTATCTAGCTCTTGTGGATTGTGACATCATCATCATCGTCAAGGTAACCAAGGAATGGATAAATAAATGATGTATGACGGGGTGGCGGAAATATGTATAGCTGCTAATATGAAATGAGCATTGTATGGTCGGTGTGATAAGAATATGATGGTTAGGAAAAACTAATCCAAACAAAGTACATTTTTCAATATTATGTGGTGTTAAATTTAGAACGCTTAAGCCTAGCCTGCAGAAAATTAACTTTATGGTTTTAAAGATGTGTTCGTCAGCCTCACCCCAGCCTCATTGCTAGGCAAAAAAACTGGGCCTAGACAGTACGCAATTGCTTTAACACTGTACGCGAAAACAAAAAAAGTCAACAAATAAACTACAATCAGAGACTTTTTGTTTAAGTATTTTCTGTTTCTTATGAATTTGCCTTATAAATACTTACAATGGGAACAAACTACAGGTAGGTAATATTTGTGCATTTTTAATAAAAATTTTTAAAAAATGAAACTTTTTTATTTTAAAATACTAAAATCCTTATATTATATATAAACAAGTTTTGACTGAATTTGTTAATATAAATTCTAGAGCCTAAACAACTTTAATTTACCATCGTAATGTCATTTAAGGCTTTAATTTGGCAGTGTTTCACCGCAAACCAAATATTCTGTATAATTTTGTATAATGATACTTTTTGGCCAAACAATAGTAACATTTTCTCTTCATTTTTTGTAAATACCTTTTTTTTAAAGTATCAAAACACAAAATTCAATAAATAAATATTTGATAATAGGGTAAAGTGTTTGTTTTAATAGTTGTTTATACTCCCAAAATACTAAAAACTTTAACAATATTCTGATTCTCAGAAATGAAAGGCCAAGAGCACAACAACATATATACTGCCACAATCAATACATAAACAACAGCAAACAGCAACACATATACAACCACAACCATAACACTGACTCATGTTGTTGCGTCACATTTAAGACTGCTGACTCACCTATAACCATGAATGTCAAGTTGTTCAGCGAACAAGCGAGGCATTCCCGTGCAGCCGTAATAATTCCGATCATTCTCAGGAATGTGGTCAACGTCATGGAAAATAAAACAATCGAAAGAATGATCGATTTTCATTGCTTCCACAAAGCCAATGTTTAGCAGTAATGCACGGTTGAACAAATCGTCACCTTCCTGTTATGAATGAATGTAACTTGCTTTATCCTCGCGTGGCCAGAAAACGACAGTTGTTATAGCACAAGTCATACCTCGTGCCAGCTTACAAATTACAAAGTATGTTATTTTGTGGGCGATTATTATTATTTGAATGAATGTAACTTGCATTATCCTCGTGTGGCCGAAAAATGACAGTTATTATAACACGGGTCATACCTCGTGCCAGCTTACAGTTTACAATGTATGTTACTTTGTGGGCGATTATTATTATTTGAATAAATGTAACTTGCTTTATCCTTGCGTGGCCAGAAAACGGCAGTTGTTATAGTACTGGTCATACCTCGTGCCAGCTTAAGTTTTATCATGAATGTTACTTTGTGGGCGATTTTTATTATTAAATTCTTTTTATGTATAGCTAATAATTTGACAACCTATTAGTGACCACTGGGTTGAAGAAATTGTAGTAAATTTTGCAAACAGTATGGTACCACATGCAAACTAGTACAAAACCCAGGTGGATTTGCAAAGCCCAAATTATTAAAAAGTGAGAGTAGTGATCTAATTTAGTTTTCCAGACCTCATTGAACATAATAAATTTAAACCATCTTTTCACAATTTTTCCTATTGACGTTATACTGTCTTGTTCCAGTTACTACAGATTAAACAGTAAAACATTAAACATCTTAATTTATTTGAATACCTGGTTTATTACGAAGATGGAAAATTTGATTCTTTGTTTAATGAGCATGGGGAGCAAGTGTCTGAACAGGATGGGTAAATGTTCAAATCGATTTCGAAATGGGATGAGAAACGCAACCTGTGGGTCATTTAATGTGATTACTAACATAGGGAGACCAGTTTACCATTGTTTTCAAAATGCAACATGACATTTCTAAAATGCAATTACACTTAAAATTGCCAAACATAGGGAACTTAATTAAATAATGTTTCAGTATATTTTTGTGCTGCTTTTTGTATAGCTACCTTAACAGCTGGATAAAAGTTACTTTACGCTGATGGTGGTAACCTATATAATACTACTCAGTTTGAAAAGTTTAAAGTGCGATCACTGTGGGGTAAGAAAACATGTTTCACAACATAAAACAGATACAGAATCCTATGTTTAATCATAAAAATTGAACTTGAAAAAATTCACGAATTTACAGCTTGTTTAAACCAGTTTTATTTCTTCCTCAATTATATATGACAAAATCTTATGTCATATTACATATACTCATATCGTAATGTAATCCTTAAAAAACTCAAGTTCACTTGAGTACAACTGTAGTATTTTTACTCACATTCCACGCAGCAATACAATCATGTGGTTCCCAGCTTCCCCCATGTTGAATAATGTGGGAAAAATTTGTGTTTACTTCAGAAAGAGGTATTTCTGTCATGTTGACATAAATTTGACCCTCTAAAATAAAAGTAAAAACAGTAATTACACTGAAAATAACAATTCCAATGGTGCTTGTTACTTAAAATACGATTAAAAATATACATAAGGCACATGTGCAGCCAGAAAATAAATAAGACATCTTTTATTCTTTACACAAAGAAAAATGCCACCCGTTAACACTTTGATGTACTTTGAAGGCTATAATGAAAATTGAAAAATAGGCGCAATCTCTGAGAGAAATGAATGAAAATGGTATTGATTTATTGACACTTACTTTGAAGTTGGCTTTGGCTAATGCTAAAATAAAATCAGACTAAACAGCATACTAGTATTTTTTTTTAAGGTCACTGGTATCAACTTATTGTCTAATAAATAAAGTCGTGCACTTATTGCACTACATGTGACACAAGTCAGAACTTTATAAATTAAAGTTTTGACAAACTATTAAAATGTTGAGAGTGCACTGACTAAATAATTTTGTGTGGTTTAAAGTTTAGACCTTTTTTTGACAGATGCGACTTTTTGTTAACTGCTATGTTTTTTGTTAAACCAGCGTAAAATTAGGCTTATTTTTTAACAGAGAAATTTTAAAAACTTGCATGAAAACTAAAGTAAAATATTAAAAAAATGTCTTATAAATTTGTTTTTTCTTTTTCAACATATACCAGTTGAAGTGTTAGTTTTTATAAATGCACTCTACCTACTGGGTAAATAATGGCCTACATTATAAACAAAACCCATTTAATTGCAATAATTTCAATCCGCTAATTCATAGCCATAGTAAACTGGCAGACAAGACAATATTGTAGTATATAGAAGGGTGGGGAAAATGGGACAGCTTTAGAACCTAATATTCAAATATCTTGATCGTGTTTTAAACAATTAACAACGTTCTATAGAGAATATGAGGAAATAGTATATTTTTTTGAATGTTCTTTGTTTACTACTAAATCAGACGAAAAAATAGAGTTAAAAGATGTCCCATCTTCCCCCACCCTACTGCAGGCTATATATACAAAAAAAGAAAACTTTATCACTCAACTTACTCATTTCTGGAAACTTCTCAGGACAAACGTCAAAGTTGGAATAATTATAATTTAATGGAAGATAAGGTATTGTCTGTGCAGGAGTGCTTGCTGAACCTGGGTATAAATATAATACTAAATTTTAAATAACTTGAATATTTTATGATTTCAAATCGTTTTTAACTTTTATGTCATATATATATATATATATATATATATATATTATATACATAATGTTTTTCTCAGTCAAAAAAATTACATTATTTAAAGCCCTATAACTTTATATACAAGTGTCATAACTTAGCCCAAATACATTAAGTTCATTGTGGTAAGACTAGTAACCATAGTTGACCAAAAAATTGTTTTTGTACTTTTTATCACTATAACTTTACATGTATATTTTAGTGCTGCCTGAAACGTTTTAATCATTTTCCTGATGCACCGTTGTTACTTACATTAATAAATAATTGATTAGGGTTTATCTATGAGCCATATGGCAGATATACAAATTAGGATCTTTGCAGTGCAGGCTAGTGTGGAAAATATCCTACTTAGTAAAGACATAATCACATTATTCACACACATGTTGGATTCCCTTCACAAGTCTTGCCACAATCACGCAGGATGTATATGTGTGCTCATAGTTATTTATAGTATTAGTTGCTAATTAAGAAAACAAAACACCCGGCGCCATGGTAGTTGGCTCGCCTGCCTGTAACCCAGAGGTAATAGCTTCAAGCCTCGTCGCTGCTACCATTGTAGGCGTATGTATCATCCATATAATAAAACAAATGAAAAAATTCAAAAAAATAATCACTTTCAAAATAGCATATATATATATACATGGTCTCTTGCTTCAGGTGTATGCAGAACACCCTTGGTATAACAACTGCCGTTTTGCAGCCTTGCGAGCATAAAGTAAGTTACATTCATTCATACATACACACCTTGATTTAACCTTCCTTTTCGCCTGCGTATTCCTCCATAATATACGTAATCAATGACCGTTTCTTGCATGGCTTGATATCTGTACAGAAGAGCATTGGCTGCAAAATAATAAAAAGTTATTTTAGAGGTTGATCAAATGTCCAATGGCGTCGAAAGACGAAATACATTTTATTCAAAGTCAAAATCAGTTTAAATAACTTCAACTACATTTTAATAATTTGGGCTTGTGCAAGTAGAACGTTTTTTTTTTAAAAACTTTTTTTTTTAGGCTAGATCTGGTTCAGTAGGATGTCATCATGTCAACGTCATTCAAACGTTTTGATAGTGACAACAAAATTAAAAACAAGTATGCCCATGTTAGTAATATCCCGTGATATCAACATATTTTCAATTCTTAAAACAATTTTGTGTTAGTTAGAAACATTGGTAAAAAAGTGGTGACTTTTTCTATCTTCCTACTAAAATGTGAACATAATTAACAGTATAATGTAATGAGATGATAATCACCCACATAGTAATAACATGTTCAGATAAAAAAAACAACATTTACAAAATTAGTAGCCTATACGTTTTATACTAAAATGCGAATAAACTAACAGTATAATGCAAATGGTAATAATTCACATAGTAACATAGTAACAACTTGTTCTGAAAAAAATCAACTTTTTCAAACTTGGGCTACATTTTATACTAAAAGGTAAACATAATTAACACTAATGCAAATGGTTAACATTCACATAGTTTAAACGTGACCTACCTCTCCCAGGTTTATAATAGATGAAATGCAGCATTGAATACATGGTACAGAGAAAAGAAAGCAGCAGAAGTACAACATAACCACGAGGACGACTAAGAAACCTTGGATACTTATATCTGCGTACCATAGCTAGCTTTATAACACTGTGGTTGGTTTACTTCTGAAATAAAACATGATTTTGGTAAATGAATGAATGAATGTAACTTGCTTTATCCTTGCGTGGCTGGAAAACGACAGTCGTTAAACACGGGTGTTCAGTTTCATACACTTTGTGCCAGCTTGAGAGTTAGTGTAAGTAATTTTCATTAGTTTATTTTTTCTATTCACATAGACCTAGTCTAATGGACTTTTAATATACTGCCTCCTTGAGCTTTACCATTGAATAGATGGGTTATATGCATAGTCAAGTGGGGTAATAAAAAACAATGGGGTACTTGAGGTAAGAGCGTACAAGACAACCCCATTAGCCCATTAAAAAAGTCATTTTAACACAAACAGACTTTGTAGATAAAAACTATATTTATTTGGCTTTATTTTGTTCTAAGCAAGAAGTTTTTTTTCAGTAAAACACATATTACTAAATGAAACAAAACTTGACTAATAATCCTTTTTTTTTTTTTAAACCTTTTAATATGAGATGCAGGTATTTGCTATGTTATTGAATATATTGAAGAAAGAAGAAGCTTGCTGCTGATATTTTCTAATTTTTGCAAACATACCATAACCACACCCTTTTTCCTTATTATTTTTACATGCATAAGTTGTACGATAAATATTTGTATTATTCCCCTGTACTTTATTTATTTTGTTAAATTTATTGAAAGTTATAGAAATTCCTCTTTTATTATCCCACTTGACTATATATAATACTACCTTTTCTTGTTTCATACATCTAATAAACTTCCCTACTTCGTTTTTAGTAGGGTGTTTATCTATTATTCATCATTCTAATCTTCTGTACAAGGTAATTACATACATGACCGGATAATCAACTTTTAAAACAACTATAACAGAAAATATTACAACCCTTAACAACTTGCAACAGTTCTTAAACAATAAAGTATTGTAAATATGGCCATGTTACTTTCTACTCTAGTATCTGGGCTTCTGGTTAATATTTTTAACTTAAGCTACATGCAATCATGAGGTTACAGACTGGTAATATTGCTCAGTCGTTAGAGTGCTCTGACCACGACTTTGGTAAGTAACTTCACTCACAAAATAACATACTTGGTAACTCGTAAGCTGGCACCAGGTGTATGAAAACTCGTGTTATAACGACTGACGCTTTCCGGCTCGTAAGCTGGCATCAGGTGTATGAAAACTCGTGTTATAACGACTGACGCTTTCCGGCCATACGAGGATAAAGTTACAATCATTTAACTTAAAATCATTTTTTTGCAAACCAGCCACACAAAAAAAACATAATTGTATATATATATTTACAATTTAATTTTAAATTTTTGTTCAAACACGAATTAGGAAACTTGGACAAAAAGTTTGAAAAGTTTTAAGCACAAGTGTTCTAATATATACCAAAACACCAGTCTGTAGAGTACGGCAGGTGCATGAGCCATTCTGTTTACAAACTTTTGGTTTTGCACGCCAATTAATTTAACAAAGAAACAAATGTATTTACTTAAGTAAAATTTCCTAACATGATTTTTGATAACAGCACCCCCGCACACGAAAAATAACTGTCTTGAACACGGAAGGTGTTGTCAAGAACTGCCATACTCTGCAGATGGCTGAAGCATAAAATATACACCATCCTTGAAACTTGTATTAAAGTTTATGTATTATACTAAAGTTTTGTAATAAAAATTGACTGCCCACAAAAACTTTCCTTTGTCGTATTACCAGTTTACCACATACGATAAAATGTTTTTCTTGCGAAAATTTAAGCCGTCGGTTTTAGATACAACAACGCAGACAAAGACTGCAGACGAGTTTTGGCAAATAAGCCAAATGTTTAGTTAAAAAGACCTTCCAACCCAAACAATGCATTTCGTTGATGTAAAACACAGCCGCCAACATCCACACAATCATACAAATTCATAATTTATTATATCACATTTACAATTACAAATATATCGTGGAATGAAATACTTAAAAGGTCCGTTTTTATACACGTTACAAAAACGACTCGTTGCGTCAATTATTGGTTTAAGTATAAACTAAGATAATAATTGAATACTCACCATGCAAAACGACCAGACTAGAGAAATACTTTTAACATTGCACGTCCTACCACAGGCTCCGATGAACTAAACAAAACCGCCAACTGCAAATGAAGTTTGAAATTTCATTGGGTATTCCCCAAACATCGACCCGCTGTTTTTGTCAAAACAGCGTCATAGAAAGTGTTTCTATCACTCTGATCATAGCCTATACATGTATGTATAGGCTATGCTCTGATCAAAACAAGGGCACTATATAGTAAACCAAATAACCAATTAGAAACATGTTACGAGAATTCTGTAACTAAAAACAGCTAACTATGTCCGGCGCCGTGGCGTAGTGGTTAGCGCGCCTGCCTGTAACCATTACGTAATGGGTTCAAGGCTCGTCGCTGCTACCATTGTGGGCGTATGTGTCCTTGGGCAAGACACTTAACGACAATTGCTCCAACCCAGTGGTCACTAATGGGTTGTCCAAATTATCAGCCATACATAAAAAAAATGAAAAAATTCCCCAAAAAAATAATCACCCACAAAGTAACATACATGGTAACTCGTAAGCTGGTACTCGCGTATTTGCAAATAAGGCCCGAAGACATATAAACGGTTTAATAGTGGTACTTTGCGTGATACTAACGCCTACGACCATACCACGTTGAGAACACCCCATCTCGTCCGATCTGGGAAGTTAAGCAACGTCGGGCCCGGTTAGTACTTGGATGGGTGACCGCCTGGGAATACCAGGTGTTGTAGGCATTTTGTGTTGGCAAAATCTTAATTTTACGAATTAATTTCTGCGGACTTTGCTGTCGGTAACATGTTTTTAAAAGTGTTATATTATCTTGTGTTATTTACATTTATTTCTAACCTTGTAATAAACTTATTTATAGTAGGGTGGAGGAAGATGGGACACATTTTCATTCTATTTTCTCGTCCCATTTGGCAGTAAACAAAAGCAGTCAACGAATTATAAAACCGTATCCACAGCTTCCATGGAGCATTGTTAATTATTTAAAATACGATTAAGATATTTGAATTAGGATGGGGAAAGATAGAACACTTTGTCAGACGAGACTATTTTTTAATTTTCCTTTCACGGACCCTTTTTTTTTCTTACGGATTTAATAATTAACAGGAAAGTAATGTTACAGAATTATTCGATATAGTATTATCAGCACGATTTTATAAAACGCGCATCAAAGCCAAATATCCTGATCGTGTTTTAAACAATTAACAATGGTCTATATGCTCTATGAGTCTATTGGAATGGGAGTCGTGAGGATATAGCCTACGGTTTTATAATTATTTGAATTTACTTTGTTTACTACCAAATGTGATGAGAAAATAGAATAATAAGATGTCCCAACTTCCTCCACCCTACTTTATTAAAGTTTACCTGGCAAAGAAACTAGCATCACAGTGGGTTAATTTCGTTGGGTTAACTACAAGTTGCAGAATGTCGTTAATATAGAAATAAAGATGTCTTTAGTAGGCCATGTCATGCCCAACCACTATTTGACGAAATAAGAGATGTCATCATACCACTAACGTGTGGTCCCACCTTTACCCAAAGCCATAGAAATAGTCTAATCAATTGTTGCGTAAAATGCAAATTAAGCATCAATTTAAGTCAAAAATAACAAACCAATATGAAAAATGCATGTTTTTAGGTGAATTAAAGGAAAACTTGGAATTACAAACTAATGAAAAAATTGTAAAGTCTAAAAACACGGGTACTTTTTTGTATCGAAGAAAGTCAAAAACAGGATTTAGAAGCGGTTAATTTGTGACATCTTTGTCATTTTAGAGGAAATATATTATTTACGAGAAATGGTTGATAATGTTAATATAACCTTTTTACGCCTTTCCACAATAGAAAAACGTAACCAATGAAGTTTATTTAAACCCATTGCGAAAGTTACCACCTTTGCTTGCTTTTGACAAACATAGGCGGTAGTTGGACTGCTTGGTATTTCGTTGGCATTGCTTTTACCATGAACTTGCTAACCGCCTGATTCCCTTTTTCGTGATAGAACTCGTCAAAAACTTTTCGAAACATGTGAGTGGACTGTTGCACGTAGCAGCAAGAGCAGGACAGGACATGAGAAGCTATGCTTGGCGCTCATTCTATATTGCATATATAGCAATGCATTTAAAGCCGTATATGCATTTTTACTAATAAGTGTAATGTAAATATGGAAAGGTCGATCAGCTATGTTTTTTATACGAAAAGTTGATATTTGTTATTTTCATTCATTATTTGTTTAACACATTTTACAGTTATAAAAATAGCAACATCCAGGTGTGATCAATTTAGACAAAAAAGTTAAAATGAAAACTTTGCAAAGTGTATCGGCAGTATTGCGACAGACCAAACTCGTAAGCGATGTCTTGCTTAAGGTAAAGCAATGATTAACTATTGGAGGCATAATGTCTGAGTTTGCATAGCGATGGTCTAAATATAGACTTTTAGATTACGAAATAAACACTATTAAGTAAAACAGGCAACCAGTTATTTCTAAAAGTTTTCAATCATTATACAACACATACCCAAAAATTTTTGTTTTGCGAGTGTTGGTATTGTATTAAAATTTTCGTGGTCCTGTAAAATTTACAAAAAAATATGGTATAGGGTGGGGGAAGACGGGACACATTTTCATTATATTTACTCGTCCTATATGGTAGTAAACAAAAAGCATTCAACGAATTATAAAACCGTATCCTCACTGCTCCCATAGACCGTTATTAATTGTTTAAAACATTATGTGCTAAAAGTGTCCCATCTTCTCCTAACCCTACTGTATAAACTGTACCAGGATCTGGTGCTACGAAAACGTATAACAGACAAAATCAAGTCCAACCAATTAATTGCTAAAAGATATACATTTTTCCCAAAATGGCACCGTCAGTCTTTTAATCAAATAGAACAAAACCAGCGCATAATATTAAGATTTCCAACCTAAACTTTATTTTTAGGCCACTGGAAGCGGTAGTGTGCTCACGGCAAGAACCCAGCATGCCAAAAGAGTCGTTCCCGGGGTACGTATTACGTAACAAATAACATTTATTCCCCTAAATTGTGACGTCACATTAAACAAGTTTTGAAAATGTGACGTTCATAGCCTAGCCTCTGCACTAATGTATAGTAGAGTGGGGGGAGATGAGACAACTACTCATTCTATTTTACCGTCGCATTTGGTTGTAAACTAAGAAAATTCAAGAATTATGAAAACGTATGGTCACGACGACTTCCATAGACCGTTGTTAATTGTTTTTAAAACTACCAGGATATTTAAATATTTTGTGCTGAAGGTGTCCTATTTTCCCCATCCTATAATAGCTAACACCCGCCTAATTTTTTAGGCGCATGCTTCGCCGTGGTACCTCACACAGATAGATTAGAACAAAACTAATGTTAAATATAACGACAACAAAAATTTAATGTGTCTGTTTGTTCCACACAAGGAAACCATTTTAAGCATTATACAAATACGGCTTTTGATGTACACTAAATTGTATCTCTATTAAAGCATTACAAATTGCCTTTTAACACATTTAAGTCGCATGTATATTAGTCAAAAATATACAGTAGAGTTGGGGGAGATGGGACACCTTTAGCACATGACATTTAAATATCCTGACCGTGTTTTGAACAAGTAACGACAGTGGAAGTCGCAAGGATATTGTTTAACGATCCTTTGAATTTTCTTTGTTAGCCACCAAATGAAACGAGAAAATGGAATAATATGATGTCCCATCTTCCCCCATCCTACTCCATATAATAATACGGTTAATATTATATATAGATAGATATTATATAAAACAGGAGATACCGCAACCCTCTATACCGGTTAACTCGCACAACGAATGGGATCCACTTGAAGAAGTCATTGTTGGTCGACCTGATGGGGCATGCGTTCCGCAGTTTACAACTGAAGTAAAGGTATTGTAATAAAAACGTTTAAAAGTTTAATATCCGAAATTATTGCGATAAAACAGCGTACATCTTACTCTAATAATGTTTATAATGGGTTGGAGTAAAATGATCGAAGTTTTTATTTCTTTTTTTTTTTTTTTATTAACAAAAAATATAGTAGAGCGTGGATGGGACACCTTTTCGTACTATTTTCTCATTTGATAGTAAACAAAGAATTATAAAACCGTACGACTTTCATATAAGAACTTTGTTCTTTTAAAATACACAAAATATAAAAGTCATCTGAAACTTAAATTTTTTAGCGGTAACTATATTAACTATATATTCCAATTATTGTGTTATAAGTACAATAAGCAAGTCGGTATTAATCGATTTTAGGCAAACACGAACGAGAAATATTGGGACTTTTACAAAAAATACGGAGGAACACCTTTTCCCGACAAACATATTGAAAAGGCAAAGCAAGAAGTGGAAGAGATGTGTAATGTGTTACGTCATGAAGGGGTCATTGTTCGCAGGCCTGACGTCATAAACTGGGAGAAAGATTATAAAACCCCCGATTTTTCGTCACCAGGTGGGAAACATTTTTTCTTTTTTAGTAGGGTGGGGGAAGATGAGACACATTTTTATTCTATTTTCTCGTTCCATTTGGTAGCAAACAGAGATCATTTAAAGAATTATAAAACTGTATTCTCACGACTCGCATAGAACGTTGGTAATTGTTTAAAACACGATCAGAGTGTTTGCATATTATTATAATATCAGGTGGGGAGAAATGGGACACCTTTAGCACATAATACCCAAATACCCTGATCGTGTTTTAAATAATTAACAATGGTCTATATGGGAGTCGTAAGATACAATGAAATTGTGTCCCACATTTCCCTCAGTACTACACGTGTACGGAAGGTATCCCATCTTACCCCACAGTACTATACATATGAGTATACTTTTAATACACTTTTATTTGTTTTGCGTTTTGACACATTATGCAATTAAGGGTGAGATCCTACGAGTAATATACCAAATATATTTTAGACCTGAGGTTCATTTTCCCAAATCCCCTTCTTTAGAGTGTGACCCAGAAAATCTTTAAGTAACATTCTTTGTGAAATCATTAACTGACCTTGTCCATAAGACTGTTTGTTCAATATTTAGTTGGTCTTTATTCTGCCATGCCTCGAGATATCCTGATCGTGTTTGGGAACGAGATCATGGAAGCTCCGATGGCTTGGAGGTCACGTTTCTTCGAGTACAGAGCTTACAGGTCCCTGTTAAAAGAATATTTTAAAGCCGGTGCAAAGTGGACAGCCGCACCAAAGCCGCTGATGGGCGACGAATTATATGACAATGTAAGTTAATGTGAATCGAAAACAGGTCGTTGAAAAGGTCTGTTAAGATCACTTTTATTTGGGTTTGCGCAAAAATAGAGCGGTTATATTATTATGCTTTACCGCAAAAGTTTATAGCTGACATGGTATCATGAAAGGATGGTTAACATTTCTGATGAGGTGCTAAAATGGTTAGTATGTAGGTAATTTGTAAATATAATGTTTATGTCAGTACGTATATAACGTATAAGTGTTTATAACTTTAACTGATTGTGTATACAACTTTAACAAATGACCAACAGCGGAATAAGAGACACGTTCAAAAACACATGGGTAACTTTCCCTGTTCCTGTACAGATCGTTAGCCAGACTTTTTATTCAACAACGAACATTTTAAGCTGCGATGTTTACACAATAAAAGAATAAAACGAACCAAAATGATTTTATCGAAAAGATTTCGCATTTGTTTAAAAAAATAGGTTTTAGTAATTCTTGCTGTAAACTAGCGGGAAAATAAACTTATAAATCTACCTTAATTTTATATGAACGCAGGGATATGTTACAGACTTATCCAATTGAAAGTATAGAGGACCGGCATCGTCTTGTGAAGGAAGGCCGTTTCGTCACGACTGAATTTGAACCCTGCTTTGACGCTGCTGATTTTATTCGGGCGGGGAGAGACATATTTGTACAGCGGAGTCAGGTATAAATCGTCGTGGGCAAAGTCTAACTTGCATATAATCAGCAAGTTCACGGTACGACTGTCATTTCGTAGTAGAGTCGTGTATACGACCTTGACATTATCTCTGTCGCAACTTACTCCCAGCCGATTCATTGGCACTTAATCTTTAGTTATCAAGATTGTGGGAAATGTTGTTGATAAAAACTACAAGATATATCTTGTCTCTGATCTTCTTAGTTTGGGTGATTCAAACAATCAATGCGTCGTATTTAAATTCGTAAAACGTGCGGTTTTGTATGTATGTGTTTATGCAATTTCTTTTATCCTCACATGGCCGGAAAACGGCAGTCTTTATAACACGAGTGTTCTGTTTTATAGACATCGTGCCCCCTTACGAGTTACCATGTATGTTACTTTGTGGGGGATTATTATTATCATTTAATTTTATATGTATGGCTGATAATTTGGATAACTCATTAGTGACCAAGGGTTAGATCAATTGTCGTTAAGTGCCTTGCACAAGAACACATACGCCCACAGCAATGGTAGCAGTGACGAGCCCTCTTGCCACGCCGTTTTGAAACAACCAATTAAAAAAGGGCAATGAGCTTTAAGTTTAAAGCAAACACGTTTCAATAAATTGAACTAATGGTTAACTTATAGCAGTTTATGTCAACATAGACAGTAAATCGTTTTACACACCACGAATCACAGGTTACTAACCACCTTGGTATAGAATGGTTGCGCCGCCACCTTGGACCTGAATACAGAGTACACGAACTTACGTTCCATGATCCGAACCCAATGCATATTGATGCAACGTTCAATATTATAGGACCCGGTCTTGTAATTGCAAATCCCGACAGGCCTTGCAACCAGGTAACAAATACTTAACATCATTGTTAATTATTATCTTATAGTATGGTGGGGTAAGATGGGAAACAAAGCTTCGGTAAAAGATTTATAACCGTCTTACCCCAGTCCCGTTTTCCCCACCCTATTATTTAAATTTCGTTTTCGCAGCTAAAAATGTTCGAAAAATTTGGATGGAAAATCGTCCAAGCACCTAAACCCACGCTATCGGACGGTGAGTGGTTTCAATGCACAATAAATATTCCAAGGTTTTACCTCCTAACGCTTCCCGATACATAGTAGGGTTTCGGAAGACGGGACACCTTTAGTACAAAATAACTAAATATTCAGATCGTGTTTTAAACAAATAACAACGGTTTATGGGAGCCATGAGGATACGGTTTTATAATACCCACGGCCTACTAGAGATCTCTAGTAGGCCGTGTAATACCTTTTGTTTACTATCGAATGGGACGAAACAAAGAGTGAAATGGTGTCCCAACTTCCCCCAACCTATTTAAACACAATGTAAGAATACCAAACGAAACACGTGTACAATAGTTGCAACATTGCACAACGATCAGAGACAATGTAGCTATGAGCTAAATAAACGTGAATGTTTGCGCAACACATACTTTAGCGGACTTTGATAAGCAGTAAACCTTTTTGTTAATTTAGGTTAACGGCCTCACGTTCGCACTGCATGAATAAATGTAACTTACTTAAAGCGGCATACCAACGAAACATCAAAATATGATCTAACACCTGTCAAAACCGCAAATTCAACCGGTGGAGTCAAAGTTCAGTGATAGAATTGGTCAAATTCCAGTGACCTTTTTCTTATGGAAAAACTCATGAATCGTCGCACGGCCAAACTATTTTACTCGAGCATTTTTTCACGCGATTTTTTCGCGAAGCTGTTAATTCTCGCTTGGTAGGATTGGAACGACAATAGTTTAACACAAATACTGTTTTACACGAAAACGAATTTGGTAATAAGTTCCATTTTGGACAACCCATTAGGGACACTGGTTTGAAGCAATCTTCATTACGTGTTGCCCAAGAAAACATCAGTCAAAATTCACCTCAAACCAAATTTGTTCTAATATCCGCCTATTATCAACATAATTTTTCAGTGAACAAAAATAGTCATAGCACACAATTATTTTCTAATTTTCAATTTTAGACCATCCGTTATGGATGTCATCAAAGTGGTTAAGTATGAACGTTCTTATGTTGGATGAGGACAGAGTTTTATGCTCAAAAGTGGAAAAACCAATCATAAAAATGTTTGAAAAATTAGGTAAATATAGTTTCAAAATGAGTTACATTTTTAATGAACTATAATGTGATTGTCGACAAACATATAATGTGATGTTACAGTTTTTACCTCTTTGTTGATTGTTAAACACTTAATTTTTGAAATGTTTGAAACCACTGAATTTTTACGAAAATGCCAGTAAATTGTGTTTAAACAATTTATACTATATAAAAACATGACAAAACCATTGTACTTTACTCAGGTATAAAAACTGTACAAGTAGATATCACTCATGCCAACTCTCTTGGCGGTGGTTTTCATTGTTGGACAACAGACGTAAGAAGAAGAGGAGAGTTGCAATCTTACATTTAGAATTCATTTCATTTTACTGTGATGTAAACCCCCCAATAAAGTTATTTAGTATAAAACATTTTTTTTTGAAATTCCAGCATATAAAGCGAACATTTTTAATTATTTTTTTTAAGTTCTCTTACTGTGATTTTTTTTCATATCAATAGCATTCGTACAATATTAGAAAATTTTTGAAACATACGTCAAAAAATGTCAATACTTGATTGTACATATAAACTACTTTATTTCTGTCTAGCTTATCCTAAAATAAAAATTAGGGAATATTTGTATCATTCCAATGTTTTTAATAATCTAAATTTAATCCTTCCTATTTTTCATTTTTTTAAAATCATTTATTTTTAATTGTTTCTTAAAGCTGAGTTCAAATATATTATTTATAACGATTTTACAGTGCAGCACTGTACTGTGCCACATGTACATACAGCCAATAAAAATCCGATAACATTATATTCCTAATTGTTTCTAGACCTATATAAACCAGAGAATATAAAAACTGAAACCTAAATCTTTAATTGCATAACACAGAAAATGAATGCAAAATACAGGTTAAAAAATATGTATGTGGTTGACATTATTGAAAATAAACAAATTTTAGGAAATATAACTTTAACATATAAACAATGATAATGAATAAAAAAGTAACATGCAACCTTTTAATTAATCTAAAACTCACTTTTAAGTTTTGCTTTTCAATAGTGTTTTGATCACCGATTTCGGTCTTAGAATTATCCTCCAAAATATTCTTAATTTTTAAATTTACCAATCCGCTGCTAAATAATTAAAAAAAAACAATTAGCATAATATATGTGGTGTAGGAAAAATTATTTTTTTAAACAAATATAGTCAAAGTTAAATTGAATATGCAGAAACGTACATAAGTTTTAACGTAACAAAAAAACGGGAAATTATTTAAAATTAATAAGCTTACCAGAAAATCAAACTTACTTTGGATGTTCTCAATTTTTTGTGTATCCCTTGTAGTGCAACACAACAGATTTGCTCTGGCTAATCAAATACTGCCGGGATCATGCAACAACTTTAAACAATATGAAAAAATAAAAACATAGGGTCGTGCATGCCTACCATTAAGTTAAATTTCAAAAATAAGTGTTTTCAATAAAATTTACCACAGAAGTACAGGTTAATTTATTCAGATAATTTTTTTTGAAATGTGAAACTTGAAGATTGAAGAAAAGATAAACAAAGATTTTGATAACGGAAATTGCATAAACAACAAATTAATAAAACTGAGTACAGTACCAGTGTACGATTGGATGGGTCATTCCTTATGATAAATTTTAAACCATATGTGTTGCTAACATATTTTACTTGGAAAATAAACAGATTTTTTATTGCAGTTGCATGTCCTTGGGTATGACACAAAAAACAGAGTTACTGTAATAGCTATTGGTTAATGTTATAAAAATATAAATTTTTTTTAGATAGAATAAAAAAAACATTTCCTTAGTACAGCACTAGTGTAAAATTCATTATAGAACACACAATATAATTTTTAAAACATATTCCACAAAAAATGTTTCTGCTTACAAAATTAACATAGTCAACACATACAACCACAATTGTTACGGTAACATTACAAACATCTTTAAACTCAAAAAGACTTTTTTCTTTAAATAAAAAGCTCCAGGGTCAAACAGATCTAAGTACTATGTTTGTTATTTCTGGATATGAACCAAGTCTTAGGGGAAATCCATAATAGACACTTCCCTGAGATACATATACATAACTGGATGCTCCATGCTGGTACAATCCACTCAAATATGGGTTGAGGAAATATGCAAGCCATATTATAGGGTACATTTGGCCTCCGTGGGTATGCCCTGTGTTGAAAATTCAAGCCTTAGTTGAGCAAACGCATTGTATCACAGATTACCAATAACTTCTGTCTTCTAATATTCGAATAAATGAATGACTTGCTTTATACTCGGGTCACCGGAAAAAGGTGAGTTTTTTATAACATGGGTGTTCATACACCTCGTGCCAGCTTATGAGTAACTATGTACGTAACTTGGTAGGTGGTTATTTTTTATTGACCACTGAGTTGAAGCAATTGCTGTTAAATGTCTGCCCAGGAACACATACGCTCACAATGGTGGCACAACGAGTGTTGAACCCATAACCAATGGTTATATGCAGTCGCGCTAACCAACTTTGCCATGGCCCCGGGCTACAGAAAGCTTAGGAATTAGAATGTCAATTTAAACCCACAATGTCTGACGCTCAGTTGTCCCATCCCTAACCCAGAAAAAAACAAGATTACTAAATGATTCTGATAGAAATATTTCTTTGGTGAGAATTGGCAAGGTTTTTTAATGTGTAAACTAGTTGTACCTGATAAAACCAGTTGAATTTTGTAATCAGAATCAAGCGCAAATTTTGCTGCTTTCGGTTGATGTGCCACAAGTATTGTAGAATGTTTCTCATCACAACCTTCGTATGCTTGTTTCAAGTTCATTCCATGTCCTGTATATCTGTTACAAGTATAAAGCTACTATGTGACTGTTTCATTCAAGAATTAACAAATTATTATCATTTTTTCCTTTTTAGCAATATCTGCTAAACATATGCCCAACTTGTTTTTGCTTTAAACAGCATGTTTAGTCGAACTTAGGAAAGTTTTTATCACCCATGTATCTCCAACACCATATATACCCTTAACGGAACACACCTCATGTTAAAAAGTCAAGTCATTGTTTCAAACTATTATATTTATATGTTTTGTTTTAGATCAGTGGTTCCTAAACTTTTCTAAAAATTTTGCCTGGTGGACCTTGTGCAATTATTTTAATATTTCGCGGCCCTATAAAAATTAAAGAATGATATGGGAAAAAAGCAAAAACAACACCAATGAAAAAAAGAGCAAAAACTATCAAATATGTAAGCTGTTTAATGGGATGGGTGCACTTGTTTTGCTGCAATTAACTCATCAATGTTTGGTTTAGTTTTGAATCACAATCATTGCTGTACATTGCGGACCCCTGAAACTGCTGCATGGACCCCAGTTTGGGAACGGCTGTTTTAGATAAATCAACACAACCTAACAGTGGTATGTTCAGATATGAGGTGTGTTCGGCGCCATGGTATAGTGGTTAGCACGCCTGTCTGTGACCCAGAGGTAATGGGTTCAAGGCTTGACGCTGCTACCATTGTGGGCGTATGTGTCCTTGGGCAAGACATTGAACAGCAATTGCTCCAACCCAGTGGTCGCTAATGGGTTGTCCAAATTATCAGCCATACATAAAAGAAAATGAAAAAATTTCCCAAAAAGTAATCACCCACAAAGTAACACACATGGTAACTCGTAAGATGGAACGAAGTGTTAAACCCATGTGATAACGACTGTCGTTTTCCGGCCACGCTAGGATAAAGTAAGTTACATTCATTCATTCATATTTTAACTTTGTCTATAATAATTGGTGCCGGAACACCTAAAATATCCTTGGTATTTAACCCAGGTTAAACCATCTGTTAAAGAAATTAATAATTTCAAACTGTTACGTATCATTTTCAAAATAATTTTTTACCAAAGTTTGTTTTAAATGGCAATTTTTGTATGTATTCAAATATTATTAATGAGTACACCATAATATAAGCTTTGGGGACCTAATTAAAATCCGGTGTATATTATTGTAATACAAAACAATGCAATGACTTTATGAATCACTGTTTTACAACCAAATCAAATGACCACCCATTTTTATATACTTCATGCCAGCTTATGAGTTATTAAATTTTAAGCCTTGTAACCCAAGCACTAATATACTGCAATATAGAAACCAAAAAAATACCCAATTTGATCAGCTTGTATATCGTCAACACCTGCCATACAAATCCACTGCTTATCATCAGATTTGTCATGAATTTTTACATTTGAATTATGCAGAATGTGGAAATCTAGGATCAAATTCGTATTATCAGTGAATAAATGAGGGCCATCTAGTTATTCTTTGGCAGAACCAACTTTGGAAATTATACCATGGTGTCTTATTTTATATACCCAACTTCTAAGTTGGCTCTGCCAAAAATATAACTAACATTAAAATGACCAAATATTTAACTTTAAGGGTGAGTGCTTAATTTATAAGTTTAATGCAGAATTTAGATTGGTGCAGTAGGTTTCAAAACAGCATTTGGCATGTCTGAAAATGGTTTCAAGACAGATTTTTGCTCACTTGTTATGAACAGGACAGATTTTGTAATGCTATTGTAGGCCAGACCTGAAATTAACTGCCGGATATCCATAATTACAACATGTTTTATTAAATTTTTAAGTTAAAAAAAAATAATTTAAAAAAAGAAAAAAGAAAAACTAAGTTAAGTGCTTATAATAACAAATAACAATTTATTAATATTATAATTTTTCTCACCAAAACTTTCCAACAGTTTAAACCAGTTTTCCACATCCCCAGTGTAATATTCATGGTTGCCTAAATCATATTATAACACTATTACAACTACAAAACAACCAACATAGCACATTTCGTTTCATGAAAATTGAATCCTTGACATAAAAAATTTAATGCATGGCAAAACTTCATTAAGAGCAAATGTAGGAAAATTTAAACTGAAATTACCAATGAAAAATCAAAATTTGTTTGTATTTAAAAAAAACTTAAAATTCAGAAAACAATTTGGTGGTAGCTTTAGACCAGTGGTTCTTTAGGTTAATTTTTTTGAATGTCCACCTGTCCTTAATTTTTTTTATAAGTTTATGGGTCCGTACGCTAAAAAGGTTGAGAACCACTGCTTTAGATCACATTTTAGCATTTTGGTTCATACACAAATTTTAATATTCGTTGGCATGCCTTTTATAAAAAAAAACAATATACAAACAGAATACAAACAAAAGACAGATAACAAACAAACCTGTAGAAAAGTATTTTCCATAAGGTGCAATGATTCTACTAAGAGGTTCAGCTGCTTCACCCATAGCATCAACAGTTGCGTCTGTGAGATCTCCTGCCATAACTAAAATATCTGCGAGGATAAATGTTGGTAAAGATAATGAGTTTAATGTCATTTAAAAGCCGCAGAAATAAACTAGACATTCCAAAACCTCCAAATTTCCAAAAGCAGGCAATAAATTTTACCCAATAAAAATTTTAGCTCATGAAGCCCAAACGCTGTCAAGTCACTTAATTTGCTTGCCTAAAAATTTACAGCACCATATTTACAATGCAATTACATTTATGTTTTACATTTTACAATCACTGCAAAGTTACATACTTGGTAATTCTAATCAGCATTTAAAAGTGAAAACTGCCTATAACAAGATTTTTTTACAATGCATGTATATTTGTATACATAATAATTATATATATATATGGTGAAATGCATCAAATTTTTTAAAGATTTAAATATAATTTAAATTTTGTTTATCTTTACAACTTTATAAAACCAAGACTTTGAATGTTTTTTTGACACCTGGTTTAAGTTGGTTGGTCATTGTGGCGATTCTCTCAACGCTTGAGCGACCAACCGTGGGACCGAGATGAATATCACTGATAAGAACAAGCTTTGTACCATCCATCGATTTTGGAAGATTTTCAATTGGGATCTCCACACTGTGGGTAAACTTGTTAGAAAAAAGTTCACTAATCTTATATATAAATATATATTATAAATTCAATTACTAAAATGGCTGAAGTCTAATATAAGATTAAATAAAACCAAAAGGCAAAAAAAGTATGTATATATACATATAATTTCTTTTTGAAAATTAAAATCAAATATATAAATTAGAATCACAATCTACTGCGCAAATATAGAAAGCAAGTTATGGTTACATACTTAACAATAATTGGTTCCATAATCGCTGTTTTAACAGCCACTATTGTGAAGCATATTGTAAACAGAGCAGAAATTAAAGACTGGTGTTTCTTCTTGAATACCACTCGACCTTTAAGGCGTTTTAACACAAAACCAACTGCTCCCATTGAGACCAAAAATGTAAATAAGATGATGTACATGCCAAAACAAGTCCATGAAGCCATCGCTATGTACGACGGTTCAATTCCCATGTAGACGTATCCACACATTGAAGAAAAGTGAGCCATTATGATAAATGATAACACAGCCGCTTTCCACGTGTATTTTACCAGTGCCGGCGTCTTGGGGCTCACCAAATTTTGAACTAGACGCCTCCAAAAATACTTGGATCCCGGGTAAAAAACGAGGTTCAAAACGATCATAAATTGGAATCGATAGATCTTATATTTCGTAGAAGAAGGCATAGCAATAAAGACTACTGTTTCAAACACAAGTAACGACAAACAGCCCACAGCAGCTGATGTTTTTAACCAAAACTTTGAGTAGCGAGAAGACTCCATTTTTCCGTTTAATATCCAAAAATACGTTTTGACGTTGGGAAATCCCCAAATAATACGCTCGAATGATTTCTACAAAACATAAAAATGCCGTTTTTTGTTTAAGCAACGCTTAGGTTTAAGTAAGTTTTCGTAGAATGTGTCAAAACATTGCATATTTCACTTTTACATTTTAAACATATAAATTTGCTCAAAATATTAAATTTAAAACGAGTAATGTACTTGTTTTCTTTTACTTTCAATTTAAAAACGCTGCAGTAAAATCTCAATTTAAAAACGTTTACTCTTCTCGCTGCGGGGGATTTTTTAGACATCAATATATATATGTATTTTTCCGATTTAAAGAAGATTAGTAAAATGACCACGTTACCAAAGAGCATTTGTAAATTGTATAATGTTGTCACACAAAGAATTCAACACAGGTAAAAAGTAGGTTCCGCTTAAAAACCATTCAACGAGTTCTCGTAGTTTTTTATACAGTTTATTAAATGTATCCCACCACACATAAAACTGTTAAATAAAGTGACTTCAAACAAGTTTGTTAAAATCCATTACAGTTTCTGTAATAGCAGTAAACAGTGTTTATTCTAACCAAATGCTAAAAAAATATAGTATTAGCTTTTAAATAAATTTCTACTTTTACAATACATTGCCCGTTTGTTGCTATTTATTCCAGGTCAGTCCATCTTGGTCAGGCTGTTGGAATAAAGAAACGAAAAATTCGAGTTGGTTCAAAAAACTTTATGGAAATCCCAATAAAAGGAACCGTAGAATATGTTTCTCGTCAACTCTCCGATCCATTTGTTAAAATGAGACATTTGGAAGGTTACAGGTTAAAACATGAATTAAGATGGACATTACGTATAGTGGGGTGGGGAAAGATGGGACACCTTTAGCACACTGTATCTAAATATCCTGATTGTGTTTTAAACAATTACTAACGGTCAATAGGAGACATGGGTATATAGTTTTATAATTTTTTGAAAGTTCTTTGTTTACTACTAAACGGGGCGAGAAAATAGAGGTAGAAGGTGTTCCATCTTCCCCCACCCTACTGTATATATATATATACATTATTTTTTCCCGATTCATTATGTTTTTTATTAATTTTTTTATTTTTAAGACTTCCAAAATATATTAATTTCAACATTCACATACAGTTTAAAATAGAAATACCATAGGCTGGTAGTTCCTGATAAGATATCGTGGAAGATGAATATTTATTTCATGCATGAATGCCTGTGCAAGCAATAAAAGTTGCCTGCAAAGACATACATTTGTAAATAATGTTAAAATATATAATATATCGTTAACATTTTAATATGGATTTTGTTGATTGTTAACATAATAAAATAAAATTAAAAAGCATGCAACGCAGGTGACGCAGTACCAATACATAAAACGACTTACCGTTGTTTTCCCCCTAATACCAAGTATGTAACATTTTTATCAAAAAATCATTTGAACCCAGGTGTCGAAGCGCTTACAAGTTGAAAGATATTGTTGAAAAACATGATTTGTTGAAACCTGGAATGAAAGTTGTTGATCTTGGAGCAGCGCCAGGATCTTGGTCACAAGTAGCAGCAGAGAGGGTTATAAACAAAGATGGTAATTTAGTAAAGCTTTTGGAGAAATATATTTTGCATACCTATAACTTTGACATGATTCGACTATAATTATATTAGCGCCACACAATTTCCATTTTCCAGAACAGCTTTAACTCTTAAAAGATGTACATTATGTCTAGCAAAAACAGTATATATAAATATATACTATAAGATCCTAATACTTAGCTCATAATACAACTGTGTTTTTACATTTATAATAATGTTTTAATTAATATTAATCTGTGATTTGATTTTTTGTTGCAGTAGTAACTTTTTTTTACATTAGTTCTGGTCTCATTAACATTACAGCCATCACTATTATGTCGCAGATGCCATTGTTACCATATAATACAATGTGCTTATGTGCTGTATTGTAAACGATGTCGAAATCACTCTTAGTCTAATAGAAAGTGTTTGTGTAAATTGTTTGATATATTTTACACCGGGGATACTGAACTATGAAATAAGCTACTCCTTATTCGCTTAAGTTATATCTACTTTGTATTGTTAAGTAGCTGTACTTCTCACTCAGATGATGGTTTGGTAATCGCCGTTGATTTACTTAAATTCCCCCCACTTGATGGCGTAACACAAATCACAGGAGATTTCACCAAAAAGGAAACACAGGATGAAATCAAAGCTTTGCTTGGAACGGTAAGTATCATCAAGTTGTTCAGTTTAATAATATTATAAGAAAAATGAGTGTGGCCATTTCAGATTGTGTATGAAATGGCCTTTTGTGTAACAAGGCCATTACAGTTTGTATAAGGTTATAGCATAGAGTGTATAGTTGCATAATAGTTGGAATCTTTGAATTGCCTACTTTGTAACCAAGTATTGGAAATCAGATTCAATAAACAATGCTGCGACAATTGGGGTTGTACGTCGTCAGGCAGGACATAGTAATTGTCCTCAATGCTCTGATTCAGAGTAACCAATAATAAATAGTTGATTTAATTTAGTACATACCAGTTAGTTATTATTACATTGAGCAATCCCCCACTTTTTATGGTTAAATTTGAAATAATGATGAGTAAGTCATAATGACAGACTGACAGTGATATAAAGTTTAAGAAGACAAGTTGAGTGAATGAATGTAACTTACTTTATCCCCATGTGGCTGGAAAATGACAGTGGTTATAACACCGGTGTTCTGTTTCATAGACCTCATGCCAACTTACAAGTTACCAATTATGTTACTTTGTGGGCGATTATTTTTCAGAATCTTTTTATGTTCCCCATAGTGAGGGTTGAGGATATTTAACTGCTCTTTAAAAGCTTTTAACCAATTCAATGAAACTAAGTTGTTAAATCTTACGACAGGAAGAAAACAGATTTGTGGACATTGTACTTTGTGATGCTGCTCCAAGTGCTTCTGGATTTAAAAATAAAGATCATTTAGCGATAGTTCAAATTATAGCAGCTGCAACTAACTTTACATTAAAGGTATAAACACCAAAGTGTATTTCTATTTATTCTGCTTTAACTTAATATTTACTATTAAACCACTCTGTAAGTTTGTAATGATATTGATACCTTCAGAAATATAAAATTAGATGGTCGCAAAATAAACGATGACATTTCATTTATTTTCGAATGGTAAGGTAATGTTAAACATTATAACATTTCATACACCTGACTAGTTACCATGTATATGTCCGTCACCACTCTGACCAAGAGATACGGCTACCGTTATGAGTTTGTGTCCATGGATACAACACCTAATGGCAATTACTCCAACTGAGTAGTCCCTTATCGGTTGTCTTAAGACTCTAAAAAGCCATGTATAACAAAAAATATGAAAATAAGTTAACCTCAAAAGTGACAACTGTCATTGCTGGACCACGAGACAAAAATAAGTTTCATTACATTTATTTGAATGTAACTTACTTTATCCTCGCGTGGCCGGAAAACGACAGTCGTTATCACACCTGTTTAACACCTCGTGTCAGCTTACGAGTTACCATGTATGTTACTTTGTGGGTAATTATTTTTTGGGGGATTTTTCCTTTTTTTATGTATGGCTGTTAATTTAGACAACCCATTAATGACCACTGGGTTGGAGCAATTGCCGTTAAGTGTCTTGCACAAGGACACATACGCCCACAATGGTAGCAGCGACGAACCTTGAACCCATTACCTCTGGGTTAGAGGCAGGCACGCTAACCACGGCGCCGGATATTTATTCATGTTCAACTCGTTAGATGTGTTTCACTGTTTTACATTATAGCCAAAGCAATTGCTATAAGTAATATCTTTTGCCAGGAACACATGCAAACAATTTTAATTTTTTCAGATGCTTGCCAATCATGGGAATTTTCTTTTCAAGATTCTGGACGGAACTGAAACAATGAAAATTAAAAAGTTTCTGTCATTACATTTTATGAGTGTTGCATCTTTGAAACCAAAAGCAAGTCGCTCAGAATCTGCTGAACATTTTATTCTTTGTAAAAATTACAATAGGCAGGAAAATAAATCGTAAAATTTTTATTTTTTTTGAAACACCTATTTATTGCAACAATTTTGAATTCCAACATTAAAATGTCATAATAAAGCAATTAAATTATTGTTCTGTAAAGTTTGCACTGATTGGTATGCCTAAACTAATGTTTCTTAACCCTGTATTACAACCTTAAAGTGGGTTACCACTTGACTTGGTCAGGTTGGCTAATATAATGGTTCACCAACTGCAAAAATCCCATTTAAGTAAAGTTTTATGTAGGCCTAAAGGAACTTGTAAAATTCAGTTTGGAAATTGGATCACAAAGTTTTGGCATTAAATTATGTCTAAATACTGGTTTCCCTCTAAAAAGGCTCAGAAGCAATAGTTTCAAAAATAGTGATAAAATGAAACTTATTAAACGGAATATGTTTTAAATAGTACATAATACTACTTTTAAAATAATTGCACTTACAAAATAAAATCGAACATAATAAAATCAAATTCTGCCCCAACATATGTTTTAATGTAGTAAAATTCAAGTCATTGCATTTGCAACTTAGGTTAAAAGGTTTTCGCAGTTTTTGTGAATTTATGTTGTGAAAACTCTTTTTGCATGGGATTCAGGTTTTGTGTGAAGTTTTAAGGTGATCAAAAATTTATTACTTAAAATATGTTAGCTATTATTTTTAAACTAGTAGAAATATATGCAAAGACCAAATATCTACTATTTATTTTTCGTCTTTTTAACTTTGTTTGAATCATTAACAAAACCTTCTTGTACCAAAACGCTCCTTGTAACATTATTAATATGTTTAAATCTATCTGGTCCAAGTTGAATTCCACCATACCACCTACTAACTACTACAAGCACATTTCTAACATTAAGAATCTGCATCAAATGAAGCATTCGCCCTCCAGCTGCTGTTTCACCATCATCATTACAGTCTTGAATAAAAACCGACTTTTCGTCATCAAAAATACGGTAAGCAGAAATATTATGAGTGGCATGTTCTATTTTACGGTTTTTTAAAAGTTTAGAAATTACTAATTTCACATCGTTCACGCTGTGCACTTCAGCAAGATGACCCTGAAATGTACTTTTGCGATCTGTGAGTGCCTCCCCATGCTTTATTACAGGAACAATATCACTTTGAGTAACACATGCCTTATCCTCGCATGGTGGTGTATCACTAGTTCCTTGAGCAGCACAAATTTCCAGAAAAAAATCTCTCACTACTTCGATCCATAGAAATAGTATACACTCTCCGACATTCTCATTGTAGATGTGTTTAAGCTTGAGTTCCAATTCCCGTATTTCGGAGTCTTTAGCGTATTTTGCTGTTATAGTAAACTCTGGGGCATTTTCTGACGGGTAGTTAGGTGGAAGCATCAAACGAAAAACAAGTTTTTGGTTCGATTCTGTAACACTGAACGAAAATACTCTTGAATATTCATCGATAACCCGCCAATCCTCACCGTAGATCGCTGAAATAGCTTCTATTTCTTCAGCTTGACGTGTAACATTATCCATTTTCAATAATTGTTAACATTTTAGAAACTCATTCTGTATTCCATCAAAATTCCCCTACAATGAGAAAAATTATTTGTTGCACATGTTCTATGTTGCCTATAAGAGCAAGGGATCACTGGAAAGTATATACTTCCTGGTTGTAAGACAATTTCCAATAAGCTATGTAGTGCACTTGCATCAGCACATTTTCTCGTTGCTTTCACCTGTTTTGCCATATAATATTTATAGTTTTTAACTTTAATTCGTAATTAGCCTGTGAACTTTGCTTTGCTGGCCGGTCGGAACGTAATTTAACAGGTAATGCCATTCTGGATTATGGACTCTGCCATAAAGATAAACAATGCTAAATGCAAACTAATTTCTTTGCCCAATAACGCCCGGTATAAATGGACTAGGCAGAACGAATAGGCTATATAACACGACACGGACTTAATTTTTGCAGCCAGAGGTATCTATAATCTTATTAAATTCGTACTAAGGACAGTGTTTATATTCTATATGTGTTCATGAAACGTTTACCAATTTTATAATTACGAATTGTACCTTAACCACAAAATGTCTTATATTTCAAAATTAAAAATATAGTGGGCATGGCCTACTATCTTTAGTAGGCCATGAGTGGGGTGGGGAAGATGGGACACCTTTATAGTATATATTATCCAAACATCCTTATCGTGTTTTGAACAATTTAGAACGGTCTATGAGAGTTATTTGGGTCCTATGTTTTTCTTGTTCTTGGTATTTGTCTATGCAGGAACGTATTTCAGAGACTCACATAATATTTTTCACAACACCGGATCATATGTCATGCCACACTGACTACTATGGTATAACGTAAACAAATGTCATGAATCATATTCTATAATTAATTTATTACAAAATTACTCGATACATTTCAATTTAAACATTACTGTGTAATTTTAACTTCAGCTTCTGTAATTAAAAGGATTTTTCACAGAGCTGCATGTAGCTTCGTTGACTTTGGTGATTGCTGATCCCCTAAAATTATAAAACTTAATATTTTTTTGTTGCTTTTCATCTACACTTGATTTGTGAAACGGGAAAATAATGGATAGAATCGTCAAGTTTGAAATATGAAACATTAGGTTCTCAAACTTAAGGTCTGTATCACTTGATTTTAAATTAGTGCTAATAAAACCACTATGGTTTAAAAATCTTTATTAAAGCAGTATTTTTTGAACTATGAGAAACCTTGTATATAACTGCCTGTAAACGCAAACAAAAATTGTCTACAATAAATGTAAAATGACAGACTTTACTTACAAATGACATGCAGCAACTCGCATACCGCATTCATTAGCATACCACACTAAATTTGAACCGTCTGAACCACATACTGGCTTGATGTGTCTTGGACAAGGTCTAAAATTGAACATATACTTGTTTATAAACAAGTAACGGAGTTACTTTAATATCATAAGGCATAGGTATAAAAATACAGCAGTTACGTAAAGGCTATATTTGTTTTAAAAAAAAAAAAATTATTTAACATGTTTTACTCTTTTTCAAAATAATACAAGATTTGAGCTGGCAACATTCTGTCCTTGATAGATTGTCCATATTTAAATTCAAATGTTAAGACGCTTAGAAAATACCAACTCACATGAAACATTTTGGCAGTGCATCCACTGACGAAGCAGCAAGAAGTACAACTAAAACTAACGCGAATGTAACTTTCATCTTTTAGTTCTGAAGCAGTGTAACCTTCGGCAAATTGATTTGAGGTTTATATAGCGAGTGCTATCTGTAAACAGGCATTGAAATTTGAGATACTGCCTTTGTATGAATCAACGCTGTGCTTGTCGCTCGATGTGAGCAAACAAAAACCGTGATGCGTCACAAAAGTCCACAATGACGCATTGCTGATAACAACATCTGCCCCTGCTAGTCAATGTGTTGTATTGCGTTCTTTTTGTGCTGAAGTGGCAAAATCAAAATAAATGTTGCAACTTAGCAAACAGTTAAATAATATTTACTGAGCCAACGACCGATGCCCCTCGGCAGGTCGAAACTTTAATTGATTTTACGCAGTTCACAAATCGTACAACAGTATCCTGTAAAGTGTAAATAGGTATGGAGAATGGACCATAAATTTTTAAACAAACACGAAACATGACCTACGCAATACATTAAGATATATAAAACACAAGTACAGTATTTATTTAAGTACTATCAGAAAAGCAAGTACAAGTTCCACAGCAGTGCACAAACATATCCATTACCTGGGCGCATTTTATCGTAGGCCTTACTGTATTCCATGCACACCTCAAAACTATTCAATATCGCGTGATATATAGTTGCGTTAAAAGGTTTACCAAATGTGACAGACAATTTATTTCTATCAATGCAAGTCAGCACCCTAGATCATCGCTTCTCTAGTCGCTGTAAATGGATTAAGTCAACACAGGGCTTTTCACTGTTTAAAATTCCCGCGCCTGTATTTGTGGGGCGCTAACTAGGTGAGAAGATCATGTAAGAACAAACTGCGAAATTCTATCTCACGTTGGGGTATATAACTCAACAACTGCTGCAAAAATGTTATTTTAAGGTCTGTAAGTAAGCGAAAGCTTACTCATTAAGCATCCAAGCGTATAGTAGGTGGTCTCTTGCATCCTCAGCGACAGTTCGGGACACGTTAGTCATTAAATAATGCAAAAAATAACTTTGTATAAAGTGCATGTTGGATATTATAGTTTGTATACTAATTGAGGTAGTACACTCGTTGCACGTTTTGAAAAGCTAAATAGTACGTCGCTCTCGGAACTGTCAGAGTAAATTAGACTAAAACTGATGCGTTTGGGGTTGAACCGGTTCATGGCGCATGAGTTATTCTATTTGATGCATATTAGAGGAGAGGAAACCAAGTGTCGGCGAAAGCCCACAACGATATCAAATTCTCACCGCGTCTAAATACTTTTGGACGAAAAGTAGGAAAGTCTCAATAAAAAAGTTTCGCGCTTTCAAAAAATGGCCAATAAACGACCAGCAACTGTTGCAGCTGCAATGGTGCAACTTTGAGCAGAACTAGTGACAATATTGAAGTTCCTGTTGGGAAGTTATGATCTAGTTTAAATTATGTTATTACATGATTCTTATCATGATTAACATGACATGTAAATTAGTGAGTTTAGTTGTAAACATGACCTTATTTCGCAGAACATATGTTCAATTATAGTTAGCAGCTATTTGCAGAAACATGGCTGCTACTAGGTCCTTGATATTATTTGCCTTAATTGGAAGTGCATTGGGCCAACGAACAAGTATGAGTAAGTATAATATATATGTATGTATATAGTACTGTGGGGTAAGATGGGACATCTTTGGCACATAATATCTCGGGTTTTATACAATCAACGGCGGTATAAGTCGCGAGGATACGGTTTGATAATTTCCTAAATGTTCTTTCTTTAATACCAAGTGGGACGATTTTTTTAATTGCGCGCATACAAATTTTATTTTAAAGCATATTTAAAAATTCAATATTCCACTTTAATGCGATATTTTATAAACATATTGGTTTTACGGGATTCTATTCTACACTTGTATGTACTGAATTACACTAACGGGATTTATTTAAATTTGTTTACAGGATATTCGGATTGGTTCGCTGTCCGGCCTCGTACAATGTTGATGGCAAGGACTGTATTCAAGCTCACTGGCGCCAATAGCGACCAATGCGCAATGGAATGTCTATCCATGAGAGGACGCTGTTTGTCGTTTGATTACCACAGACAGACGCGTTCGTGTTTTGGTCGAGCAAATGGAGATGAAGTTTTAAGATCAAACAGTGACCCAAGCATTCGTGGGAACGACAACTATGACTTTTACGTTACATCATTGGGTAGGAAAACATGTTCAAATTTTAACGTAAAAATACTAAAGTTTGTATTAGCAGATAAGCAAGTAAACGTATTTAACAAATTTAGGTAACTCCTATTATGTTAAACATTTCAAATTGAAGTAAAATTGTTGTTTCAGAGCGAGTCCACGCAGCTGTACGCAACTATCAAGTGAGCCGCGACCGTGATCGAGAGCGCCCACCGCCGGCACGGCGTCCAGAACCACCCAGACGACAAAGAGTAAACCGGCCACCAACCGGGGATGTTTCAAGGTTCGGAAAATCGGTTTGTTTTAAAATAAACCTAACTTTCTGAAACAAAACTTTAAACTGCTAAAAATTTTAACACTATTAAATATTATTGATTTTTTTGCGATATTGTGAAGAAAATTAAAGTAAACAAATTCATTCCCAGACCAGCGCAGCCAAGAGAAGACTACCGTTATAGACCAAGACGACCGACTACAACAACGGTTATGCCGAGAACAACAACAAGAGCTACAACAACAACAAGAAGAGCAACAACAACAAGAAGACCAACAACAACAGGAGCAACAACAACAAGAGCAACAACAACAACAACGGAACCACACACGACAACAAGAAGACAACGTAGACCGACAAGACCACAAACCGTACGCTATTATCCACGCACAAAGCCAACAAGATACCCAAATTCAAGAACAAGAATACCTACAACACAAAGAACTACAACTGAAAGATACACTACTAGATCGCAATATAGAACACGTGGACCAACAACCGAAACATATTTTTCAACAAGATCGGCACCAACATTTTGGGCAACGACACGAAGACAAAGAAGGACAACAACTCGGTCTAGAACTTTACCATATTACCCTCGCACCAGAGCACGTACAACAGACCAACCAAGGACAGAACGTATTATCTACACGCGACCAACGACAAAAAGAAGCCCAACAACAGAGCCACAAGTTTCTACAAGAAAACGAGAGCGTTCGACGTTCCCAACAACGACAAGATACACCACACCTAGAAAAGGTAAGCAACAGTATAAGCCTTATAACAGTTTCAGTTTAATTTTAAAACATCATTTCTTAAAGTATAGACTTCTTTGTACTACAGTCAAAAAGTTTACGTAAATGACGATTTAAATGGTTCAGACAATGCGTCGAAACAAAACGTATATAACTGTACTTAACAAAAAAGTTTTTTTTTCTATCAGCTTGTGAAGAAAGCGTTGGAATCGAAGCTGGAGTGATTCCAGATTCAGCATTTTCGTCAAGTTCAAATTATCCCTCATATACACCAGAGAAGGCGCGCTTGAATAATGGATATGGTTGGAGGGCAAAAACGAATGATTTGAACCAATATTTGGAGGTTTGGACAAAATTATAATTAAGAACATGTCAGTTGAGGTTCTGTGAACAACATACACCAAGCACAGCACGGTCTATTGTTGAGCATTATACGTATATATATATATACATATATATTGAGTACTGTTGGTGAAGATCGGACACCTTTAGCACATAATATCCAAATGTTTCAAGTGTCTATGGTAGTCGTGAGAATACGGTTTTACAATTCTTTGAATGTCTTTTGTTTACTACCAAATGGGACGAGAAAATAGAATACAAAGGTGTCTCACCTCCCCCCCACTCCACTATATATAGGCGTAAACCACTTCATTTATATAATGCGTCCTCATAGACCGAAATTGCCTAAGTTTAAATAGCGTATCGCTTTATATACATAATTAACTTATTGCGAAGATTGATCTTGGAGATGACGTAACAATCACAAGTATTGCGACACAAGGTTATTCTTACTTTTTCTCATCGAGTTACGTCACGAAGTACAAGGTGGAATACCAAAACAGTCGTACAAGAGGTTTCGTTGCTTACCAAGAAATAACAGGAGTTGACAAGGTATTGTGACTGGTTTGTAACTTTGCTTTGCTGTATGCTTGGACAAGCTTATACTGGTGCCAGTAGTAAGCATTAACATGTTTTAACCAATTCTCCAATGAAAACAATTGGTTTGTGTATACTGTATTAGTATATAGTGTATAACCATCAGACAAATGGTGTATCGTGTATGACTGTTTGGTCGTCACACCAACGATACATTTTTGGTGTGGTTATATCCCATATAGTGTTAATTTGGTATTTATATATTTAAAAAAATAGTTGCCTGTTAGTCACATGACTACGCGAACAGTCGTAGGCACGTTACAATATACAAAGAATATAGTAGGTTGGGAAGACAGATCACTTTTAGCATATCCAAATATCCTAATCATCTTTTACAAAAATAAGAACTGCCTATAGGAGTCGTGAGCATACAGTTTTATAACTCTTTGATTTTTCTTTGTTTACTACCACATGGGACGAGAAAACAAAATGAAAAGTTCCTCCACCCTTCTCTATAACAAGAAATTTCTATTTTAGATATTCAACGGCAACAACGGTGGTTCCAAAATTGTAACTAACCATTTCCAGCGACCAATCACAGCTAGAATAATTCGAATCAGACCAACTAAATGGTACAGCAACATTAGTCTCAAGGTGGAATTGTATCACCCATGTTCTGAATCTTTCGTAGGTTAAAAACATTGCGATTGAGAAAATGCTTTGGTTTCATATACCCGCGGTTTTAAATATTTCAGTATTTTTAACAGCTAGGCTGCCAATTGTACTTTTACCTACCGCAAAACCAATATAGACAAAATGGATAATCCAATTATTGTACATTTGTTAAACACAAGATCGCTATTCGAAAATAAACGAAATTCGAAATTTGCACAAATTATATATTTTACAAAAAGAGACTTTAAAAGTGGGATAAATTTAAGGGCATTACGATGTAACATCGAAAATAGCTATTTTACACGACAAGGTGTACAAGAATACAGAATAGAATATCATCCTTTATTGTGGTATATGTACAGACGCAATAAATATAAAATGATTTCTATTGTTATGTATAGCTGTAAAAGCTCACCCCCAGGCGATATTTGTATTATGATACAACTACACGGGTTTTACTGCCAAGAGAGAAGCAGAAGGTAAATGGCGATTTCTTGTACAAGTTAGTCGTTATGCGTGTTTATATTAGTTAGTAACTGCGTATTTATATGTTTGTTGTTGTTTGCATAAAACATTAACATTGGTTCAGTACAGTGTTTATAGCATGAATGATATAAAAGACAAAAAGATATAGACGAATGGTGGAAATCAAGTATTGGTACCTATATATGAAGGGGTTGGTATTCTGTATTCTGTTGTAAAAGGTTTATTAGCCTTCTAATACGCTGGTCTAAATTCCTTTCGCGAATTGGTTTGTTTAAACCTTTCTGGCAGTATGTATTTGGCATTTTAACAGACGTAAAACTACTACAATTGTAGAAAATAGTTTTAAATATCTATACGCAACTGTTGTAAAAAAATGTATGTTTTGAACATCTGGGAGAAGATGGGACGCTTTAGCACATAATATCCAACTATCCTAATCGTGTTTTAAACAATTAACAACGGACTATAGAAGTCGTGAGGTTAGGAGTTTAATAATTCTTTGAATATTTTTTGTTTACCATCAAATGGGACGAGAACATAGAACAAAAAGGTGTCCCATCTTTCCCACCCTACTATACAACAACTGCGTTTCAATTATAAAAAGCCTGTCTAACACCTATAAATCTCTTCGACTACGATAATAAAGATCATACAGGATGTACCTACTGTTAATTGGTACTTTATTGCTACCTGTTGTATCTTCCTGTCCGCTTGGTTGTAGCTGTATTGAGAAAAGGTTTCTGGCAATTTGCGATGCGGCCGATTTTGAAAGCGTTCCTGTTGGATTGCCGTCTGATATAACGGTAAGTTCATTTTGCACTTCTATGTGGTGCAATGTGCCAATATATTATACAAGCGTATATACATCAGAATTATATGCGTTTAATGTTCTGCCTTAATTACTCAGCAGTGCTCCTTATATGTGCCATTATCAGTGCGTCTAAGTACTACCGACAAGCCATTAAAAACGGGGTGTGTACATTGGCAGCCAAACACAAATTACTAAAAAGTGTCGTTTCTAAAGCTGAACAATTGGTAACGAACCGGCAAGTTGTCGCGAGATTGTATAAAGAATAAATATTTTATTTTTTAAAAAACGTGTTTTAAGAAAAAAACGTGTTTTAAGAAAATTAACAACGCTATATAGAAGTGGCGAAGACACAGATTTATAATTCTTGTTATTTGCTCACTAATTTGTTCACTAAAAAATAAAATAAAACATGTCCCATTTTACCCCAACATACTAGTTCCATTTCCAAAAATTATACGCATGCAAAATACGAAGAAACCTACTTCTATTTTAAATACGAGGCTCTTGCGATGCAAATTGAAAAAAAGCATTATCGTTTTGGAAACTAAACCAACATTTAATATATTATCTTATTGTACAGTATACCACAAATACAACATAAAAATCAATGTTCGTTGGTTGGATACCCCAAATAACACGCTTACCAATGTTCAACACAGGAGTTATCCCTCAGCAAGAATCGAATAAAATTACTCAGCGACAACTCTATTCCTGCTAACTTGGGTCTCATCAAGCTTGACTTATCAGAAAATCAGATTTTTGACATCTCAACGCTTGCCTTCGGTGCTCGAAACTCGGCCCTACAGCAAGCACTCACTACTCTAACACTGCATTCAAACCAAATAACTCTTGTTCCCACCGAAGCGCTACAAAATCTGCGCTTTCTTCAAGACCTTTCGCTTGGCGGGAATTCTATAAAGTGGATGCGAGCAAAGTCGTTTACTGGATTGACACGCCTGAATAACCTCGATTTGTCCAGTAATGGTTTGGATCAGTTAGCAGCAGATGCTTTCAAAGTAAGAGTACATTTTTTTAAGTTATCGGTCATATTCATAATAGGGTGGGGGAAGATGGGACACCTTCAGCACAGAATATCCTAATATCCTAATCGTGTTTTAAACAATTAACAACGGTCTAAGGGAGTCGTGAGTATGCGATTTTATAATTCTTTGAACTTTCTTTGTTGGCTCCCAGATGTGACGAGAAAAATGATAAAGTGTCCCTTCTTCCCCCACCCTACTATACAATAAGAGTCATTGATAATATTTTTTACAAATTTGCATGGATGATTAAGCGGGTAAGATGTATATTTACACAGTGTGCAATATAAGACATAAGTAATCTTCCGCCTTTGCAGACTAAATATAATAATAGTGAAATTTACATAATATGGTGCATTTCGTCTGAGTTTAACAGTGTTAAAGTATATATAGCCTTATTAAAAGAAATCGACATCACTTTTCCAACGGATATTTTATATTATTTTTATGATATATACCAGCACAGATATGCTAATTTTTAATCGCCTTTGTTTTCTTTACATGTATCTTTCGCAGCTAAATTGTATTAATTATTATGCTTTTCAGGGTTTAGATAATTTACAATCGCTAAATTTGTCGGAAAATTCACTGAAAATCCTTTCACCGGGAATGCTTCGTCATCTTACATCACTATCCACGGTAATAAAAACGTGAATCATCAAAAAGTTTTAGCGCTCGGCCTTTTACACTGTTTAAAACGAGATAATCATTGAAAACTAGTAAAAATCGAACATCACATGTAACAGCATAAGAGCATAAAAAAATAACCCTCAATGAGTAATAGTTCTTGAAAATTGCCCATGTAACAATGTAAACGCGTACATAAATGTATGGCATTGCCTAAGTCCTATTTAATACTATTCTGTTTGAATTTCCCGCTTTCCTAATGTATTTACCAAGGTCATAAAACACACAAAAAAGGATAGTAGGGTGGGGAAAATAGGACACCTTTTTGTTCTGTTTTTTTCTCGTCTAATTTGGTAGTAAACAAGGAACATTCAAAGCAATATAAAACCATATCCCCACGACTCCCATGGACTGTTGCTAATTGGTTAAACCAAGATCAGAATATTTGGATATTATGTACTAAAGGTGCCCCGTCTTCCCCACCCTACATATATATATATTGTTCCCTTCTTATACATTTATAACACGTACCTCATTTTAGCTGGACTTGTCAAGAAACTCAATACGAATGATATCTCCTGGATCACTCAGTCACTTTACTCGCCTTGATGAGTTGTTTTTAACTGCAAATCGCATTTCTGCGTTGGATCCGGGAATATTTACCACGATATCTCACAATTTAAAGTTGCTTGACCTTACACGAAATGAGGTCACGTCGTTAAAACATGGAGTGTTCCGGGTAACTGATCTTTCTGTGCTACTTTGGTTTTTATTATTACATCCTTTTGGCTTTAATAAAGAGCCCCCTAGGTTGCAAGTACTCCTGCAGTTTAAAAAACAAATATGTTGATGGTAACATTTTGTATATGGTTCTCGTACATTTTTGTAGTAAACAAAGAACATTTAAAGAATTATAAAACCTTGTCCTCGCGACTTTCATAGACCGTTGTTAAATGTCTAAAACACGATCAGGATATTTATATATTTTGTGCTAAAGGTGTCCCATCTTCCCCCACCCCACTACATATAGGAAGCTTTACATTAAATAATGCTTTATATTTACCCTTACCAATTTCAGGGTTGCAATCAACTTATAACGTTGAAACTGGGCCATAATATGATGAGTTACATTTCTGAAGAGAATGAATATCCTTTTCAAGGCCTGTACAAGTTGCGTGTCCTTAGACTCGATTCTAACCGATTAATATCCTTGCCCGCAACGTCAAAAGCTTGGAATGATTTGAAAAACTTGCAAGAGCTTTACCTTTCTGGAAACTTGCTTCAAATATTGCCGGAATTTGAACCTATTACTATGCTTCCCGGCTTACAAAAACTCGATATCAGTGCAAACTTGCTGTCTACTTTAAAAACGGGCTCATTTCGGTGCTTTCCCAATTTGGAGAATTTGGACGTTTCGAACAACGTTATTTCGGAGGTGGGTACTGGAACTTTTGGGAGGAATAAAATTTTAAAAGTGGTCAACATGGTACGAAACCGATTGAAAACACCAAACATAACGTGGTTTACAAGACCAAGCTCAGCTGAGTTCCCTGCGACAAGCTGTGTGTTCCACCTAGCGACCAATCCGTGGACATGCGACTGCCAAGCAGTGGCGTTCGCGGCTTCAGTTTTGGATTTAAAAGAAAATGTAAAAATAAATATGAACGAAATGACATGCCATGAACCAAGCCCACTCAGAGGACGAAACTTTACCTGGCTTGCCACAGAAGCAAAAATGGATTGTAAGGAAAAATACAACTTTACATTTTTAACTATTTTGTTGTTCGTTGTTATAGTTTTCTTTTGTGGGGCTGCATTATTACGTTATTACGCATGCAAAACCAAAGAAGGGTTTCAAAAGCCGATTTCCAAATATTTATAAAATATATCTCCTATGCAGAACCGAATAGTTAAATAATTTATTTTTGTATAAGAAGCAAAAAATGTCCGTTATTTGAAGATGTTTATTTAATCACTGTTGTTTTCTGTGAATCAATTCCTTTCCATGTAAACACAAAATGCGTTTTGTGCTGTGACAACAAAACACGTTATTACTAGGGATATTAAAAAACTTTGTACTCAAGTAAGAATTAAATAAGTGTGCAATTTTCGATCTTGCGTTACATATATATAAAATTACAAATTTATCGTGTTTGAGTTTGCTTACAAGAGTGCTATTTTCGACAACATGCAAATTTTTATTCAAAATAATTTGTACCAATTATATTAAATTAATTTTTCTTTATTAAAGAGTGACAGTACGTGACATAAGTGCTTTGTGTACTAATCGAGAATTGTATGGCCCCAATAAAGGTTTTTTACTGCATTCAATTTAAAGTGATACTGTTTAGAAAGAAGATATCCAACAAAAACATTTTTAGTTTAATGGTACAAATAAGTGACCAAGGGGCTCTTAAATACATTTGTTTAAGTGCGTAAAGCTAGTACGGTAAATGCTTACTACAACTAAATTACTTCACAACAAAAATAAACGAAACAATTGTAAAATATAACTTAGTGCATGAGAAATGAAACTTTGAAAAATGATAAAATGGACACACGCAAGGCACTATAACTACAAACATTTCATAAACTTCAAAGCATACTAACTCTTTGTTTAATTGGTAAAACTAAACTTTTTTATGAAAAAAGCATTGTAGATATGTTGAAAATACGAACGGTAAACTGTGCAATAGAGAAACGGGTGAAATTTCTTGCAATCTGTCTTCTAATGTGTCGCAAATAACTTGAGGCAAAACTTTAAAATGTGAAAGACCGTGACGTCACTGCGCAGTTTCAATAGAGTTCGCATGGTTTGCCTGTTATAAATAAACAGATAATGATGTTTAAGTTTGTATACATTACTAAGTAATAATTAACATAACTAATCGACTTGTATTTCGTAATGGAATTTAAGAGTTGAACTGTGTTGTTGTTTCGAACGGAACTTAATGCCTTTCACTACACGTGGTTTTATGTGGCCATGATAAATTCCGCGTTCTCCGCTTAGCGGGCCTGTTAAATTAACGATCTGTTTTCGAAGTAAGTTCCCATATAACAACAACTTCAATAGTGCTGTACTGTAATAACAAACTCTTAAAACAGACAGAAAACAGGTAATTGGTTTGGTACCTGTGTGTACAACAAAACTGGACAAACAAAATGGCCCTTACAAATGAATTATTCTGTAATTTATCCCAAATCAAAGCTCTTTGACACGATTTTACACCTATACGTAATTTTCAAACGGCGGCCATGAGTACTGGCTTTGAATATAAACAACATAATTCATTGCCTTTTGTTACACACAGTACAATACAGCTATATAACACTCGTACGTGACTACAGTTTTGTATAATTGCTAAAACGTATAAGCGACGTCGTAGAGTATCACAGTATCTAGCAATTAAAGTAATTTCCATTAATTACTTTGCAAACAAAAGAAACTTTTGTATGTAATTGGTGGAATTTTCGCTTTAAAAAGCAACATGACCTTTGTAAAAATTTACTTAAAGTGGTTCAATTATAACCTGTATGTCTACATCGCAAAAAGTTTCGTATAAATTATTGAACGAGAAAAATTCTCATGAAACATGATCGTCAATGGCGACCAGTATAGGAAATGACGTATTTTTATGAATTCCACTACTGACTAAATATAATTCGGGAGTTTCCGTGTTGGTCTATACATAGCACTTAAAATACCAAACGTCAAACAGTTTAACCTCTGATAAAATACGCAGACTATTAGCAGACATAGAAAACACACTTTTCAATGACTTTGAAACTTTTGTTATCGTGCGTGTGTTTTTGGTTTTACTAAATGTTAACGTTGTAGTGTCAGAATATAATGCCAAAAATGTATACGTATACTTCTATGAACCCATTGTAAATGCTAATTTCCATTTAAAACTAAATTATGCATTAGGGTTTCACGTGACAAGAGAAAGAACCCTTGTTTTCACTTCGACGAGTAAATTGGTTGCCTTATTTTAGAAAAGTGAAAAATTAATTATTTAAACGAGACGCCGCCATTTTATCTTCACATGTCGATGTAGTTGCTACGTATGCTATAGTTATGAAATATAAATAGACCTTGTGATTTGTGAACAATGGGCTACAGTTCAATATACAGTCAGGGGTCTTACTCGTTTAGAATACATGCAAATCAGTTCTCAAGCACGCACTTTACGTAAATACCCGCTAGGAGTATATGCAGATCTAATGACACTGTTCTAACACGGCTGGGTTTCAGCCGCAAGCCAAACAAAAATTGGTAAAATTACGGAAAGATGCGATATACTTTAAACACCGATTGCAAAGAGGTTATTTCATTGATATCTTAATTTATAGTTTTAAACCTTAACAATCTTGAATGTCAATTACTTTTAAAGGGACATTTACGTTATATACTTTAGGTTAAAATTATTACTTACCGACGCTACGTTGCTTGGCCAGCGTTGTACGAAACTATATTTCCGGAAATAGAAGAAACGATTCCGGTTTCAGAATTGTCTGGTTCATATCCGTGATTTTGGAACGCGTACTGGTTGTTGCTGTTATTAGAGTTTTCCTCTATCACAATATCCGCATTCACTGCAGGCAAATCACGTTGCGATGATTGTGTCGAAACATCCGACATTATTACGTCATCGCTGGAATTCATTGCACCTGGTAAGTCGCGCTCAAATGCAAGATTCGACAAACCAATTGTTTTTCCTGCGGAAAGCGCCGCTATTTCGACGTTTGTAGCTTCCACAATGTTATCAGAATTTTCCCAATTATCTTTCTTCTTTTCAAGAGCAGGTATCGTCAACATATACCATAAAAATAGGAACAAGATACCAAAGAAAATAGAAGTTCCACCAATATACCCGATTAAATCAGATTTTGCAAAACCGCCAACAATACCAGCAATCATCATTGGTACGCCCACTAACATAAACACCACGCCAACAATGAATATTAATATACATTGCTTTAGGTCGGGTTTTTGCTTAGTTAGAGAGCAACACGACGCCATTTGCAAAAGTTTATTCAAATTTTGGAGTCATAACTATACCTTCCAACACCTGCAATAAAATAAAATTTAAAATGAAAACAAACTTTTAAAACTTGATTTACTACTTGGGCGGCTTTACTACACGACTTGCTGAACACGAAAAAATGTGCGCTGTGACGTTGCAATGCGTATTTCTACATCTCTTACGCGTTAATACTGCAATGTACACTTTATGTACAGTTAATGACGTATTCAAAGTGTATGTGATACACACATTTTTTTAATGTAACTTTTTGAATGTAACTTACTTCACACATGCGCACCTTTGACGGTGGCTCTTACTGCTGGAGCCATTAAATATTTGTCTGTCATTTAAGTCCACTAGCTTCAAATACCCCTGATGCTTCACAGCTTTTTTGTTTACAACAACAAACTATACGATGACAATATGACACAAGCAAATGTTACGTCATTGGTTCCGTTCTACTCATAAGAATTCATTTCACAATGTGGATACGTGTTGAGCTGTTATGACGTATAACAATACGCCATGCCTGGTTATTTTCACACGTTTATAACATTTTCTATTAGGAACGAAATAGTTTACACTTTACAGGATATTTAACTGTTAATTTAACCACGTATAACGTATTGAACTCCTGACTTTGGTCTGCAGTGTCCTATACTCTTATCCAACTTTGTGCTAAATATACCTGGGTTTTTATTCCTAAACTATGTACAGCAGGCATTCGCATTCATATACCAGACTGCTGTCTTTTTACGCCAGCGTTTGCATGTATAATTCAGCAGCCGTCAAGTACAAGGTATCTCGGGCTAGAAAATTAAGAGGTTGTGAAATATATTTACGTATTTATTCCACTATGTTATACATCAGAATTTTATAAACAGGATAGTGAAGTACATTGATTAGCATACAAAGTACAAACCTGTTTCACTTTGAATACTCATTATTAAAAAAATAAACAAACCATCTGAATATCCATTAATATAAAAAATAATCAACTGAATAGTTATATGACTATGTTCATTATTCACACGATATTTTATATCCGGTTTTGTAACTGAGCTAACGTGTTTCTCTATTCAGCTTCCCTTTTGTAACTGTACTATATAGGCTACAAAAACGTATGTAGTATCCTGTTAATACGTATGGTACAAAACACAAAGTATTTACTCAACCGTTGCCTAAACATAGGGTATGTCGACACCTTATATACCTGATATAAAACAGTTTGTGGCCTCGCCTTTATTTGAGGCACACCGACAACAAAAGCATGGAACGCTCGACTGATTTTACCTGTACCTTGCTTGTACTGAACCAGGATGTAAGACTATAAACTCTCTTCAAGGCGGTTTTGGCCAAGATAGCTCCGGTTTCAGATTAACTGGCTGTCAAATTTGATTTCTGTATTTTGGAATATCGCATTTCATTCAATTGTCTCGACTGTCACTATGTCACAATAATATAGTACAACGTAAAAGCAATTCAGCCGCAGGCAACATACATTGAGTTACAACGCCAGTTCTAAACTAAACCGGTGCTTTTCCAGTTGATGAAAAAACACTGAGACAAAATCTTTGTCCGTACAACCAACCTTTTTAACGTTGTCTGATGTTCAATGGCGGATAACAAACGTATTTATTCAGTTACTGGTTATGAATAATTGCATGACATGCGTGTTTTAGTATTGCTGCACGTTTTGCGTGCATGAAACACACGATCTACATATAAAGTAATATCAACAAATCCGTTTCGCCAATTTATTTTGCATATTGCAGTAACGATAATTGAAATCAAACAAAAAGTATTACATAAATTAATAATTTTTGAATGTTTTATAGTTTTATTCAATATAATACAACTGTAATCATTTTTGTGATATAACAGTGGGGAAAGACGGGGACACTTAAGCACATATTGTCCAATATTACCAAGTGCAAAATTTAAAAAAAGTCTGACGAAGTGTGTCACTTCTCCTACCCATACTATAGAGAGTGGGGAAGGCGGGACCCTTAAGCACATACTGCCTAAAAACTCAAAACATAACTAATTTTATAAGACGTATTTGCCGCGCATTTCCTTGAACCATAAAAATACTGTTTGTTGGATCATGAGAATAAAACAACCATGATGCTTTGCCACGCGGCCAAATCCCATGGTTCTCTACGGCCTAAATTAAAAGCAATAATTTAAAACATTTAAATCTCTTAAAAATAATTAACTACAAAGTTCCTATATATGGTATAACTTGTAACTGGAAATGAGGTGTATAAAACAAAAAAAGTGTTATACAACTGTCGCTGCCTCCCCATTTATTCATTCATTAAACAGCATTTATAAAATTGATCTGCAGCGCTCCTAGTGTTAGAATTTGAAATTTATAAAATGATTGTAACTTATTTATCCGCGGAAAACTACCGTCGTTATTCCCCGGATGCTGTTCTGTTTCATACACCTTCTCCCTCCAAACGAGTCATGACATATAGTAGTGTGGGTGAAGATGGGACATCTCTGCATTCTATTTTCTTGTCGCGAGCAGTTGGTAGTAAACAAAGATACTTTAAAGAATGAGAAAACTTCTATGGACCGTTGTTAGTTGATTAAAACACGATCAGGATATTTATATATCACGTGCTAAAGGTATCCCATCTTCCCCCACCCTACTATATGTAACTTTGTTCGTGATTGAGTTTTTGCTTTGTTTTTGTATAGCTGACAATTTTAAAAAACCTATTACTGGCCACTGAGTTGTGGCAGTGACCGTTAAAGTGTCTTGCATAGGAAACGGACGCTGATGACAATGGTTGCGATATATCAAAAGGTTTATATGTTTTTTCCGAAGTGTTTTTAATTACCGACATAATCTTTGAATACCGTTTTTCGAAAATTGACATGGTTCTTAATAAAAGTATAACCTGCAGCAATTCTAGCGTTATAAAATAAAAATAAATAGAACCGCTAGAAGTCAGTAGTGGGTAAATGGTATAACTTATTCATTCTGGTTTGGCGGAAAACCACAGTCGGTATACTACGATTTTATATCATACACGTCGTAACCACTTACGAATTCACATGCACGTATCAAATTTAGCTTTATTAAGTTGTGGATTTTTCCTTTTTTTTCTCTTTGCTAACAGTTTACACCACGCAAGGCACGCATAAAGTTACGTATACTATTGGGTTAAAGTGCTAGAAATTGTATTAAGTACCCCCATACGCTAGGAATTGTATCAAGTAAACTAAAAAGTTTATAACTAGTTTCCTGAGATGTTTTAACTACAGCCTTTAAAGTTTTACCACACGCTGTTTTTGGATTTAAAACACAGCAGGTCTAGTGCAAACATTTACTTTTTTTCTTTGGTTTCTGTAATAATTTTCTATTTGTTAAACCCAGGACCCGTTTAATTTAAATTAGCCTAACCACTGTAACTAATTATAATATTTCTTAATTTGCTGTAACCAGACTAACCAACACAAAAAAAAACAACGATAACGATTTTCCAAACTGTGTTTGGATTAAAACGTATTTTTTATTTAAACAGTTAACAACAACTTCTTTTAAGAACTTCTGTGCGAACAGTTTGCAACCCTGGTATGTAAAGTAGAGGATGGGGAAAGATAGGACACATAAAGCACATAATTTCCAAATATCCGAAACGTGTTTAAACAATTAACAACGGTCTGTTGAAGTGGTGAGAATACGGTTTTAAAATTCATTGCGTTTGCTTGCTTTACTTCCAAATGGGGCAAGAAAATAGAATGAAATCGTGTCCCGTCTTTCCCCATCCTGCTATAATTGTGACTGTTTGTGCCTGTTGTTGATAGTTTCGCATTACCTGAAGCATTGTAAAGTCCTGCTTTCGAAGTTTTTTTAATTACTCTACTCAATTTCTTTAATTACTGGCAAATTACAAGTAAACATAAAGGATGTATCCTCCTATTTGTCAAAAACTGCTAGTAATGAGTATATTTTTATCCAGAGGGGGCGAATACTTAGCTCTGGAATCTAGACATACAAAAATAACCATATTTTACAATTTTGAGTATTTATTTTTTTAATACATTAGTATAATAATCAATGCGAATGTGCAAGCGTTATACGAAAGTCGATTATTATAAAAAAAAAGGATTTTAATAATCGACGTTGCGGTGCTGTGCCATGTGCGACTGCGCTATTTTATAAACCAGTAAAAACTAACCTGAAGTGCATACTTATAGTAAAGGCTCCAAAAGTATAATTAGAATTCTAAATCAATAAAGCTGTCTCTAAACGAAAGGTAATAACTTAACGGTAAAACTGACGGATTGGTTGTAAATGTTTACCCTTTGTATGCGTACATACCCCTAACAATACCATTCCTTAACACCCCATATGCTTTAACCCACGCCTGTAAAATTGCTGAGTTGCTGTTCAAATTCAGTTGCCCCCCTATAACAGCTAGCATGACGGGCGCAAGATACTCAAAGTCTTCTGGCTCCACATTATGACCAGCGTGTAGTTCTCCTAAACCGTTGAGAAAAGTTTTCAGTTCTTCTGGTTGATCCACAAGTTTAAGATACGTGGAAATGGAAGTGGCAATCCTAAAACGAATTCAAAAACATGTATATATTAAATAAAATGCTATACTCAAGCAAAAATCTGTATTACCATAATATAGTATAAAAGTATATACAATTCTGCAGAACTTCGAAATTGTAAGTCCTATTTTCCTACAGCTTCAAAGCAATACCATCTAAATATAATCCATATCATTACACCATATATCCCCTAATCTCAACAGCCACCAATCCATATATACGGCCGGTTGATAATGGAGATTTGAAATATTAGCGTTGAATTATAGGAAAAAATTGTACACGCAACCTAAATCTTCAGTAAATAACCTGGTCGCATGCCGAGACATTTTCTGGTTGCTCCGCATCGCCTCCAGCGTCAATGTTTCGTCATCAGGCAGTTCAAGGTTATAGAACATTTTCCTTATTCTTGGCACATCACTGAACAATCTGTGACGTGTGGAATATTATATTTTAACCAAAATCACGTACAGTATTATAATAGAATAAATAATGAATTCCTTGTATACTGCACAAAGGATATACTATAACAATAGAGAATTCGGGCGTTGGGGAAAAATACAATACTGATTTTCATTTCTTTGTGTATATATCTACAATTCTACACAGTTTTGTATGAACATTCTCATGATTCCACCGTGCAAATAAAACTTCATTATTACTCTGGTCGGTGTAATAAACCGAGCTGCACGTATGTTGTAAAATACACACACGATATAATTCAACGAATCCTCGAATAAATAAAAAAACAGTTATTCAATCTTTTATGTTAAGTATGTTTTAAAAAAGACGTAAAATTAACGGCGGGGGTCTATAGCGATTATTGTTTTATAACCCAGGGGACATGAAATTCCGGATGTAAGGCGGGTAAGCCGTCGCTATATTTAGTAGGATGGGAGAAGATGGGACACCTTTAGCACAGAGAAGACGATTTATAATTCTTTGAATGTTTTTTTGTTTACTACCAAATGAAAAGGTGTCCCGTCTTACCCCACCCTACTATATATGTTCTAAATAAATACCATATAATGTTTTTTATCGGCTTTTAATAGAGTATACTGTGTAATATTGACCATAATGTATAAAACATCTTTGTTACAACGACTGTCGTTTCCGGTCACGCGAGGACAGAGACATTTTGTTTATTCATTGATTTATAAAAAAAACTAACCTGTGGAAAATAAGTAACCCAAGCTCCTTCATTCCAATCGTCTTCATTTCGTTCCAAGAAGAACGGAGAAGTTCAATCTCTTCTGTAGTTAATCCCATTTTATAAGATTTCTATTTAACCCTACCCTATGTAATAAGATCTAGAAGATAAAAAAAACACGAATAGTAGGTTACAATGCGTTAGTCAAAAAACTAAAGTCTTGAGAAAAACGATTAATATTTGAGAGAGAAACGTTGTGTATTCAACTTTAACTAAATTATAAAGATAATAAAATCGTAGCCTGCTGAATAGTATAAGGCACAAAAACAAATTTCATGTAAGCAGTACCCAATTTTGTTTTATATGAGCATTAGAACGGCGTGTTAGTACGATATATACAAAGGCTGAAAAATCTTAAGAAGTTAAACGACAATTGTGTAAATAACAAGTTACAATTTGTTATAAATGTGCTTGATAAACGGTGTAGGTCTGATGAGTTAGGCGCAGAAAAAAAGATTGTTTAAAAAATGTAACGCATGAGTAAATAACACCGCAATAAACACATATAGTAGGGTGGGGCATGATGGGACACCTTTTCGTTGTATTTTCCCGTCCCATATGGTAGTAAACAAAGAACGCTTAAATAATTATAAAAACCGTTTTTCCCGAATTTCATAGACCGCTGTTAATTATTTAAAACATGTTCAGGATATTTGGATAATATGTACTATAGAGGTGTCCCATCTTACCCCACAGTGCTATGTTTTAACTACCATGTGTGTTGCGCTACATATTTAAAACTACGAAAACAAAGTTTAACAAAGTGCAAACTCTGTTATGAGGTTGAGTTGGGTAGGAAGGTTCTTTCTAAGCCTCCATCGCAGATACGATTCCATTACGCAAAACTCCGTAAGCTTTCACCCAAGCTTGTAGTGTGGGTGAGTTAGAAGGTAACTTCAGATGCCCCCCAATCACTGAGAGTATCACTGGTGCAACGTACTGTGAGAAAAAAAAAAGCGTATGTATACGAAAGCTTAGAAATGTCAACGATATATTTAACTTAATTGTTGTGCCATTTTTTGTTTTATTTAATGGTGCCATTTTTTATGTATATTTATTAGTAGTTTTTTACTTTGAATTTTGCTAAACGTGACTACAGCTATATATGTTCCTGCAAACAGTAGGTATAGCTTATAAATACGAAACCAATATCTTCGATAAACCTATAAACAGTGTATAATGCTGGTATAGTTAGAAAAAGGTGTAAAAATTTGGTATTTTAAACGTTGTTTACGTGTATTCTGAATTCTCCATATTAAAACTGAGCGTTAAAATAAGCTTCCTATTTTAATATGACGTCCGTATAGCCACATCAAATATATACCACACAATAGTAAAGACCAACGTCGCAGCCACATCTATGGATTTTTTCACATAGAATGCGTGCAGTTAGACACGCGTGAACACAGTTCAAATAAAGGCAAGACTGCTAAGGTGTTACTTTTCATTGAAAATCACTCAACCCGAAATACTTGAATGATGTTGACAAGTTAATGAAACTAAGTAAACTTTCATTAAGTTACACAAGTGTAGGGTGATACAGGGCAAATAAAAAGCGGTTAGAAGGGCAGGAAAATAAATAAACTTTCAACAACCCCAAACATATATAGTAATTACACCTCACCAACAGCATATTTGAAATATCCGAGCGCATGACGGGGTAGAAAATCGTTTACACTAATGTTGTTTTATAAATGAATAATTGAATTTGAACCACCCATGTTAAAATTTATGAACGTTTGCTGTACAAATTTCAAATGATTTAGCATTATTATAGGAAACTAAAACGGACCTTGTAAAATAACATCAATCGACGCGCAAGCGAGCTGTCGTGTGTAGATAAGAAGACGCCCGTGCCTGTCTTTCAATGAAAAAAATCTATATTTTTTTGTATATAGCATTATTCGTTATAGCCTACCTCAAAACTCTCTGGGTCGACTTGTCTACGAGCATGGCTTTCTCCAAGTGAAGTCAACAGCTTTTCAAGCTCCTCTGGTTGATCCAGAAATTTGATAAATTTTGAAATCGCATTCGCAATCCTAATGAACGAAAAAAATAGAAAATTAGACGACACGCTGCTTAATTGTTAACATGCTAATTATCAAATCTATATTTTGCATTAAGCAATTCAGAAAAAAAAGGACTTGCACTTTCAAAGTTTTACGCACCTTGTAGCGTGGGCGACAACTTTTTTATTCTCTCTCATTACATCAATGGTCAATTCCTCTTCATCGGGTAAATCAATTGTGTAAAACAAAGTTCTTAAGCTTGGTGCTGCATTCAGCAATCTAGATAAACGTGCATATTATATATATTATAAAAATCTAATTGGTTTCAGGGACGGGTTAATTGGAAAAGGTTGTGACAGATTTTATAAGAAAAAAATACAACAATTAATTTATCATTTGTCGAACCTTTGGTATAACCATGGCAACAGTTGCAGAATTATTAATTTTCAGACAACAAATCGAATCCGTATAAACTGTAAATGGACCTATACGTCCAGAATATAGAAATCATAAACTTCACAAAGACAGTTTACCCGGTAAATATATGAAGGCCGACTTCTTTCATCCCAAGTTTTTTAACCTCATCCCACGAGTTTCGAAGCAATTTCAATTCTTCATCGGTAAACGGCATGGCGTGACAATAAATGACTGAGTTTCGTCGAAGATCAAACGCAGTATAAAACTAAGCAACTTTTTTTCGTGAATTTACCTGCCAGATAAACAACTATTAATATTCTGTACTTCCTGGGGTTTATATATTCCAAACTTAATTAAAAATCTTGTTGGATGTAATATTTATATTATAGAACTACAGTACTCCCTGGCAGTTTAATCATATATACATTTTATTTATATAGTAGGGTGGGGGAAGATGGAACATCTTTTCATTATATTTTATTGTACACTTTGGTAGTCAACAAAGAACATTCAAAGAATTATAAAACGTATCCTCACGACTCTCATAGACCGTTGTTAAATGTTTAAAAATCGATCAGGATTTCATGTGCTAAAGAAGTCCAACTTACTCCACAGTATAATATCTGTTTCTGGCCGTGTCCACAATTAACATCATGACCTAATGTTGAAACCATTGATTTTTTTTTGCAAACGAATGTTTTTTAAAAATCAATTAATTTGAAATTTATAAATTAAAAAATACAATGAGACGGTTATGCGATGTTTCAATTTAACCACAACCTATTTTGTGCAATCGATCAAAAATAACGAAGCAGTTTTAAATATAGAATCGCACAAGCTTAATTTACGGTTTAAACATCTAACCAAGCGAGCTTAATTAAAATCGAGACTGCAAGGATTTCCGAAGGGGTGTTTTTAAACTAAAACAGTTTCTCCAAATACAGCCTCGTTAAGATAAATTACACTTCACGGTTTTCATACACTTTACGATTTTTTTGTTTAAAGGGCCATGCTTATTTGCCACATTCGACATGAAATGTGATTCACTTTACCATAAACAGCAGTCTATGTTACCAACACTTAATGCATTTTCAGCATCCGAATGCTAAAACTTGAAAAGAGTCATTTTTTTATTAAACTGTTCTCAAATAACATGTTAACTACAATAGTTAACGTAACTGCTAATCTTTACATAAGTATGTCACGGTTGGGCCAGACAGTTCCGTGCTACTGGTATAGCTTATCAACAAAAATTAAAGACTGTCTTTACTCCTTTTTGAACTTTAACAGCTGACAGATAAACTTTCTCACGGTGGCTGGATACTGTCTGCAATGCTTAAAAGTCTTGTGTGTACCTTATGTAAGTCGTATGTTTGTTTTATATCGATTGCAGTTTAGCCTAATTCCACACGTCACTGGGCAAGTGTTTTTTTTAGTGTGCGGAACAAAAGAATGTCTCTAAGACGCTTCGTTGCCTAACACATATAATTCTGTACAAAACGCACTTCTGTCTGTTTTTTTTTTACGAAATTCCAATAAAATTAAAGAGATTTTTATTATTATTTTACCAGCTTTCACCAACAGCCTTCATGCGTCATTCGAATCTAGTAAGTTATCTCTACTACTTACTCACACCCAACACGCTTGTCTGATGCACCAAGCCAAGTCCGAAAGGCAGTTTTAAAGCAAAAAAAAACGCTGACGAAATCAATCAACTGCTTTACTGCACCTAGTGTGTGGAGAAAGTAATTCTTCTAATAACTTGGTTGATTAAGTATAAAGTATCCTCATAAGCTATATAATATGTTTATAACCGCTATAAACTGTACTTCAATGTCAATGCATTATGTGGAAGGACGTTGCTGCTGTACGCTTCTATGTAAAGGCAAACAAACACACACGTTGAGGCCTATATTTAGCTTTGCTTATCGACGTTATTAGCCCACGTTTTTCTTGCTGATATATCAAATACAGAGTGTGGCTCTGGCCACTACAAACGAAGCAGGCGTATATACATTTCATAGTAATCGGTACATGGTTGTTTACAAAGCTATTTAAAATGAAACTCGTATAGGCCTCGACAAACAAACTCGTTGTCCATTTACACAACTGCTTCGTTTTTTATTTGTTTAATCGAAACACCAAACAATCTGAAATTCTAACCTCCATATAGATTGCCAATGCAAATAGTTATTGAGCCCAAGCTTTAGATTAGCGAAAGCATTTCCGAAACCATAAAAAAATAAAAACTCACATTCCAAACAGAAATGCAGTTAAACCGCAAAAATGCAAAATAAAATGCAAAACTACCTCTTAGTAAAGATTGTATGTGCTTAGACTATTTGCATTAACAATTGCTTCAAAGTATTCTTCACATTTTTAAATACAAAGTGAACTCTTGCGAAATTCTGACACAAGGCTTAACCTAACATTATTTCCACGACACAAGTCATACATTTACAAGTAATGATAACAAAAGCATCGCATCAGTCAGCCCAGTTTAACACACTTCAGTGGCTGCTTTACTGTTGACCATCGCATATGTAGCTCTTATAAAGACGAAGTATTTCGCAATTGCGTATAATGGGTGCTTCCAGGGTACGTCGCGCTCTTTCGGAGAAAGTCGAGCGCTTATTATGACGTCATAAAGACTAATGACGTAGTGATGACATGGCAGAAAGGCCGCGTTAAGGAATTCGACCTGAGGATGACGAAATCCCGAGTAACTCTAGTTTTTGCGTGTCGTGACGTAAAAAGAACCGATGACGTAATAGTAGGTAGTTATTCTTTAAACTTTTAAAGTTCAATTATTTTCGTGCTTCATGTCACAACGATTTCGGGACATGATATTAAAACGTTCATGGCGTTATTGCGCGATACGTGACTTACACTTCGTAAAGTTTGGCTACTAGCCTTGATTATCTAGTATTTGTGTGGTTGTTGTACCAAATAACGATAAGTGCGCAAAAAACAGCAGTAATGAACCTTTGGGTTTGCATAGACCATAATATACTCAATTATTGCTCATCAACTTTATAGTAGGGTGGGGGAAGATGGGATACCTTTTCAATCTATTTTCTCCTCCAATTTGGTAGTAAACAAACATTCAACGACTTTTTATAAAACTTTATCTTCACGGCTCCCACAGATCGTTGTTAATTGTTTAAAACACGATTAGGATATTTGGTTATTATGTGTGAAAGGTGTCCCATCTTCCCCCACCCTACTATATAATTTGTTTCTCATTAGACTATGGAGAAAATTGGTCAAGCTATAGCTTTCCGGTGCCTATTGTAGTTACAGGACAAAGAAAATTATCTCGCTTTTGTTCTCTTTGGCGAATACTTGAAATGTTTGTACCCGAGAATGGACACCTGTGACGTCATAACGAAGTGTTAACGATACGCTTTCTCTCGGTAACACAAATAAACGAACGAAGAAAGAAAATAACCAAGCGCATTTTGCCAATTAACGAAAATTATGGAGATATTTGAACTAAAAATAACATTTTATTAAACTTGAGTTTGAATTTCAGTAACATTATTATTCTATATTTTTGTTGGTCTAAAAGTGTTTTATTTGTATATTTTCTAGTGCTAAATTCCTACTGGGTGGTCATTTAGGTGGTACGAGGTGCATGTTATTGGCAGTGTACACAAACAATAAAACAAGCTATAATATTAAGATAAAGTATATTCACTCAAAATAGCGTAAAGCGTGACGTATTGTAGCAAGACATACTTATAAATTTGAATGTGCGACCATGTACATACGTTCGACTTAACCACAAACAACTAGGCAGGGTATTTAATCGTTAGTGTTACAACCAACGTTGTTAAGTATCTGGTTGGCGGGAACAACGGCAAACTAAAAGTGTCAAAGCTGTCATTACTGCAGAAAAGACGTGACTAAATCAGAGGTCTGAAAATTCATAGCACAGATGTCGTCACTACTTCAAGTTACGGAGCTTACGGAATAAATGGTTTCAAATTCGATAAAAACAAAGTGTTAATACATACAACTTATCGTAATATACTAACCGAGTATTAATTTTTCCATTGCCAATAAAAGTTACGAAGCATAAAGAATAAATAATTTTGAACTTGACTTAAAAAATAAATAGTAAATACACATGTATTACCTCAATCCATTAACCAAGTTTCGAGCAATCATATCTCTTTTGCCAATGCAGCTTTCAGTATTTTACAAGGGTAATTGCTCGCTTTGCGACTGTGCAAACGAATTCTCCGCAAGCTCTCAGCGATGCAACGTAATCCGTCTGTGAACAGAGGCGATAGAAAAGTTGATTGATCATCGCATGCTGCGCACACAGCACCAACTTTGCCAACATTATATCAGGATCAATGAAATTGAAAGCGGCGGAATTAATTCACCCTATGGTGCATCGAATGCAACATAACCATGGAAAACTGTTGTACATTATTCCGCTTAAATATGAACGTATGTAACCTGATTTTTTAAATTAAATTATTTCGACCTGTAAGAATAAGCCTTAACAAATAGTAGGGTGGGGGAACATGGAACAACTTTTTTTCTATTTTCTCGTCCCATTTGGTAGTAAACAAAGAACTTTCAAAGAAAACTATATCCTTACGACTCACATGGACCGTTTTTAATTGTTTACAACACAATCAGGATACTTCAATATTATGTGCTAAAGGTGTCCCATCTTCTCCTATACCCCACTATATATTTCAATAAACCTGATAAACAATACAGTTTGTGGTTAAAAAATTTCATCGAAAAATTAAAGCTTCGTGTTAAAAAAAATATAGAAAACCCTCGCCTTTAAATCTTAAAAAATGTACAGAAAAACTTATACTCACTTTCAACCACCATATTGAAAAATCTTTGCGTCAAGTCGAAATGTCAGCGATTCGAAATACTTTGCAGATTAATCTGACTATAATTTCATTTTGTGGTTTGTGGACCCTTATATATAGGTCGAAAAAGTGAAATCATGCTTTGGTCACGTACGCTTCAATTATCGTCTCACGATGGCTAACGACCCTCTTAACCACAAACAAACACTCTTACTTGACATACGCCTACTTTGAAGAGCCCAGCCCACGGTTTTCATGGTTGGGCAGTTTTTTGTATAAGAACAAAGTTTTATGTCTACTGATGCTAAGTTAACAGCTGGTATTGTAAAAAATGTGCTTTAATTTACAAGTTACATATAAAAGTTACAGTAGGGTGGGGGAAGATGGGACACCTTTCACCTGTATTTTCTCGTCCTATTTATCAGTAAACAAAGAACATTCAAATAATTATAAAGCCGTATCCTCATGACTACCATAGACTGTTGTTAATTGTTTAAAACACGATAAGGATATTTAGATATTATGTACTAAAGGTGTCCCATCTTCCCCAACCCACTATATATAAACGTTTAAAAAATCAGATTTAAAAGTTGTCAAAACATACAGTATAAGTTCAAGGAACAAAAGTAAAATGCACTTTTTTGATATAGTACACTTTTTAAGTATTGAAAATATTTAGAGTACGTTTGTACATATTTGGAAGAGATAATTACGCGCAAAAATTTGGAACATCTAACAGACACATGTCTGCGGTCACGTACCGTCGCATAGCGTGCTAGATTATATGACATGACGCACACAAAGTTTCGTTAACTCTTTGTCTGCTGTAGAAACAAAACAATTTAAAAACAAACCCTTGCGATGAACAAATGTAAACATAAAATTGAATACGAATTTAACTACCGTATTTGGTTTAACCACATTCGATGAATAATTTATGATTTATCAGCTAATTTCGGCCAAAAATCGGGTTACGGGCGTTCTGTATTTCGTTACGTCGTAAATTGGATGAAAATCGGATTAATTATATTTTGTTGCAGGTAAACCAAGGGTTCTTAAACTGTTTACCAAGAAGTGGTTTGGAGGTTTACCACAGTTCTATTTTACATTACGTTACGATTAAATTAAAAACGATGAAGGTGGCTGTACACAGTATCCGACGTGCGAATTCGCTTGCGAAGTCATATGCAAACCCATTACCGAGTTCCGCATGCGGCAGCGAAATCTGGACAAAACAGACAAAACGGACGAATTCCAGATACTATGTACAGCCACCTTTAAATGAAACTTATTTATTCTCGCGTTTCCGCTGTCGTTTTAATACCAGACGGTTAGAGTGTTCAACATCTTGGCCAGTGTACCGTGATATTCAATCTGGATCGAATCTAACAATCTTATGGCAGCAATCATATTAATGATTTTCCCTTAATATTTACAGATTATTAGATCAAATGAATCATTGTAATTTACTTTACCCTCGCGTGGCTGGAAAACGACATTCGCTATGCCACGGGTGTTGACACTCCTCGTGCCAGCTTGCGAGTTACCATGTACAGTAGGGTGGGGGAAGACGGGACACCTTTTAACTCTATTTTCTCGCCTCGTTTAGTAGTAAACAATGAACATTCAAGAAATTATAAAACTATGACTCCCATTGACCGCTAGTAATTGTTAAAAACACCATCAGAATAATTAATATTATGTGCTAAAGGTGTCCCATCTTCTCCCACCCTACTATATATATGTTACTTTGTGGGTGATTATTTTTGTAGGGATTGTTTTATTTTTCTTATATATATGTATGGCTGATAATTTGGACAACCCATTAGTGCGCCGACAGACCAAGCGCTACCCTCAAACTGCAGCAATAAAGCCCAACTAATGGTAAACCTAGGGTACTAAGGTGTACTCTGTACAGCAAAACTAATACGGCACTCGGAGTAAGATGAGACTTTTAAAAAACTCTATCTACAGGTACTCGTTTCAAATGTACAGTATTATTCGGGGGTATGTCCACGGTCCAACAAACTTGCGCGGCAAAGTCGATTACTGTTGTTAAATAGTAAACACCTTAGCTCGTAATATCCAAATATTCTGATCTTGTTTTAAAAAATTAACAACGGTTTACGAGTCGTGAGGATACGGTTTTAAATCTTCGAATGTTCTTTGTTTCCAAAAAATATAGAACGATAAATAAAATAAAAAGGTTTTCCACCTTTCCACCCTATTATATTACAATTCGCGATACCACCTAACGACCGTCATATATTTTAAGTTTGGATATATTGGCCAGTATGTGCTGGAGAGCTCCGGCTTACTCCGCCCTATCATATTGTTTTGCCGCAATAACCAGTATAACTAATCTATTACTGCATTTCAATACGAATGTTTCCCAAATCAACCCTACGATTCGAACAATCTAACCACGGCGCTGATTTAAACCAAAGATTGTAAACTGGCAAATCACGATTTTAAACGTTTGGTGTCCACGGAAAACTAGAAGTAGGGTCATCTTCGTTTTGTTTGGAAGAGGTTTAAAACAGACAGTAGTGCTACGTGTGACTCACGACTTTTGACACGTTCGTTGTAAAACGTCGTTACGCAATATTCTCATTTTACGCCAAAAACTCCATTTGAATTAAACATATACGTTGATTCCATATGTAACTACTCGGTTCATGCAAGCATTGTGTGAAGGTAACCGCCGTTTAACGTATCAGACTGTCAGGTGATGGCCGGCGCAGTCATTATCCCTTCGTTAAAAATCTAGCATCAGTTCGTTTAACATTCGTTCACTTTCGTAAATTTCTTGGCATACATCACAAAACGAGATCATGAAAAGCGTAATAAGCTATGTTTGATAAAATTCTTAAAAAGTAGCAATTGGAAATAAGCTCAATAATACATTCATGCGGCTGCAGGTAGTACAACTGCTATCGCTTTGTACACGGAAAGAAAAAGATAGAAAATAATGAAAAACGAAAAATAAATTTCTTATGTTGAGTCACAAACAAATGGAATGGCACTGTCTTTGGAAATACTGAAATACTATTGGCTGGTGAAACGTTAAAAATTGCAAATTTAAAATTGGCAGTTAAACTATACACAATTTGACCAGCAAAATAATATTCACACGATTAAGCCTTAACTGTACTAAAACTATTGAAATCGGCTATAAATTAACGTTAAACGTAAAGGATTCGTAACTTTTTTTGGTTAACGGCAAAATTATTTAAAAAGTTTTTGATAATTTTTTTTGTGTTGGTAGGAGTTTTGACCAAAAAACTAGAAATATGATGTGCAAGTTATGTTAAGAATTTTGGAATATTGTATACCGGATAATAATTTGTTTTCTCATGTCAACCGAATATTTGGAAACGGGTGGTGTGTATAAGCGTCAACACTTTGTGTTATCCCCTAGGGGGCGCTGAAGATCCAGGTTGGGTTCCAGCGACGTCTCCAGCAGTTTGACGCGTACGTCTGCTCTGTGCTTCCATCACTCGCCTAGCGTGCTCGGCTACAGCGTCACGATTCGAGCGCGGTTGATCTATTAATGACTGCATGTCACTGCCGCGTTTGCGACCGCGGTGACGCGAACGCTGTGCTTCAGCTTGTGGCTGACTACTAGAATTAGCGTTAGATGAAAACTGTTCGATTCTTTGGTGATCAGGATCGGATCTACGACCTGATTGTCTTTGATTATGACGTGACTGTGCGTTTTCAACGTACCCGCCACTCGCCGGCGCTACAGAGTATCCTGCCCCAGTTTGAACCCCCTGTATAAGCTCCCCCCTAATGTTTCCCCTACCCCTATTTTGGTCCCGGGTAACATAGGACCCATGTTCTGTCCGTACAACTTGATGTTGAGATGACACTGGTTCTCCAACCCCAAGCTCAACACATTCAAAATAACTCTGAAAAAAAACAACATTTTATAAACCTATAACATTGTTTAAAGTCCTAATAAAGGTATGATAAAAGCCTACCAGGAGAAAGTTTTGCCACGACAGTTAATATAAAAAGTTTAACAATTGAAAAGGTATTACACAAAGCCACAGATAAAAGGGTTAATATTAATTGCTTTAGCCAGTGATTGTGAAACAGTAAGTAACAGACAAAACGGACGAATTCTGGATACTGTGTACAGCCACCTTTACTTGTGTGCGAGGTGGCAGATTCAATACCAAACTGCCAATAACCAAGATTTTAATATTTATACTTTATTAACATAAACACATAGGTTTAAAGGGATTTTATAAACTTTAACAATTTGTTTAAATTATTTAAGGTAGTATGCTTAGAGAAAAGTGGTTAATCCTAACCTACTATAAGATACCTGAAACAAAAAAAGTTTGGAAACCACTGGCTTAAGCATAAAAATCACACATAGTGTAAAACAAACAACTACAATGTTGTTAGGGATGCACATTACAGAATTTCGAATCCGTGAGATTCGAATCCTTTTGTATTCGAATCTAATTACGGGATTCGGTATTCTGTTTAATGACGTAATTACACGTCATCTCATATACTATATTAACAATTTTTGAAACTTATTAATTTTGAAAAAAAATATTTTTGTGTTTGTGGGACTTTCAAGAGTAAACGTTTCGTAACGTCTTTTCATAACCTGCTATACGTTTCATGACGCAAAAACTACCCAATAGTACAATTTTTGATCATTTTACAGCTCACGTTCCAACAAGGCGGGTACGAAAGAGTCAATAAACTGACTTATGTGGGTAAAATTATTTTTTCCTATAAATATAAAAAGATTCGAAATTCTAGATTCGGAATTCTAGATTCGAAATAAAGTATTCTAGGATATCCTAGAATACCTAATTATTCTGTAATGTGCATCCCTAAATGTTGTATATGTCATTATGTAAAAAATAGAAAATAATAACTTACCGGTGGCATATCTCCACTTGGTGGGGGAATTTCTTCCACAATTTCATCTTCAATGTGACTTATAGGGGGGTGTCGGGGCTCAGGTTGACGGGATGTGCGTTGGTCCCTTGTCGAACGCTGTGTAGGAGCATGAGACTCTCGAGGTGCACGAGACTGTCGAGTTGCACGAGCAGCACGAGGTTCAGAAGTTCTTCGGGTTGACGCAGGTCGTTCACGTACAAGGTGAGTACGAACTTGTTTGCGTCGTCGATTCATGATGATAACTATACATGGACAGAATGATTTATCAAAACATGGACAGAATGAATATTTGTATGGGTGTATGTCATATGCTTGTAATGTTCATTATACAGAGTTGAGTTTGTACATGTTACAAATATCCGGATAGTAATATAAGGTGGTTGGGAAAAAATCCCAGTAAAGACCAAAAATGCAAATCGTGACCTCCATTGCACATTGCTAAGTTAATGAAGTTTTTATGTTAGTGAAGACTATTGATTGAATTGGGAATATATGTAACGAATTTACGATATCAGTACTATCGTCTATCACTATATAACAATTGTGAGGTAGAAAATGAGAAGTACAGTACTGTGGGAGAATATGAGACATCTTCGGGAAATAATAACCGAATATACCGATTGTGTTCTTTGGAAGTCGTGAGGATACAGTTTAATAATTCTTTAAATGTTTTTTGTTTCAAATGAAATTGGACAGGAAAATAAAATGAAAAGTTGTCCCATCTTCACCCTTACCCTTACTATATGTTTTAAATGTAATAATTTGAAATATGCTGTCAAAAGCCACAATCATTAAAGTAATAATTTTGGTATTATGACAATCAAACAGTTAGTATTACCCCCTGCAAACTTTTGTTGGGAAATTTGATTTAGAAAATACTGCTTTGGATTATAAACTTAACATTACATTTTTTACAACACTTTTAAATTTAGTGTTAACAACTGGGAAAAGCAATTAGAAGCTAGGGATATTTATTTGTTATGTTATGGCCCTTAACTTAAATAACAGATGTAGTTCACTTATACAAACTATAAAACAGTGCCCACCATCAGTGTGATCATATCCTTTTCCTGTTACTCTCCATTGTAGCAAGGCACCTGCAACTGATGGAAAAAATGTTTACTTTTTAAAACATAGAAAAAAATTAATTGCGTATTAGGCAAAAAATTTTAAGTATTTAATTAAAAAAAACCTAGGTTGAAAATAATTATACAGTTAACTTTTTTATTTTCTAGCCACCAAACCGCTTTTTAAAGCTAATAAAATCCATTTAGAATACTCAAAAAAATGTTATAGTAGTGTGGGGTAAGATGGGACACCTAAAGCACATAATGTCTTAATCTTCTGATCGTGTTTCATTAAACAAATAATGACATACTATGGAAGTTGTGAGGATGAGTTTTTATAAGTCTATAAATGTTCTTCATTTATTGACAAATAAGACGAGAAAATAGAACGATAAGGCGTCCCATCTTTCCCCACCCTACTATATGTAACAGTTAAAACATTTTTATCTTGATACGAATACATTGATAACACTTTAGACACCAACCACCACAACATGTTTGCTTACAAGATAATGAAGGCCACACAGCCAAGATAAGCCAGGTATACCAGCAAACTTGTATACTTCCTGCTGCCATTAGTGCTTCCCATATGAATCTGGGGTTAAAAACATCAAAAAAATAATTTATTTAACAATGATTTATTTGTGTGCAAATGATTTATTTAAAACCAAAAACCTATAAAAACTTCTATTTTTGTAAATAGATACAAAATAGAAGCTGTAAGTTGGACAACTCCTAGCATAACTGCTTTTTATTACCAATATGTTACTTTGTTTTTTAATAAAAAAAGTAATGTAGTTTGTACAAAATTTAAGCTATTTTTATATTAAAATCATATGGACTCATCAATTTTACATCTTCAGCAATAAATCTTGGGTAATCAGCAAACTGTAGCATAAACAATAGACTCTACAATGTGCCTCGTTATAAGACTAAAACAATATAGAATAAATAATAGAATTCATATATAATACATTTAAAACTTTCATACCATAAACTATCGAAAAAAACTGACTCACCGCAATAAAATAAATTGTTCAATGAAGTAATCAATGCAAACAGTAATGAGAGCACTCCCAAGAACAGCAGTGCTTAATATAATACAACCCTTTTGAAATTTCAGGGTCAACAGCGCAAATAAGACACCAGTGCCAAAAAGAATTCCCACCGGAATCCACGCAGTTGAGGGATTGTAGAAAGATTGTAATGCAAGGATGGCTGCAAAGAATAGGATGATAAAAACTACTAACTAGACTAGTTATAACTACATATATAGTAGGGTGGGGATTTAAAGAAAAGAATTATAAAACGGTATCCTCATGACCCACATAGACCGTTGTAAATGGTTTAAAACACAATCAGGATATTTGGATATTATGTGCCAAAGGTGGCCCGTCTTCCCTCACCCTACTTAGTTAAAATTTATAACTTTATTTGTCTCTTTGATTGCGGTTGCAAAGATTTAGAAATATTTTAAACACAAAGACAGGGTATAGCAACAAAACAACAGTTGTTAAAACAGGCTTACAGTTCAAAACATATTTACATTCAATTGGAAGAAAATGAACGTGGTCTCTAAACCTAGCAGACAAACGAGCCATTTATGTTAAATTATTATCAAGTTAAACTTCTGGAAACAAAAGTGTGCATAATGACACAACCGTAACAGTGAGGAGAATTAGGTTTAGAGGATTGACTCAAAGATTGAAATTGTTTGAAATAAAATAAAAAGATTGAAACTTGCTATAAATGGAACGCATATTTAAACTAGTAAAAAAATGAAAATTTAATACAGGCCCTTATATATATATTTATTATTTATATTATAACAAACAAATATTTCCTAAATAAAGAGATGTACAAGGTGACGAAGGTGTAGCCACAACACATATTTTCTTTCAATTAAATTTAAATATGTTTTTAATTGTAAAGAATTTTAACAAGTGTTGTTTTGTCGCCATATTCTGTCTTTACGCTTAATACATTTTGAAATATTCGCTACCGTAATCTTTGAGAAAAATAAAAGCTATTATATACAGTTATTACAAGTAATTTTGGTAAAAGACTTTGAAGACTAAAAAATCTACAATACGAGAAAAATTCATACATCAATATTATTATTAATGCACTTCACACTTTAATATGGGAATGTGGTTGTTTGTAACCATGGACATATGTTTCGTTATAAATCTCCTTAATCCTTACACAAAACATTGTAAGCGCAAACGGAGTGGTTTTTCAGATTAAGAAATAGCACATTATAACAATAATGTTACGGTTGTTACTATAAGTGTTAATTTTAAATTTTTTTAAAAATATTCTATATATAAATAACCATTGTGTTTTGTCAATTAGAAAAAATATATATATAGATAGATAGGTCTATACTTCATACAATACAAAAAGGTTAGAAAATAGACAATATTGCATAAAAGATAGTTTATTTCTGTAAAATATATATATATATATATATCCTAAAATCTGCTTACAAATTTTGACTGACTACTTTAATCCATTATAAAACCAGGGTGTAAGGTTTGGTCTGAACTAAAAATTCTTGCCATATTTATTTATTATTTGTGGTTAGTTGTCAGTTATAAGAATGGTCAATGAAATAATAGATTTAAATGAAACTTGCAAATTATACTACAAGTTAAGTCAAAATCAAAAGGTTTTATGATTGTTGCACATGAATGATGTGTATGACATCATAAAATGATAAATTAACTGACAAAAGGAAATCGGGTGTCATAAGTACACGTGGTTAACATATAACGAAATACTCAGTTAAGGATGTTCATCTGATTACGGTTACGTCTGCAGTTAAATAAATGAAAACCAACTGTCAACTTTCTTCCAAAGTTAAAACATTTGTATTTATTTAATTACAGCCGCAAAAAAAGACAAAATAAAATTGTAATGGTTAAGTTCTTGGGCAATACAGAATTGTTTGGGGTAAGTGAGGATAAGTAAATCTTTTGGCAGCTTGTAAAAATTTTACACCTCATTACATATATACATATTATATATATATATATATATACATAATTAACAAAAGTATCTTCTAAAACATTTGTGTCTTCTACAAATTGTATAAAATAAAATCTTATGCAACCAGAAGTTACGACTTAAATATTTTTGCCTGGCAATAAACCAGGAAGTAAAACAATGCGACTTGTGATGCAACAAACTTTCCCACCAACAGCTTTACAATGCAAGTTTCGTGTTTCACATGCATTATGCATGTTGTTTCATAACAATCACGTGAGAACTAAGAACAGCCTACGCCTACCTATCATTAGTATGGACTATGACTGTAGTGTAGGTGAAACATGCATTAAAATTTAAAAATTTACAGGAAAAATTTCTTGCATTCAATAAAGCTAAGGTATTTAAAATGTTGAAAAGGTAGTATAACTGTCTTATTTTACAGGGAATTTGATTTTAATATAACATTAAAAAAAAACATTTTTTCCTTGTCTTTTTTTCCTTGTGTTTTTTTTTCTAACATTTTTTCCTTGTGTTTATATATAATAAGTGTCCAAAACAAAATTTAAAAAAATCCAATTCATGTTGAAAAACTTAAGAATTACATCACAGTAAAAATTAAATCACAGTAAAATGCAACAAACATTAAAATGCAACTTAAAATTTTAAAATTGTGTAAAAAAAACTTTTACATTATGTTTCACAATTTACCTCCAATAGCTAAGAGTGTACCCAAGAAAAATCCTTGAAGAAAGAGGCCAACGTATCTGATTAGCATGGTGATAAACCCACACAAAATGCCAATACCAGCTGCGATACCTTTAAAATTAGAACTTGAATTATTCATATTGCGCCAATATAATGACAAGATGATGTATTGATTTACATTGCAGCAACTTAAAATTTTCGCTGAAATATATCTTAAAGAATAAAGATATTAAATGCATTTCTTTCACACAGAAAAGCTGGTAATTAGAAATGTACGTCGTTGACAGTTTATTGAGTTGTACGTCTTTGTATGCGAGGCTAATTATTTATTTATTATGTTGAAATACTATGTAGTACTGCTGTAAGGTTTTGACAATTAGAACTATTGTTTAAAGGTGTGGCATTTTAAAAAGTAAAGCAGTTTATGTTTACGCTGTAACATAGATTAAAGCATATAAAATATTGAAGACTGCACATACATATATACCATACTAAAGTTAAACACAAACACTATCCTAATCTTTAGCTATTAATACGCAATAGCATTACTACAGCTAGGCTTGTATTCTCATTTTTCATGCTAAATGACTACAACAAAAAATGTTTTTAATTTCTCATTTAAGAATATGCAAATAAGACTTTTAAAATTAAACCAGAACCTATTTTAAAACAGGCAGAGGTGTTAGGTGAAAACTTAATTTTTAACTTTAAAACATACTATTTTGATAACTGAACCCTATAGTAGTATACTATACAATAGGTCTACTAAATGTTTTGTTTAAAATTACATTGGATTAATCCAAGAACAACTACCTGCCCCAACTTCCATTGAAACTTGTTGCTGAAATATTCTTTCCTCTCGACACATGAGGAAAACTGTTGTTCCGCCGAATATTAATCCACTGAGAAACATCACGGCTTTAAAACATCGATATCCTGTAACGGACAAAAACAGTTTTAAAGCCAAACGAGTTTGGTATCATGGCCGAAAACTTTTTTAGCACTATTTTAAACATACAACAAAAGCCAAACCAGTGTGGTATCACGGGAAAAATCTTTTTTAACAAATTTTAAACATATAACAATTCACCACAGAGTGTTCTGGTTGGAATGGTAAATTTAATCAAAATTAAAAATTGTCATTGTTTAAAACTGGGCGACAACGCTTATGTTACACCATATAGCCGAACAAAGAACTCTTTATAAACTTACGCCCTATTGTTAAATAGAAAGTCACATTGTAAAACAAAATGAAATTTGTTAATTGTTAGCGTTATTGTTAGCCATAAAGAAGCATTTAGGCATAACTAACTATAGGAGCTTTACACATCTTACCAAAGAATGTATAGACCAACCCAAAAAGACAAAACACTGCGCAAATTGCTGATATGATTCCATTGTATTCAGTAGTCACTAATTCATTGCATACAAGTGTTGTATTGTTCCATAAGTTTGACATTCTAAACACAACTGCAAGAATGTACAAGGTAATATTAAATGAAAATATACAGTAGAAACATGAACTTAAAGTAGTATATAGCATCAATTTGGTTAACATTTTCAAGAAAAAGTAAAACAAAGGAAATTTATTAAATTGAAAAGAAATCCTGGTGCTTTTCTTTTTTCCTTTTTTAGTCTCTCGTTTTTTCTATAGGCAAGGGGGGGAGGATTCCTCACTAGCACCGAAATCCTTTTTAAGGCTAAGTAACAGAGTTCAAAAATTCACTCAATTAATTCAATCAACAAACAGCATAAACCTTTTCCACATGTTAGTTTAAACAAAAAGTAAAATGCCTCCCAGACATAAACGATAATCATAGCCTACTCTCACATCCAATGTGAAATAAATGTAAGAATTTATAGATTGAATACATTATACATTTACTACGTTAACTTTGATAGGATAAGCTGATAAGCATAACTAAAACAGTCTAATTCAATAACTCAATGTGTTACGACAATAAGATTACTATATTACTTTAGCTGGTTTAAATACTTAACGGGATTACAAGGGCCAGTCTTTACAGTCAAATCACATGTTGTATTAATTTGACTTATATTTGTTAACACTTTAATTATCGTGTTACTTAACGCTTAAAGTTAAGATTTTTGATACATATACATTTATATTATACTATGGTATATTTATAACGTCGTCACGAATCAGTTACACGGGAAGAAACATTTCTTACGGGCGATAAGACAAGTTGTACCACCTGCACCCTTCTGCTATCAGTTTTAAATTTTTCATTTCTTATCAAACTAAGAAAACTGAATTCTGTCAGAAAAATTACCGTCTTGTAAAATGACGTCACGATGTTGCCAGCATGGATATCATGTATATATATCACAGAAATAAAAAAGAGTAGAACGCGCAACTGCCCAAAATCGTGATGTATTCTTTTTTCTATTCACGTGACCGCCAACTCCGTCCCCATTTCGCTTGGTCTCCATTGTAAAAGATAGGCGCACAGTGGTTTTAGGAGGTTTTAGCTATTTTTTTCAAAAACTACACCAACTACTCAAGTTTATTAGGCCAGTTTAGTTATGTGGTAGGTTAACGCTTACAGTTTACCACTCGTTTGGAAAATTTAATTATTTAGTAATTTTAATTAAAAACTTTAAACAAACGGTTTATTAGAAATATATATATACTAGAAAATAGTTATTTAGAGTACCTTAAAAGTAAATTGAACATCAGTTTGTGTCCATGATAGCACAGTTGGGATGGAGAAAATGCAGGTCAGTGTTTCCATAATAGCCTCGCTATAAGTTAGAATGTACCTTTTCATTCGATTATGTAATTTTTGTATTCGACGCGGATTTGCGATGGTGTCAGAACACTTCAATAATAGAATTCAACAAAACAAATCGATTCGCCATAAGTACATTATTGGGTTTCGTTGTATTTACAAGAATCATGGTTATAGGATTATAGCATGTCGCCGACCAGAGTAATATGTTTTTACAGTTACACGAAGAAAAGCATTTACAAGATTACAGATGAGTTCGATAACGTCAATCCGTTATTCGTTGATGATCCTCGGCTTTACAACAACTTTAAACCGGTATGGAACATATAGAAGACTGTTGACTCCATCTTTGAGAATAGGAAGCTCTTTGCTCTCGGGATCAGGGAGGATTTCGAATCTTTTGATAATGTTAGCAAGGAAGAGGAAGACTTCTGTGATCGCCAACTTTTCCCCAAGGCACGACCGAGCTCCCATACCGAACGCAACCACTCTCTTCGAAGGAATAAATTTCCCGTCTTTGCTGATGTGACGATAAATGTTGAACTCGCTCGGATTTTTCCAGATATTTGGATCGTGGTGAACCGCATGGAGGTTGGGAAACACCTGAAAGGATTAGAAGTATTTAAAACAAGAGCTGGACTAGTTTTATTAAATAGATATATAGAGTAACCTTTGTTCCTTTAGGTATGACGTATCCACCAATCTCTACGTCTTTATTAGCTCGATGTTGGAGGGCAAGGGGTACAATTGTTTTGAATCTATAAACCTCTTGAGTAAATGCACGGAAGAGCGGGATTTTGTCTCTGTGATCGGTACTTGGAAGAACTTGTTCACCTTTGAAATTTATTTTAGGTTTAGAAATCTACTTAGTGTTTAAGTGTAGGAGTTACCAATGTTATCAAGTAGTTCTTGATATAACTTTTCTTGTATCTCTGGATGGTGTATTAACGCCAATAAAGCCCAGAGTATTGTGTTTGTAGTGGTTTCTGTTCCAGCAATAAACATGTCACCTAAACAATGTAGAAGCTGTGTCTCCTGACAAAACAAATTGTAACTACATCATTTGATGGAGGTAAATAAGCTTACATGGAACCATGAATTTTCAGGAGAGTGTTTCTTCATCTCAATAAGGAAAGCATCGATGTAATCTCCAGGTTCGTTCACATCCAATCTTTCCTTGTGAAGATTAATTTCTTTTTGGTTGAATGCTAGAATAAAATAGGAACCTACTATAACAACTCGACTAAATAAATGGATCCATTGCTCTAAAATTATCCTAATATACTTTGACAATAGAGTTTTTATAACACGGGTATAATATCACCTAGACACCTACCTCGTGTTTGCTTATGAGTTACCACGTGTAACTTGAATTCTTGTTTTTATGCTTTATTTTTTTGTATGGCTTAGAGTTTGGAAAACCCATTAGTTATACCACAAGTGGGCCGGACAATTGGAGCAACACTGAATATTGAATGCAAGCAAACTATTTGCACAGTGTTACCCTGCTAGAGTGGACATGCGCCTATATTCCACCACTCAAACATAGCATATTATTTAACCTATCAATCCAAGATGAACATCAATAAACTTCTTCAGGGCTCTTTTAAAAGGTTGTATGTATCTGAGCTTCGGGTAGAAGAACATGAAGTTTAAATATTCTGAATTCTCTGGGTCTCCAAAGCTAAAAGATATTGGAAACAGTCAAAGAAAGCAGAAAAACAATACCTATGTTAGAAGATCACTCATGATCGAAATTCGCTGAAAAAAGATCTCCCATCGCGATAATGCGGGTGCGTGAACCGCAATGTTTTCGGTATTCGAACTTTGATTGATAGGGTATATCTGTTCAGTCACGGTATTTGCAAACTAGAACTTACCAGTCGAAACTGCATTGTACTGCATATTGATACTCAGGGTCACTTAGATCGTAAGTCTTTCCAAAAACTACGCTGCAGAGAACGTTTGCTACGGTTCCCCCCAGCATCATCTATAACATAACATTATACAACCAGATCAGTATGCAGCAACCGATGCAGGCAAAACAAACCTTTAGATCGGTCGGTTTTTGATCCAAATCTTCTAAAATTTTAACGAGATCCTGAGCCACCTCCGATACTCGAGTCTCCATCGTTCGCCGTCCAATTCCAAGTCTACAAGTACATGAATACTTAATCTTTTAAATGTATGGCCGACAATTCAGACAACCAGTAAGATCTGGGCTAGGATCGCGCACAAACAACTGTGCCTAAGCGTCGGAAATGTATGACCTAAACATTCTTGCTTTGTGGGGGCAGGTGTTGCGCACAAATAAAACTGCCAACAACATTAGTCGCGCCTGGCTTGGTACCAATATATGCTTTAAAAAAACTTCGTTAAATATTGAGCTACATTATACACCGCTGAATTTCATTAAGTTTTACTATGTTACTTACCCTCGTAAAGCGGACAAACTAAAGTTTCTAACATCCAGGTATTTGTTGTGGCCGTCAGCAAACCCAAAACCATAACCATGCGTAAATTGCTCTACGATGTAAAAACTTGGTCGTGAATTGAAATGTTGAATGTTTTTCACCAAAGCCTGGAAAGATTAACGAAGTTCAGATACCTTCCTATCAGTGGACTGTGTAGAAATATGAACTTGTGGTATGTAAAGCAAACACCATCTTGTATAATGCTGAGTATTGAAAGGACATGTTTGCACAAGCATACTATAGGCTGGTGTTAGATGGTACGTGTCACTATTTTCTTTTCCCTTTTGAATTAAAGCAAAACCTGTTTACAAAATTATACAACCGCATCCTCGCAGCTCTGAAACAGCGGCGTTGTTAATTGTTAAACACATGATCGGAATGATACCTGCAAGCGTATTCCATGTTGCCCAACAGTATTATCAATCTCAAAATTTCCATTTAGTATTGGTTGTTAAAAAACTTTTTTATGTTAACGCCTTGCATTAATAAAGCCGGGGGCGTTTATATTAAATCGTTTGGCAAGTTCAAGCTAGTAAGCATATTAGCATATTAGCATATATTGCGCGAGAAACAAGTTTCGGCGTTCAATATATAATTATTTGTGTATTATCTTAAAGAAGAACTAACTTCAATTTTAATAATTGCTGTACAGATAATCAAGCCTAAATGAAATCTACAAAGTTTTTTTTCGTTTAAAACACTCTATTTTTGAAAAAGCGACATTCAGATTCCCAAAATTGTTGAGTGAAAATCCTAGTACACCATGGTCTATACAAGACCAGTCAATAATAAAGTTATAAAAGTTGTTAATCATTAGGTCGATTACCTCGTGTATTGATTCAAAATCGTTCAACACAACAGCGTCATCTTGTCCAAATCGTGCAGACATGACTGGACCATACTTGCTACGTGACCACTTTGCCAAAGTTTCTTGAACGTACCTTCCAAAAAATGGGATAGCACCAAAAATTGGAACCCCTCTAACCCCAGGTGGGTACCGTGGGTGGGGAAACTTCCACCAGTAATAATACACGCACATAACAATGGTGAAAACCCCGATTAAACCGGAAATAACATGATTCGAAGTCAACGATTCACCAAAATAATAACCAAAACTTTCAAACATATTGTCTGGAAGACAACACAAGTTTAAGTGATTTCGCACTTTCAAAAACGAATTCCAGACGTACAGCACTGGTAATTTAATACTTCAACGGAACTCCAGAACCTGCTGTTCGGTCTGACCAGGCTGAGTTCAATCCGGTGTTTCCAGATTCAACTGTTTTTGTTAATAAGATTTATATAAAGCTATTGCCTTTGCACGATCAACTGTTTCTATTTAAGTTTTACCGCGGTCAGCTTTGAAACGTTAGACATATAGTTCGAAATGTCATCAGGATGACTTGCTCGATTAGAAGTAGTAAAAGTAATATTTCCGTACGTGAACATCTCCCTACTGTAGTAATTAGCGCAAATCTCTGTAGTAACTGCCGACAACCAGGTTTTACTTACGGCCAAGGAACAGGCGCAACTGGTACCGCAGGTTAGAGACACTGCGGTCGCAAATTTAAACAAACAGAAGAAAGGCAATATTTAAGAACCGGTGGCGCTAGAAAGCTAGTCAAAACGGTAATTGTTGGGGTCAACATTCCGTCTCTACAAGTTTAAAAACTTGGATATTTTTAAAACTTAACGACAACTGTTACTACAATAAGCATATTTACACATATTCTTAAATAATCATTTAATCCTCGTACATCACGGGCCTTCATGAAATAATTCATGTAACAGCATTTTACCTGCTAGTCCACAATTATCAATGGCGACCGAAAACCGCTTTGTTGGTTACTACTGGTTTGTTTTTGATCAAGATACGTCGACCGTTGTATTAAAAAGGTTAAATTATATTATGCTATTTTGTTTTATACGTGTTTACTCATTAGAGCTTGGCTCTCTTGTCTATAAACAGTTGGTCTTGTTGTTGTTCTTTGCTATTATCATTTCCACTTATCTCAACTGGTAATCTCACGTTTATTTTTTAATCTCTTGATTGAAATCAAATTATAATATAGTAGGGCGGGGGAAGATGGGACACCTTTTTATTCTATTTTCTCGTCCTATTTAGTAGTAAACAAAGAACTTTTAAAGAATTATAAAACTGTATCTTCACGACTCCTATAGACCATTGTTAATTGTTTAAAACACAATCAGGATATTTAGATATTATGTGTTAAAGGTGTCCTATCTTCCCCCATCCTACTATATGTATTCATAAATGGTAGAAAAAGTTTTAAGATTTTAAACCACATAATTAGAAAGTATAGTAAACCATCATTGTCCGGCGCGGTAGAACAAATGGTTAGCTCGTCTTCTTGTAACTCAGAGGTAATGACTTCAAGACTCGACGCTGCTACTATTGTGAGCGTATGTGTCCTTGGTATAAGACACTTAACGGCAATTGCTCCAACCCTGTGAGAATTTACCTCAAAGTAACATACTTGGTAACTCGTAAGCTGGCACTTTTTTGCACTCTATGAAGTGTTTCTAACTAAGCTTAGATGTATAAACCATATTGTGATAAATCACCTTTCGGTTTCATCGGTTTAGTTTTTGGCTAATTAAGGTTAGGTACCTTTGGGGTTAAGCGTTTTCATTAAACTTTAAAAGATTAAAAAGTAAATGCTGAAATTAGTTTTTGAAAGCATTCATGGCAAAGAAATTAGTTTTTGAAAGCATTCACGAAATTAGTTTTTGAAAGCATTCATGTCTAAAAGCATTCATGACAAAGAACAACAACAAGACTAACTGATTGTCAAAAAGATGCCTGTATGGTTACTACGTGCCTTATAAGAGTGGTAAGCTGCAAATAGAATAACAATTATGAAGTCAGTAACAAGGTTAGCATTTCACTTGAGTTTTCTAATACAACGTTCTAATCCAGGTATAGAAACTGTTTCGGAAGAATCTTTGACTTCAGCTTTATATACATAATAGCCAAACTCTTGGCGTATTATAATTTCTGCTTCTCCACTACCGGTTAACTGCGACAAAACATCTTCGACTTCTTTGTTGAAATTTTCTGCTTGCTTTGTGTTTCTCACGCAAAACCAAAACAATCCCCCGGGTTTTAAAACTCGAACAACATCCTGTCAACATAAAAACTTTTTTAAAAAAAACACTAAACAAGTATAAAAAAAAATTGTGACAAAAACTCTAGAAAAGAGGCCCCGTATATAAAGATTTAAATACCGAGCTGTCACTGATTGCTAAATTTTTAGTTTAAACCCTGTAATTTCGTTAGTGGGAAATCTCCTAGCATTTAGGTTCTACCTTTATACATTCGGACTGAATATGTGTTCGCGAGAAACCACCAGTACAGACGATGACGTCATAACTTTCATCCTCAATTGGTAGCTTTGTGGTTGGAGTTACTACATGAACAGTCAAGTTTCTGTCGTAATAAACACAATCGAATTAAATTGAGTGTGATGATATACAATGTGACAGAAGGCAGTATTGTTGTGATTGCTACGATGGTATTGATGTATTTGCAACACGGCAGTTGAGGCACAACAATGTCGTTAATGTTTACAAAAGTTTTACATTTGAGCCATAAGCACATATATTGCCTAATAAAAAGAGATTGTTAAAAACGTCAGGTCTTACCCAGAACCCGCCTTACCCCATTCTACTATTTTACATATATAAGCTTGTTCGTACAAAAGCTGTTGTTGTTCTTACCTGTAAATTCCTTTCTTAGAAGCTTTTTGATTCATTGCTTCGTTGGCTTCAAGTGCGTCGATTATACATTTAAAACCAGAGTCTCTTAAAGCTTTTCCACATCTACCAGTGCCTTGAATTTAAATATGAACACTAGATCAAATCAATGAAATGGGTATAATATATCAGAATGTATACCATACTTCGGCATTTTATATTATACAGTAGGGTGGGTGAAGATGGGGCACCTTTTCATTCTATTTTTCGTTCCATTTAGTAGTAAACAAAGAACGTTCAAAGAATTATAAAACCGTATCCTCACGGCTCCCATAAACCGTTGGTAGTTGTTTAAAACACGATCAGGATATTTAGATATTATGTTCTAAAGGTGTCCCATCTTCCCCCGCAGTACTATTACCTGATGCTAGATCCAAAATACTGAAGTCACTTCTTGTCCTTTCTTCTGAACTGATGAATCGTAACAGAGTTGAAGTTGCTTGTGAGATTCCTTTGAACTCAACTACGTCAAGATCATCATCGTACTTGTCCGCCCTGTTGCGTTAATTAAGAATAAATTCGTTATTTTCGTCAATAAACCAATGACAACTCATAAATAAACTATAATTTGTTGTATTTAAAGCTATAAATGTAACCTTTAATTTAACACCGAAAATACGAGAATCTATAAAAGGTGATTACTTTATATGTCATGATAACTAATAGATTTTTTTTAAACTTAGTTAATATATATATGAAGGAACTTTACGAACACAGTATACCACATCATACTTTCATATTCCAAGTTCCAATTAAACCAGGATCATAAAAATACCGCTGCATAATATTCAATTGAAGGACACTCGCATTTATTATTGATAGGCAACGCAATGACCTGACACGGGCGTCCTCTTTCCTAGCATTCAGTTTTTTCTGTATGGCTAATCTTTTGGACAACCTATATTACTGCCAGTAACAACTGCTAAGTGTCCTTACCACGGACACACCTGCTTACAAAAGTCGCAGCATCGATCATGTACATTTTGATTACGATTTCTGGTCATATACGATTTTTGGTCATATACGATTTTTTGTCATATACGTTTTTTGGTTATATATATCCTGTATATTTTGGTTACGATGACCCCGAACTACATTATCATTGTGGTGGTAATAAGATGGCATATCAGTTCATAGGTTAACCCAGAGGTAATGAGTTCAAGGCACGACGCTGCTTCCATTGTAGGCGATGCGTCCTTGCTGGGCAAGAAACATAACGGCAAATGCTCCAAGCATATGTGATCACTAATGGGTTGTCCAAATTATCAGCCATGCATAGAAAAAAAACAAAAAAATAATCACTCACAAAGTAACATACTTGGTAACTCGTAAGCTAGTACCCTGTTTTTGTATGAAAGAGAACACCCGTGATATAACGGCTGTCGTTTTTCGGCCACCCGAGGATAAAGTAAGTTACATTCATTTATTCAACTCACCAATCATCATAGAACCTTTGAGTTTCTTTCATGTCGTTAGGAGTGACGTAAGAATCGATTCTTTCAAATGCTTTCAGCTCTGTGGGGTCAGTTGGCATCTTATATTCTACATTGTTAGACATGCTGGCAACTTAATAATAAAGTCTGTTAAATGAACAATATTATTATTATTGCATAGTATAGGCTGATAGAGCACCATTCATAATATTGTCTTCATTGAATTACATCTTTTCGAACTAGATTAAAAGAGAAGAACGAGTAAAATACAATAAAGCGCTAAAATTTGCACGGTATATATCAATCGTAAACCACATAGAAATTAGTATAAATAATTAGTTACATTTTTTTAGTTACATTACAGTTACAAGTTTAGAGATTGATCACAATAAAACTAATAGATAAAAGATAGTTGCATAATTTAGAATTTCAGAAAAAAGATTTTTTCTTTTATTTGATAATTTTGAAATTTTGAATGTTATTTTAACTTTCTAATGCAGCGTTCCAAGCCAGGAACTGCGACCTTTTCTGTTGAATCCTGTTGCTCAACATTGTAGCTATAATAATCGAATTTATTTTTCAGAATAACTTCTATGCTGCCTGTTGATTGTAATTCAGCCAAAACAGCCTCAACCGATTTGTTGTAGTCACAAGCAAGACTAGTGTTTCGTACACTGAACCAAAAGAGGCCACCGACCTTCAGAATTCGAACCACGTCCTGGATAACATGTTACTTATATGCATTATAACTGTGCTTAAAAAGGACGATACAGCTAACATATAAAGGTGGTATATATAACGCAAAGCAAGTATTGACATTTCAGTCATATTAATAATTTACTAATGGGCCGTAACATTAACCTGTTGTACTCTGTCTGAATAGCCTAACTCAAAAGCTCACGAAGTTCTGAATTGTTTAATACGCGACGCTGCCCAACAGTCAGCAGCAGCAACTGCACGATATGTCGGCGAATGTTATTTTGTCACTTAGAATAATAATCGTGAACTAGAGGTCACGACTACTTCGGAACGCAAACCGGTTCGAATAAAAGTTGGGTCCGTGACTATTTCTTTATTAGTTTAAAATAAACGAAAGGGAAAAACGTCATAATTTATAGCGGGAATGGGAGGCTCAAAAATTAGTTGAGAATTAAAGCTATTGCGTTTGTGAGAATCGTTGCGGGACATATCCGCACTGCGACGCCGACTCTGAAATATGAGCCAAAAGGACGGGAAGACAGTAATGAAATGGTTAATGGGTGTCGTAAATATAGGGAACGCTAGAACGATGTTAATGTTATATAGTAGGGTGGGGAAAAATGAGATTACTTTTCATCTATTTTCTCTCTCCATTTGGTAGGAAACAAAGAGCAGTCAAAGAATTATGAACCGTATTCTCACGACTCCCACAGAACGTTGTCAATTGTTTAAAACACGATCAGGATATTTGGGTATTATGTGAAGATGTCCCATCTTCCCCCACACTAAAGATGTCCCATCTTCCCCCACAGTACTAAATGTACATTTAACTGCCCATCTTGCAACTATATTTACCGTTGGTGGAATCGCGAAAAGCGTAGAATGCTGCGATGTTAGGGTTCTGAACCCAAAACATAATTTGCTCACCTACAAATGTTTGTCTGGTTACTTGTTTTTGCAACCCTTCTGTTTTTCGATACTTTATGCCAACGAGAATTACCTACCTTGATACACTCAGCTTGAATATGTGTACGAGAAAACCCCCCAGTAGAGATAATGGCATAATAGCTACAATCTTCTGCTGGTATTCGTGTATCAGGTGTTACAATGTGAACTGTTAGATTTCTAATAATAATGAATCAATTTAGACCATTGTAATAATCACTTCGTATTCTCCTATATAAATAAATGCAACTTCTTTCTCCTCGCATGGCCGGAAAACAACGGTTCTGTTTCATACACCTCGTGCCAGCTTATTAGTTACTTGCCCAGGGACACATACGCCCCCAGTGGTAGGAGCGACGAGCCTTCAACCCACCACCTCTTAGTTAGAGGCAGGAGCGCTAACATGCACAATACACAATTAACGGCTTGTAAATATAGCTTAGTTCTACAACGCTGTAAAAATACATAGGTGCTTGCTTGTTTATATAAATTACCAAAAAGATTTCACTTACCTAAAAGTTGTATACCAATTATAAGTGGAGATTACAGATATTTCACTTTACCACAGAAATTTGTTTTATTTGATTTGTAAAAAATATGGTACAACATCTAATGTTTTAACTGACAACAATAAACAACAACCTGTATATGTTTTTCTGCACAGCCTGAACATTCATTGCTTCATTAGCTTCAATACCATCAATAGTGCAGCTAAAACCATGTTCTCTCAAAGTGACACCACAATTTCCAGTACCTTTATATAAAAATCCGCAAAACATTTATAAGTAACCTTTTTATGAATTTTAATGCGAACATTTAAGAAGCTCCACATTGGGCTACTATCTAAGGTTATGAATCAAGTATAAATGGTTTATCGGTTTGTCGGCGACTAAACCGGCTCTCCCTGCTAGTTTTCTAGTCAGAAGGGTTTGGGGGCACCCCGTGGGACGGAAATAATACTTTTAGAGCAGATAAGTTTGCGGAGAAGCAAACGACCACTGACAACCTAGGAAGGGGTAGACGCCACTAGGTTTAAAAATCAACAAATCCTGAGGCTATGGTTAGTTTAGTGAATCTTATATACGCTGTGATTTAAATTGGGCCATATAAGGCTTTATGTCTTATATAAGCCACATAACGTGTCTGATCAAACAGAACGTTGTTTAATCGGTAGATATATAGCCACTATAACGTGTCCAAGAAGAACATTTTTTACGAAAGGCATTCTATATATAAGAGTATTATTGACCCACAAGTCTTCCAGCAGCGTAAAAGGTATAAGTTTTGGGTAAAGTTACATCTGAACTAAATTCTATTTACTTGTATGCCCCAATCCCAATGCAACTGCAAAAAGTTTCCACCAATGGTTATCGTCTATCATAAGTCAATATTGATACATTATCGTACAAATCATTAACTCTGCTTCGTCCTGAATACCTGACGCAAGGTCCAATATGTGAAAATTTTCATTTTTTCTTTGTTCTTCGCTAATTAGACTTGACAGCGAGTTCACCAACATCGAATGGGCATGATAAGGAATTGCTTTATAATCATCATCATAAGTCTTTGCCCTGTAAAAATCATTTTCATGGTTACACCAACGTTATTAGTGCATAGTTCTACCAAATACACAACTGAGATCATTCTTTATTGGTATATAATATGGTGGGAAAAGACGGGACACCTGTATCACATAACATTCTGATCGTATTTTAAACAATTTACAACGGTCTATAGGAGTCGTGAAAATACGGTTTATAAATCTTTGAATGTTCTTTTAAATTGGACGAGAAAACAGAATGATTGTCCCATCTTTCCGGTCCCTACTATAAAGTATTTTTAAACTCACCAAGAATTGTAAAACTTTTGTGTTTCATCCATATCATATGGTTTTACATAAGTATCGATTCTTGTGAACGCTTGAAGTTGAGCTGGGTCGGATGGCATCTTATACTCTGCTTCATCTGACATGACTATAGCTTTGTTTGACACTGACAATTTACAATTCAGTTTTATATTTGGAACACTGGTGCCTATACCTATTGCCTTATATGTGCAGAGTATGCTGCTACCAAAAAAATAAATAAATGTTGTACTTAACAGGTCGACCACGACAAAAAGGTTAAGCCGTACTGCAGTGATGTGAGAAATCAAAAAGGCAGAGTGCTGGGCAAAAATTGGAAATCAAAATCTCGATTTATTACGCCCTATAGGCTATTGCAACTTGCACGTGATCAATTGACACATGTGATCGAAATTGTAGTTCGCTCACACGAACCTCGAAAATCGTTAACAGAAAGTAAAAAATCTAACTTAAAGCAACGACTGCAATAACGCGATTTGATTTTTGTTCAATATCGTATATTAGAACATCCAGATTTATGGTCGTAATCATAGGGTATAATGCGCTTTACCAACAAGCTGCAAACACATCACTTTTTTCCGTATTTTAAATTACTTCCTGACACAAACGGCGCTTTGTGCATACAAATGCAAACAGCTGTATTATATAGGAAATATATATAGTAGGCCTATACTGTGGCTAGCGAGGTCTAAATAAGGTACACCACTACCAACTTGAGTACATAAGACACACTGTTGACTCTGCAATCATAAATTTTTAACTAGTTATATGTAATGTAGTAGAGTGGGCAAAGATGGGACACCGTTAACACATAATACCCAAACATCCTGATTGTATTTTAAACAATTAAAATTGGTCTATGGGAGTCGTGAGGATACGGTTTTATATTTATTTGAATATTCTTTGTTTATTACTTAATGGAACGAGAAAATGAAGATAAAAAGTGTCCCATCTTCCCCCACCCTACTCTATCATAAAATAATCAATCTAAAAAAAGAGCTTACCTAATATTACCAACCAATTAAAGTAGAGGTCCCTAACCAATATCAAAGTTGACTCGTTTATCTGGCGTGCAGACTAATCCAATTGAATTTTATAAAGCACATTTGTTACAAATGCAATTTGTTGTGTTATTTTCAGTAACGTAACAAACCATTTGTAACAAACTTCCAAAACAATATGTCATTTTGTAATTATGGCACTAGGAACACTAGCCGTTATTTACGTTGCTCTAACTTGTTGATTTCCGCAAGTCTATTACAAGTTGTCATGAAAAAAACAATTCCAAATGTCGCGTTTATGGCTTTCTTAACCAAGATTGTTTTCGGCCCCTGAACTAAATCATGTAACCTTATCAATAAATGCTTTAAAACACGTTTTTAATTATATCTAAACAATGCACAATCTTGTATAGTAGGGTAGGGGAGATGGGATTCGCCAAAGCCGGGCCTTCTTAGAGATATTTTACGGTCACTCATTTAATGAGAGATAAAAAAACACAAATGCTAAAGTATGTTGTTCCGCAGTATTCTCATGGTCCAACAAAATGTTCGGCAAATGTTGTTACTGTTTTAAAGTAATAAATTTATTCGACGTTGAACAATTATACAACATTATTTCAACGGCTAGAAAAAGCATAACAGTAAAATACCGATTTTAAATGCTCGCTGAATTATAGTAAAGCTGCAAAAGGTTTGTAGTTTGCGAGTTTGAATCACCAACCCATCATCGTAGTCAAATAAAATGGGATGAAATATATTGCACAGTTTGATTTTGTCTCATATTAGTTTTGGTAACATTCAAATCGTGTCCATACCTATACTTTTACGCTAATTACATCCTTTTATCTGATTTATTTATTTAAGTAGTTTTTCTTTGCAACGTATGTATAACGATTGTCGTTTTGATGCTAATTCTCTTCTATTCGTTGCATTGATTAGCCTTCGCTATCTATCCAAAGAATATAAAATAAATTATGTTATGCCTATCAGGTTAACACATAAAGTGCAGATGAACCAGTAATAGTACTAAAAGTTTTATATATTTAAACAAACTTTTAAGACAACTCTAAACCACAAAAACGTACCATGTTAAACCATATGACAGACTCCCACCAATAAGCATTAGTCCTGCCTTACAGCGCGCATTAGTCATATGTGTGCTTTACCGTATTTGCAATCACACCGAAAATAAGCCCGAAAGGCAAATAACAACGCGGTTAAGGGAATGGATAGACACGATGCTGCGGTGAATTTTATTTTTTTTTTTGCGGCGACGGTACTGTCGCTGGCGTCGAACTATTGTTTATAGGGACTTGAAAAAAAAAATGTGCGTATAGGCTTATTGTTATTTGGCTTCGTAGTTCTCTGCATATATATTGGCTCTTTGGCTCTTGCCTAACTTAAGTCTTTGAGTTGGTGTTTCTTTTTTATTATCCCAGTTAATTACTATATACGGCGCAACTTCGTGCAATATATGCAACAGAATGCTCAAATACGACCATTGACGTTTGGTTGCAAGGTATTTAGAACCTTTTAGCGAAACTTAGTACAACAAACACACACAACAAACGTTATATGATTCACACTTTTATTTTGATCTTATTCGATAGAATCTAAGGAATGGTTCTCGGGTTTGAAGACCAGTCGTTTTATGATAAACAGCCGTGATGGCGTCACGGGTGCTGTCTAAACCCCATCTCGTGCAAAGGTAGCTTGGGTTGTATGCGAGCACGGGAGCCTCATCTCTGATAGCCCCCCGAATCTTCTGATTTGTTTACTTATCGAACCACGCCGCTGGTGGCGACTTACATTTGTTACGTATGTTGAAAGCCCGTGGCAAACAAGTGGCTCTTGTTGAGCTTTCTGCCAAGTAATATATAGTACCACACCAACTGTGCTGAAGTTAATGATGTAATGCGTCGAACATTAAAATTACGTGACGTAACAATGTATTATAATGGGCATTATTCGCGTCAATAGGCCTCTTATTTTCTGAGCAGTTTCGGTGTATTCCTAGGCCGTGTATTGAGTAGGCCATGGTATGTTAGATACAAATTACGATAAAGGGTTTAAAAAAGACTATAGGTAATACAGGCGTAGATCGCCTTTATAGTAGGGTGGGTTTTTTTTCATTCTATTTTCTCGTTTCAGGCGGCTGTTAATTGTTTAAACACGATTGGGATATTTGGACATTATGTCCAGTATCCCCCCTCCCCCCCATCACACTATATTAGGGTTGGTAATTTACGTTGGGTTTAGTGCATGCTTTTTACCTAACGGCATCAAAATTCGAATATTGCTATACAGTATGTTATGTCCATTTCTTTGGTTTATAAAACACCAGTCTATCTACAGTGAAGGTGGGGAAGATAGGAAACCTTTTTATTCTATTTCCTCGTTTCATTTGGTAGTAAACAAAGAAATTTTAAAAGTTAATAAAAACATATATCCTTACGACTCCCATATAGACTGTAGTTACTTTGAAACACGATAAGGATGTTTGGATATTATGTGCTAAAGGTGTCCCATCTTTCCCCACACTACTATAGTGAAGGAGTGCTACATAACACTACTGCTATTACATTTAAAGTTAAAATGCTAAAGTATTAGGTTTCATGCAAAATTACAATGATGTTATAGTTGTTATCCGGTTGGTATTGGGCGATGGAGGTATGACGTTTTCCATACGTGGCGTGGACACAACAACAGGTTTCCTAAAGTTCTTTATGAATTTCTTGACCGCAATTCTGCCAATGTCTGAGTAAATAATCGGGTTGATGACGCTGTTTATAGGAAGCAGCACTCCAGCGCTGATGACGTACACGATTCGGTCAAGTTTGACGCCAGATAAGCTAAGAAAAGCCATGATACAGATAGGAATCCAACAGCAAAAGTTGGTGAGGATAAGAAGAGATATAGTCTTTTGTAGTTTGTTGCTTATTTGAGCATTGTTTTTCATTTTAGTGCTTCGTTTAAATACGCCAATGTAGACAGCAACCACGTACAAGAAGAGGCAAAAGTTGAGACTTATCAAAAAAGCTGAGTACTCCCAAACCGCCTCACCAACTGTTACAAATACCTTGGGCATACAAACGCTTGTTTCGCCGTAGTAACCAAACTCAGCTTTAATCTCAAGCTCTTGAAATGTTTCAGACATTTTGCGTTTGGCTTGGTCCCAATTCAAAGCAGGTGATGATATGTTAGTGTTATATGTGGAAATTGATTTACAAAGAAACATAAACTTGTCTTTCGTGATGATATCTTTCGATGAAAAGTAATTTGGGAACCAGATTGATGAAACAAAATAACCAGATGAAGTTTGAATCAGTGGAATCGTTCCTAGAAGTATCCCCACCGCCCATATTGTAAATGTAGGAGCCATATACGCTACACGTTTGACGTTTGCCATCTTAAATGGTTTATAAACGGAAATTAATCTGAACGTAGCCATCACGGCCATAGTAAGGGCCGAAACTTCAGATGAAATGATAGTTAGTGAACCGAGACCTGAACAAAGATTGCTGCTTCGCCATTCAGCATCATGGTAGCAATATCTACCCGAGTACTCGGCTCCTTTACTCGATATTGCCACCAAGTAAACGCCCATCAAGAAATCTGATAGCGAAAGGTTTATAACAAACCAAAGAAAAGATGTTTTTAAAGGTTCGTTCTTTTTTCTTACCATCTCTATAACTGTAAAAAGAAAAACCAAACCATTCCCAATTAGAGATAGGATGCCCATGATCCACATTAGGATTCTTATAAAGACTGTGCCAATCATTTCAAACGGTGTAGAGAAAACAGTAGCTCTTGTAGTATTCACTGGGCATTCATCGCTACCATCGCTACAGTCTTTAAATCCATTTTCAACTCGACTTTTGTCCACAGAAAGAGGTTGCTTGTTAAGGCAGTAGAATCGAGTATTTTTGCATAATTCCACCACTTCGTCTGAACCATCAACACAGTCAAGGACTCCATCGCAAACTTTTACTTGCTCCACGCTCCAAACTAGAGAGCTCGTGTTTTTACAGTAAAATCGACCTGTGCAGTTCTTTTCATCAAACCCAGGTTCGCAACCAGGACTTATAAACGGTCGTCCATCGCAGTAAGATTCGATACGAAGGCTAGATTCAGCGTTAACCAACTTTGTGTGGCAATCCAAGGAGCTGAGGCAAAAGTGAGTCTCACTCGGGCAACCTACATTACACTCGTCGCTGCGGTCGAAGCATTCTGGTAATCCGTCACAAACGCTTGCCGTGACGAACGCCGATTCTTCCGCATCTTGGGGGCAGAATTTGTATTCATATATCTCCTCATCTCTGTGCATCATTAACATACAGTACATGTTGTTAAACGTGTCGTTGCAATCCACCATTTTGTTACAAATGACGTTATCTATTTCCATGCAAACACCATTGCAAATCATCTCGTTTGGTAGACAGCTCTGCCGAGACTTGCCCAAAACGTTATCGCATACACTTTGGTCCTGGCACAAACATTCATCGGACAAATCGTAGCAGTCTATCACACCATCGCAAACTTGCTTGGCTGAAATCATTAACCTTCCGTCCAAACAACGAAAGCATTTCAACTTTCCATCAACAAAGCAATTATCTGAGCCATCTTCACAGTACGAATTGTTGTTGAAAAGATTAACTTGGGGAAGAACACACGATTGCTTGGGCTGAAAGTATTCGCTTTTTGCTCTGCATTTAAACCCTGGTACGTCAAACATTTCGTCACTTTCGTCTGTACAATCTGGGTTTAGGTTGCAAAGGTGTGAAAATAACACAAACTCCTTATTCTTACATTTAGCCACACCGTTCTTCCAGTGGTCGTTTGACGCACACCACCACTGCTTACCAATACGAGTGAAATTTTCTCCAGAAAAAATCTCCAAAAAATGACAATTTCTTGACGAATTTACAGCAATCTGATTAAGTTCTTTAAATCTGTTATAAGACTCGTAATCCTCACATTGGTAAACGGATCCTGTCAACGTATCGCGATCTGTAGCATGGAACTTAGATGTTAAACTCATTAAAGTAACGTCGTGGATATCACAAGCTTCGTCAGAATAATCGGCGCAGTCTGTTAAACCATTTAGAACTTCATGTATATCAATACAACCTAAAGCCGACGTGCAGTTATCCGGTTTAAGTATGCAACCACATTTTAGTTGGTTTGCTTCGCAAGTACAGTTCTTGTTGTCACTAAAATCTGAACATTTTCCCATGTTTTTACATTGCTGCTCTTTAGAATAGCAAGTCGAGATGCTTTCCAAGTCTCCTATATATAAGCTATCACATGTAGAGTTGTTCTTAAAACAATCACACGCAAGCTCGTTCGAACCACACTGATAATTACAATCTTTTTCGTCGCTCCAATCCCCACAATCATTATCAGTATCGCATTTGTAGCTTCGGTCGTAGCAAGGCCAAAAGTAATATATTCCAGTCAAGTCACAATTTCCATTGGAGTAACAGTCACACACGTAATCATTTGCCCCACAAATCCATTCGCAGTCCTTCTCGTCTGACCAATCTCCACAGTCGTTAAATCCATCGCACTCTGAATAGTCATCATAGTAACCTTGCATCATTAGCCCCGCTCTCATGCACACACCTCCGTTCTTTTGGCAATCGCATTCATATTTATCTTGTGCTGGAACGAAGGAAAATGTTTTACTATTATAAGCATTCGTAAAGTCATTATTTCAGGTACGTCATGATGATCACAACGAAAAAAAATGGCGCAGTTAAATGTTAAAATACGATTAGAAACTATTTGAACTTATGTGCAAGATGCAACGGTATCTATTTTACCCCTCCGTTTATTATGTGTATAGATTAAAGTATCACCTCACGAAACACCGCATATTTCTGCGAAAAATATCTACAAGTAGAAGTTGTCAGCGTCAGACAAATTAAAGCTGCACGCGCGGTGTTGCTTGTTAAATTTACAGAACTTTATGACGTAACAGAAAAGTAATAAGTCTGCGTGTTACGTAACGAATGACCAGTATTGAAAACATTTCCCACACTATGTATTGAATGTATTGAGTATGCCATTTTGAAAGTTGCATTATTTATTAGTTGCCTCGACCTCGACCGTGGTGAAGTGAATAATGTAAACTGCACAAGTTTACATTTGTGGAGGTTTAATTTATAATTTACAATGTTTAACCACAAAATTGAATTGCACAAATAGCAGGTTCTCGTCTTATTTGGTATTAAACAAAGAACTTTCAAAGAATTATAAACCATATTCTCACGACTCGCAAAGATGGTTGTTGATAATTTAAAACACGATCGAAATATTTGAATATTATGTGCCAAATGGTGTCCCGTCTTTTCCCATAGTACTGTCGTGGGCATATAGTTTTATAATTCTTTGAATGTTCTTTGTTTACTACTAAATGGGGCGAGAAAATAGAGGTAAAAGGTGTCCCGTCTTCCCCCACCCTACTGTACAAAACATGACTCCCGAACATTTGTCAAAAATGTTTACCATTGGTTTTCAAATACATCAAATACATAATTTACCTTTAATTGCAACGCAAAACAGAATTGTGCAGCAAACTATCAAAATATTGTTCATATTTAAAGCAATATAGCTCTCTGCAACAAACACAAACATTTATAATAAAAACACGTCAAAGCGCATTGCTATTTTCTAAAATAAGATCAATCTGTCTCTCTATATTGTTAAACATAACAAGTTGTTTATAAAAGTACCAGACTTATATATTTAAGCCCTCGTGTTACCTAATCTTATTTTAGAAAATATATTTATCACGTCTTTAACTTAAACCGTTTAAGCTCATACTTCCGTCTGTTTATGACTTAGATTGTTTGCTTTCTACCTAGAAAATAAAACAGCTACTCGTGCGTACGTGGCATTTCATAAACTTATTGTGCACCTAACACGCACGAGTTGTCAAAAATGAAACTTGGGGTATTGCTACTTTGAAATTCTTTTAAACAGGCTAACTCTATTACTCTGTGTATATATCCGTGTACAAATGTTAAATTTGTAAACTAAAAAAATCAAACACATATTAGGATGGGGAAGATGGGACACCGTTATAGCATATAATATCCAAATATGCTGGTCGTGTTTTAAACAACTAATTACCGGTCTGTGAAATGCTTTTTTGTTCACTACCAAATGAGGGAAGAAAATAGAATGAATGGGTGTCCCATTTTTTCGCACCCTACTATATGACGTGCCCTTTAAAAAAAATATTTTATTCGTACTTATTTAATGATGGACGAAAAAAGTGTACATCTTATTCGACCGTGTTCCCACGGTTCAACAAAGTGCGTGAGAGATGCGATGCCTGTTGTTATTGTTAAAGTTATACAGAGATCTTTTAAGTGATGTAAATTTGAAGGGATTGTTTACCAAGAACTTAAGATCTTCCATAAATTTATTTCAAAAACCTTGAAGATTTGGAAGCTCACGGTTTAAACCTTTTTTCTGTTGAATAGATGACAGCACAAATAAGGGGCCTCATTTTTAAACCTGAAACACTTGATAGAAACGGATACAGTTTAAAACAGGAGAATGTTAAAAAAGTGGAAGACCATCCAGTAGGCCATGATATATAGTAGGATAGGGAAAGATAAGACACTTTTTCATTCTATTTTTTGTCTAATTTAGCGGTAAACAAAAAACGTTTAACGAATTATAAAACCGCATTCTCGCGACTCCCATAGACTGTTGTTGTTTGTTTAAAACACGATTAGAATATTTGAGTAAGTTGGTCATAAAATCGTAAAAAACTAATGAGTAATGATTAGTTATACCGCTTGCGCGGCAAGTAAACTTGTATTGGCCGGGAACCCGTTTTAGCACATTCATCGGCAACGTTTGGCTTTGTTTACGTTGTAGTGCAAATAAAAAGTGCTTATAGTAATGGATCTCCATATGTCTTAATAATAAAGAATAATCCCAAATAGTTGTTTCGCCGCGCGACGAAGGTCGAACTCGTGCATCTACTATATCTATGACCTGTTTAAACGCGTCTAAGCGTTAATAAATTACCATTTACGTGGGGATGCATTAAAAGCCTATAACTTATTCTCATTTAACGTAAATGAAACATTATTTTTAGTTAAACATCATATGATTAATATTAAATTCTAACATTACCTAAAATTACTGCGAGATTAAAGGACCTAAACACACCCCACGTCACTTTTATTTTTTTATGGTAAATTCATAAAGCGACCGTTTTATTGATTCCAAAAATACTTTGCTTATTAAAATTGGTCCAGTATAGGCGGAGATATTCGTCCTCAAACAGTGATCTCTAGCGCTATCTTTTTTTTACTACGAGCTCCGTGATTGTGACGTAGGAACGTACTAGTCACGTGACTGATTTATTCGTAAAAGCGAAACCTGCGTTTTTTTTGTGCTTTTTTGCGTTTTTTTTTGTTCTCTCGTTTTTCGCTGAAAACACTGCCTCTCGCCTTTCTGAATGAGAGCGGCCACGCTTCAACAATTTTGTTACGTGTTTGTCACGTGGGTAGTACACTTCTCAATTTTTTTCGCCACGCAACTTTCAAATCAGTTTTTTGAATTTCACGGTGTTTGAGCTGGAATATCTTTGGTTATACAGAACCGATTAAAACAAGTAAGGTGTCGTTGAAATTAGAAAAAACACACTCTATCGATTAAAGCGAAGTACATTTGGGGTGTGTTTAGGCCCTTTAAAGTTTGTCCAAATTCACGAAAACATACGTTTTTAAGCGACGACAAGGTAAACTAGTGTAGGTTTATAATTCAGCACAAATTACAGAAGTTGTACAAAACGCATTTACACATATTCGATACCAGTTACTCAATCTTCGTATATTATAAGTTTTTATGGGTATATAGCAGATACTTAGTTATTATAATAAATGCCCATTTAACTAAAATAAGTATTATAGTAGGATGGGGGAAGATGGGACACCTTTGACACATAATAACCAAATATTCTGATCGTGTTTTAAACAATTAACAACGGTCTATGAGAGCCGTGAGGATAAAGTTTAATAAAAAATCGTTGAATGTTTGTTTACTACCAAACTGGAAGAGAAAATAGATTGAAAAGGTGTCCCTTCTTCCCCCATCCTACTATATGTTAAAGCAAACTAAGCAACAGTTTCAAATAATTTTCCTTTTTCCATTTCCAAGTTTGTGCCTTCTTCGCAACCAACTTTAACTTCAGTATTTCTTTCATTGTTTCTACAACAGTTCACGCTCCTACAAAAACAAAAGTAGATTAAGCGCATTTGTTACTAGATCGCACTCTTAGAGTCTAGCTAGATAATCGAGTGTTCAATATACAAAAGCAAAAATCTGACATGAATAGATAACAAACAAGACAGCAGAGCACTAATAAATGAACACGTATCATAATAAAATAATTTGTAAAGAAAATGTGTCAATACCCATAGTACAACTCCGAGACCATTGAGAAACTTACACTAGTTACCCTTCGTTACTTTATCTATATTTGTGCTGTGATTTATTCGGCTCCAAAAACACCGATTACTGTGTTACTATACGACCTCTGATGTGCATAAGTTTACTTCGGACTTACGCTTTTAATCAAACATTGGACAAACATAAATTATCGCTAAATGTATGCAGTTTAAACGTTTATTCCAAAAGTCATAAATACTTATTATGATTTGATTTTGTTCGAGATATACAAGCCAACAGGTGGATAAAATGAAAACTGAAAAGTGCGTTAATAAAAAACCGACGCCGTGACATAGTGGTTAGCGCGTCTTCTTGTAACTCAGAGGTAATGGCTTCGAGACTCGACGCTACTACTATTGTGGGCGTATGTGTCCTTGGGCAAGACACTTAACGGCAATTGCCCCAACCCAGTGGTCACTAATGGGTTGACCAAATTATCAGCCATACATAAAAAAAATATCCCCAAAAATAATCACCCACAAAGTAACATACATGGTAACTCGTAAGCTGGCACGAGGTGTTAAACCCGTGTTATAAAGACTGTCGCTTACCGGCCACGCAAGGACAAAGTAAGTTACATTCATTCATTCAAATATAAAACACGACAGCACAGCTCCAATGAATGGGTACGTAATTAGCACCATTTAAATTAACCCTTAAGTGACATATAGTCCCAGGTCGACTAGAGTGGCTATTGGCAGTTAAAGGGTTAAGAGGCAAAATGTTGAACTACTTTGCCATGGCTCCTGTTTTAATAAGGGACAAACAAAAAAGAAAATAGCATCACTTCAAAGTCTTTGCAGAACTTTTCACTTACGCTTGAAGTTTTAAGGCGTCTTCTACAGACTGGGGTAACTTGTTTGCTTTTGTTTTAGGCAAGCAGAAAAACAGAGAACTTGTGAGTAGAATGATTCCTGCTGTGGCAAGGGATGGTCCAAGTATATTCCCGCTGTCACCTAAAAAGACACATCATAAACAATGTTAGTGATGAATAAACAAGTAAGTATACTTGTCTAGCATTAGTCCAGCTTACAGTTAATTAAGAGGTACCTCAATAAAGCATCGAAAACAGACAAATGTTAAGCAAATGTTTTTAGTGTCCGTTTTGAACCAAAACAGTTGAGGATAGTGCGTAAAATATTTACCTTTAACTTTAAAAGCAAAATATTACGGTAACAAAACCAGCGTCTTGGTTGACAGCACAAGTGTTAATGTATGTTCGGCTTACCATTGCTATTGTTATTCTAATGCGAATCTAATTTTAAAAGGCGTAAAAAGTTAAAATTTATTGCTTACTTGAGTAAATGAGAAAAGGCGAGATGAGACCCCCAGTTCTGCCAAACATATTGCAAATACCAAATATGGTCTGACGCAAGTTTGTGGGAAATAGTTCTCCAGGATAGACATAAAGAACGGCAAAGGCAATTCCAACCATTAACTTGCTGAACATTGTAGTTGCAACCGATAGCTGACCATGGGCTTATAAAATTTAAATTATTAAACAAATGCTTTAAAAGTAAAAAAAAATTAAATAGAAAGATTTCGACATTGATCATCAAAAAGTAAAAAAAAACACAGAAAGTTACAAAACTTTTGAATTTAGTTTGGTAAGGACTGAATTAGTTAAATGGTATGTAATTACCAATAAATAACAAATGAGACCCAAACGCTTCAACACAAAGGTTTTCAATTTGTGTGCTGCCAGGCTTGGGTGTGTTGAGAAACTTTTACTACAGTTAAAATTATTAAAACATGAAAAGAAACGCAAATCAACTGTTGGAGTAAAAAAAGTTTGCCCACGAAATTGCATGCGATTTCCCATAGCAAAAAGTGCCACTCTACTTTGACCGTATTTTCAAATTTTTATCCCCCGTTGGTATATGTTTTAAAATTTATATCGGCTGTAAAGGCTGCAGAGTGTAGACAAACCAAATGTGTTGTGGGCTTTTAAATCTTAGCAACCAAACACTTAACACTCACATGCAATCAAAAATGGATTGATGGCAATTCCGAGTCCACAGAGAAACATTGTTCCAATAAAAGTGTCTCTGCGACCACGGGTCTCGACAAAAAGGCAGAACAAGGTGACGTTACAAATTTCAACTATTCCCCCAAACATTATGTTTATGAACCGATTTCCACTAAGACTGTTGAGGTTAAGGGCAATGGTGTAGTAGGTCATCACCACAATTAACCTGCAAAAACAAATAAGCTAGCTCATGTGATGTTCAAATATAAACTAAACCGATTGGTGATTACCTTACTAACATTGCCTATATATGTTGCTGTGATGACAGTATATATTTTTCACATTTACAGTTTTTAAAACGTTTTAGACACACTTACTGCACTTACCAAGCCAAGCATAAGATTGCTAGTCGAATTAACAATTTTGGCAACTTGAGAATAGTTTTAAAAGTTTCCCACATTCCCAGTGATGTGTTTTCATTTAATTTCAACATAGGAGAATCTTCTATGTTATCAATACTTCTGCCTCCCATGCTTTTAATTTTTTTAATCAGCTTCTTTGCTTCCTCAATTTTGTTGTTGGCAATAAGCCACTGAGGTGTTTCATCTATGATGCTATAAAAGTAAACCAATTTAACTTTCGCGATTGAGTTGACCATAAATATGTGTGGAGTGTGTGAAATGATCAATTTGGTAGTAAACAAAGAACATCCAAAGTATTATAAAACCGTATCCTCAGGACTCCCATAGACCGTTGTTAATTGTTTAAAACACGAATCAGGATATTTGGAAATTAGGTGCCAAAGGTATTCCGTCTTCTCCCACTTTACTATACTTTTAGTCATGGCAAAGCAGAAACCGCATTTTAAATAAAATTTGCAGCTAATTACACAGACAACAGTGTCACCTTATTATTATACTTACAAAAAGTACACAACATAAATGAACTCTGCACCACCACATAACTTCAAGTAGAGTCTCCAGTCACGTACAAAGTAAGCAATACCAGACACCATAAGGTAGCCAACTGCATAACCAAGACCAGTGCAAAAATATCCAAATGAACGAAGACGCACTGGCATTACTTCGAATACTGGAAAAAACAATCAAAGTGACTTTGGTTGGTTTAAAGCGGGAACTATCAATCTACTGTTAACAGCTCTTACAATGTAACAAGGCTGTTTGGATACAGTAGTATTAGGTAAGTAGTAAATATTCACAATGTCAATTCAATTTTATTTTTTCATTTACTCAATTCTATAACAAGTATAACATGTGCTGGAACAAAACTGTTATGTTACTTGTATTAAGTTCAATTATAAGCAGTAAACATATGCAGCAAATCAAATCAAAGGCTACTATTTATTAAATTCAGGCTGTTCATTAATAAAGTTATTTTTATTTTTACAAATTAAAATACTCAATACTTACTAATGAGTGCTGTGGTTACATAAGACACGTTTGAAGTCACTCCTGACAGAAACAACAGAATGAGGTACATTGTGAAACTTGTTGAAAAGGCTGACAAAAGAACGGACACTGCAGCTCCCAGGGTAGTGACAATAAAAACTGGTCTTCTACCAAATCTATAAAATATATGTTTTTAAATAATAACCATATATTTTAAACAACAAATAAATGCGAATGTTTAGTACGGTACTGTTTTAAAAAATATTTCGATGGCCGGAAAGCCCCAACGGCGATTCTATAGGTGTTTTTTTAATAGGAAACTGTAATCGGTCGTAAGTGCTCTACGTTTTACAATCTCGATCCTTCGGTGTGGTCAGAAGTGTATATATACCTTATAAGGGCAGTGTATTTGCAAAGTATAAACCGCAGTTTATATTATCATTTTCAGCCAAGTAGTTCGTCAGGTCGAAATCATTGCCTGGAGCGAACACCAGTGAATTAAAACATACAAAAAAATATCAGACGCCGTAAAGCGGCAGCATTAAACCAACATGCAGTATCCTCTATTTTAAAAAGCGAACGCTGTGATAACAACACCGCATTGCATTTTTTTAATTCTGTACTATTTAAAAAAATCAACTGTGACAAGACAGCACTTAAAAAAACGAAACAACAATTTCTGAATTTCCCCGACACGTCAATAAAAAAATAAAAACTATTCTTACCTGTCGGAGACCACACCACCAATCAACCCTCCGACTAAAGAACCGGCAAAATATAACGAGGTACACATTGGTCTCATCCATGATCTATCGCAAACAGCATTGAACTGAAAACACAGAAAATATAACATATACAAAAAACGCAACCGCTGTTTTATGCTACAAGGTGCAACACGCGCTTAGGCCGTATAATATTGTGTAAATTTTATTCGTTCATTTACCCCGTATTAATTAAGATTGATATTACACCTACTTTGACGAACTCAATACACAGTAGGCCATACACGCATCAGGCAATAATCAAAAGTCTGTTTCAACGGCTTTCTTATATAGACTGACAGCTTAAACAAGCGTTATAATAAATCAAGAGTTTAAAATATCAAACGGAAGGCATAAATTTGCATAAAGTTGAATAAAAACGACTGGCCGGAACATAACAGATAACTGCTACAGCAAAAGCAAAAAGGAAGGAAATGCAATCCAGCTAGTCGTTGTAAAAGGACAAAACACGAGGCGGACCATATATTATTATTAACTTACAAAGCACTAAAAACAAGCGGCGAATACGTTTTTTCATGATAAACGTTTCAGTTGCATAAGTAGGTCGTCATTTGGAAATTCGCTAACCGCGCTATTTTGTACAGTCCTCGGTTTATGTGCAAACATCAGCATTGAGTTTTTAGCGCAGTATTGCTAAATCAGGTGTATAATATAATATCTGATATTTTATGATTCTGTTAAAACTAAAAAAAATAATCCCCCAAAACATTAGCCTGTTCACGTGAAACTGTCCTTTCACCATGTTTTTTCTACTCGCATGATGTGAGTAACAACCAACCTCCTACAGCAGATAACTTCCTTTGACGTTGTGCGCACAAACTTTGTTCTTGTGAGTAAATATGCGAGTACCAACGCGCATAATAGTTACCATGCGAAAAGGGTATAAGACACAAAAATCCATTGAATAATGTAAACGTTACATATTCCAACAAGAAGTAAAACACTTTGCAAATTAAAAATGCAAAAGGCTTTGTACGCCATCAGTGGTGGTGTCTATGCAAATCGACCGCGGAAAAATAAGTTTCAATGAAGGCTATTCTTGTTATAGCTCTCCTTGCATGCAAAACAAAGATTGTATATATGATCTCAAAGTACCTCTGTCACAAATGAAGTCTCCACCCCTTCGTAGAACATCTTCTCACATCTGATCAACCCGTTATCTTTGTAATTAAATGGGTGAACCGAAAAGTTCCAGGTTCCACCTTGATGTAAAAACTCTATGGAAGATATATTGTATTGGTAGCACGAGCTCCGAGATAAAACATCAAGTGTGCTTTGTTCCCAAGGTATTGTTAGATTGAGCAGAGCTTCCTTCCAAGTAGAGTTGCTTTTCATTTCAGAGATCCATGTCTGAAAACAGTACAAGTTTCTCAATCTAAAAGCACTTAAGACTGTGTGAGCTTTGAAATGTCAAAATATTTATTGAAAATCACGGCTGTGAAAATTATTTATTGCTGGCAATAACAGTCGTTACTCCACGGGGCTATTTCACACACTTCGTATTCAGTTACGAACCATCTAAAAAGTCGCTGGAATATAACGGTAGACCACATAATTTAAAAACGGAAAACGTGATAACATGTTTAAGAACAGCTATTGTAAATCAGTTAACTCTGTTTACGAAATCTGCGTTGTTTATACAAGTTTAAAACGAAATGATTACCTGGTTCGCATTGTTATGTAACAAGTCCCACACGTCACAATAGTGTACTGGAATAAACTGGCTAAATAAAGCTTGAAGAACAGGGAATGAATTGGTGATTGTGTAAAGAAAAACTAAAACACACAATCTTTTTTCATAGAATCCGAATTCCGGGTCACTGAAGGACTTTATAAACTCCATAATTATTGCAATAAAGCAAATGTAATGACGTTCTTGTACAAGAAAGCTAGCAGACTACCTGTACAGGAGCAAAAAGTATTAAAGAGTGGTCTTTGATAATGTGACCTGCGTATGTATATTATACGTTATTATGCGTGCTTATTCATAATGCATCTCTAATTTAAGCATATTGACCCCAGCCTATATTTTTTCATCTAACTATCTCAGTTTTTCTTACAAATCTAAGCTACATTTTATTAGACAAATATTTCATAATATGGTTTTATACTACGATATTGGAATGACTGCGCGCGCTTTGTTAGGCCGTGAGAATACTGTCGAATAATATAGTAGGATGGGGGAAGATAGGACACCTTTAGCACAGATTATCTAAATATCCTGATTGTGTTTTAAACAATTAACAATGGTCTATGGGAAACGTGAAGAAACGGTTTCATAATTCTTTAAATGGTCTTTGTTTACTACTAAATAGGACGAGAAATTAGAATGAAAAGGTGTCCCATCTTTCCCCACCCTACTATACTGTAACTTTTTGTCTCTCATCAAATGAGGGCCCGTATAATGAGATTTAGAAAAAGTGCTCTTTTAACTTGCCTCACAACTTAGTAAACTGAGTAATTAGTACATTTTGGCATTTTTATGTTAAAGCGAAAGGATAAATGGTCTAAAACAGAGGAGAAATTTAACCTTCTTATTAAAGTATCTTATTAAAAATAAATAAAAACCTAATATTTGTTCCGCTGAACTAGCATCGAACGGTGGATATTCTAATTTGTTCACACGCTTTTAAACCGTTTGGCCACCTTTTGCATTCCAACGAAACCCTATTATCATCAATCGTTTCTGTCGCTTATACAGTCTGTGAATTCTGGGAGTGGGATTGTTGGTGAGATAAGGGTCCCAAGGAACGATTGCAGCCTGTACTCTTTCTGAACTTTAGGGTGGGAGTGTTAGAGAAGGAATCTACAATACGATTGACGCTGTGCCTGTTATAAACTATTACGTTCAAGCGGGAACGCATTAACGTGTCCTATTTGTCATGCTTTTAGTTTTTTACCAAAATAAAAGACAAAATTAAACTGCACTAAATATTTCAGCCTATTGCGTTGATCTACGATACTTGATAAACTCGCAAACTACAAACTTTTGCCAGTTTTAATATGATTCAGCGAGCATTCAAAATGGGTATCTTATTGTTATAATAAATTTATGTTTTGGTCGAGCATAACTACAATACATAAAAATGTGCGAAAAATGCGATTTCGACAGTTTAAGCTGGTATTTCGCCATTGAAATAAAACTGAAGGTTAGGTAGCTATGTTCAATCGAAAATTATAATACAATGAATGAAAATGTGTATCTTACTGTATCCTTGCGTGGCCGGAGAACAGCAGTCGTTATAACACGAGTGTTCTGTTTCATACACCTCGTGCCAGCTTACGAGCTACCATATGTATGTTACTTTGTGCGTAATTATTTATTATATTATTTTTTAATTTTTAATGTATGGTTGATAATCTGGACAACCCATTAGGGTTGGAGCAATTATTCAAAGACACATACGGCCATAATGGTAGCAGTGACGGGCCTCGAACATTATACCTTTGGGTTAGATGCAGGTGCGCTAACCACTTTGCCACGGCGCCGAATTGAAGAGTCCATACTCATTTTGTATAAAATCATAAAGAAAAGGTATATATTCATTGTAACAAATCCGTAAAATAATTAATTTTCTTCAGTAGACTAGAAACAACGGTCTAAGTTGAGTGACACAATTTTTTTCACTTTTGTTCTCGATCGTTTACACAGTTTTCAACATAAGCTGTGATACTTCACCCAATCGACCTTTTTTTACCTGAATCCCAGTTTATATAGCTTTTAATCAAAGAGGACTTTCCGCTCTCTTTCGCTGACTCGGTAAAAAAACATGCTTTTAGGCTTGTTGGTTCATATTAACTGGTATTCTGATATAATCACGAACAGATTCTTTGCATACCTTAGCTTTTGTTAACTATAAATTGTACTTTCTGTAGAAACCAAACTAACTTGATGTTTTTTGGTACAATTAATGACTGATTTGGTACAATGACGGATGAGGGTATAGAACGAATTCAGATATATAATGAAACTTACAGGCCATATAGTTCCCGGGGACAATATTGCAGCGGCGCACAAACTTGTTCTGTAGTGTTATCCTTAAACACCCCCGAGCTAAATAAATTGACAACCATAAATAAAACCGACATTTGGTTTTTGCGTGTCAGAATTGGACTTTTGCTTCCAAGCGTTATTGGAAACGATCGTTTTAATTAAAACAAATGGGCACAGCTGCACAATATATAAAGTTTTTCAAAATTCCGCCGGTACCATCTATTGCAGGGTGAGGTACTTGTGGCCCAGAGAAGGGAATTTTTAAATATACAACATAAAGCTTTAAAAGTCGAAACCAATACTTTTATTCTGATACTATTTCTTTACGGGAATTATAGACAAACGTTAATTGCTCAACCAAGAATGGGGGATTTCAGCACATATTGTAAGTTTTTTGGGGGATTTCATTGAATTTGTACCACCACACATTCATTATACAGTACAATGGGGGAAGACGGGACACTTAAGCACATATTGCCAAATATTTCCTAAATCAAAATAGATGACGTTTTTTCGGTAATACCACAAATTAGTACTATCATTCCTTTATTAATCGACAACAACTTAAAAAAATATAATAAAACACACGAGGAGTTATTTTAGCGATCCGCACAACAGGTGAAATTTTACAAATTCGAAAACACACAGGATAAGATGGGACAGTTTAAAATCGTTGTTAATTTTGATTATTAAGTGTATTTATAAATAGGAATATACGTAAATAACACGAAATAATACTGTACGCTTTGAAAATTAAGTCTAAACATTCTTTTTCTTGTCCTACTGCTATAGTTTTTCACATGTTACCTATACATTATATTATTGCATAACAATTGGTATTGTTTGAACGACAATGGGTATTGTTCGAACATCAATGAATAAATATTGCATCCTACAAATGTATATGCACTTGTAATAACAGAAAATTGATTATAACTATTGATTAAGTTTTTTTTACTACAAGTTAGGTATTACTACTCTGTTTTTGGCACAAGCCACTTCTCATAAATTATTACCAAGTGCAAATGACCAAATTTCGAATATATTTTCAAAATATTATCTTTTTATTATATCAGTATCTTATATTTGAATAACCCCTGAGGTATATATTATTAAAATAAAAGCAAACTTTTCAAAGTTTGGCAATGAAAACACACAAAAATACAATGTGGGGGGTTTACATTAGCAGTATTCTGCAACTTGTAGTTAATCTACCGAATTTAACAGGCTGTGCTAGTTTCTTTGCTATGTAAACTTTATATATATAACGTTAAACCGATATTTTTTGTTGTTTTTATCTTAAATTAAAATCATATTGACCCCTGCCCATTTTCTTCATGCTTATATCTTAGTGTTTTTTTACAAAACTAAAACTGGTTTTATGAGACAAAATCAAACTGTACGAAATATTTAAGGTTGTTTTATGAAGCTATGAAACTAGTTTAATCGTTCGCACACGCAAACTAAAAACTTCCTCGGCTTTACTATGATTTAGCGAGCATTAAAAAATAGCACCTTACTATTGTGCATTTTTTACCTGTTCAAAGTATACTGTTTCTATTTTACATATTTTTTTAATATTTAAAAACAGTAATCAGCTTTGACGGGCGTTTTATAAAGTCGTGATAATTAAATAGGGGTCTGTAAAAAGAAAATTAAAAAAAGTCTCGTCTGACAAAGTGTCCAACTGCCCCCACCCTACTAAATTTTAAAACAGTGTCACGTGTATCGGAAGGTCACGATACGACGTGGTTTAGTTTGGGATTCTTGGAAGTTCTCTTAACAGACAACAAACTAGTAATTTAATTGATCAGATGGCACACAACGTTTATTCATAACACATACAACCTTATTCAAATAGAATACGTTAGCATCAACACAAATACCTTTCTAGAATCGTACGACACATAACAATAAACCGTAAGCCATATAGCATCATGACTACTAAACTCCAAACACCTGCAATACTTTTTGAGTTTTGAATCAAATGGGACGACGATTTATATGCGAGATACAAAGGTTAGCTCACGAAGTGTTAAACTTCATGACCGCTCGTTATCAAGCATACAGTAAAACAAAAAGGCAGACGCGTGATCCAGACGAACCAATTCCCAGGATAGCGGTTGATACAAAGCATTTGTGACACAACCCCCTTTTTAGGAGTTGTTTGAGGTAGTCAGCACCAACGTTAGCACTTCCTTTTATATACTCGCATCGAACATCGAAATTCTGTAAGACTGTAAGTACATCGCCCACCGCATAATTCGGTCATTGTCAAATTTTTGTGCCATATACAGGTACATCTTAAACTTCTTTACGCCCCAAACGACTGCGAGGCAATATCGTCGCTCAGCGTCTGAGAGTTTTTTACTTGCGTAACTCACAGGGAAAGGTTTCCCTCCATGAACTTGTAGTAGTACTTCACCGATTCCATCTTTAGATGCATCCGTTCGTAGTATAAATCCTAAGGAGGGGTCAGGGAGTTGCAGGATTGGTTTACTTAATAGTTTTGATTTAAGGGTGTTAAATGACCTTTCTTGTGCATCACCCCATGCAACAATGTCTGGATGCCCTTTTTTCGTAAGGTCTGTGAGGCACGGCTTCTGTAGCGTAATTTGGAATATATTCCCGATATAGTATCCTAGCCCCAAAAATGACCGCACTTCTGTTTCATTTTTGGCGTTGCTGCCTCGCGTATCTTACGTACATCATCATCGTGTAATCCAATGATGTTGTTACCAACATGATGATGGCCAAAGAAATCGACCTCCCTGGCACCCAGTCGACATTTCGTTTATTGGCTTTGGCCAGTCGCTTGAATAGTTCTTTGAGGGTGGCAACGTGCGCATTCCATGTTCGCGAATGTACAATGACGTCATCAATGTAATGTTCGACGTTGGCCATACCTTCCAGTAGTTTTCGCATTCCCCTAACGAAAGTAGCACTAGAGTTCTTCATCCCAAATGGCATCTTACAGAACTCGTAACAACCGTCAGGCGTGACGACAGTCGTCTTTTTAATATCGTCTTTAGCTACTTTGACCTGCCAATAGCCTTGGGTCGGATCAATTGTCGATTCGGTTCGTTCCATCTTGGGTCGGATCAATTAATACAGATTCGGTTCGTTCCATCCTTCTTACGAACCATAACGACTGGTGATGCATATGGTGAAGACGATGGTCGTATAAAACCTGTATCTGGCCAGCATTTCTTGTATATCTTTAAGCAATGACTCCCGTACATGAAAAGGAACTGCGTATGGCTTCGACCGTACCGGCTTATCACTAGTTAGACTGATTAAATGCTCCACCAGCTTCGTCCCGGGTTTCTCGAAGAACACTTCTGAATGCTACTTCACAATCCGCGAAATGTCCTGTTTTTTGTTCTTCTGTCAAGCTTTCTCCCAATTTCACATCGTCTGTAGTTTCATGGTGAACACCCAAGTCTAATTCCAGCAGTTGGTCATCGTTTATAGAACTCTGCGTCTCACAGTATAAGGCGCGGACCACTTCACCGTGAGTGAGACTCCGGTCTTCGTTATCTTCCGGTTTTCGCGTGATATACTTTTTGAGTAAGTTAATATGATAAAGTTTTACCTTGCCATTATTGTCAACCCGGTAATCATTCATGCCGACCTTTCCTTTGACTTTATAAGGTCCCTTCCATTGCATCAATAGTTTATTACTGTCCGTTGGCAGAAGGACCAGATTCTGTTCTTCCTCCGATAGCTGACGCTGTTTTGTTTTTCGGTCAAAGTTCTTCTTGTACCGGTTTTGTGCTTCTGCACTCGCTGCCTTGGCTACTTGCATTGTTATTTCCAATCTTTCACGTGGTTCAAAAACATACTGATAGCTGCACAATGTTTCTTTGTCGGTCGCCTCGTTAGTTACCATGTCTTTTAAAATATGAAGTGGCCCCCGGATGGCCCGCCTATACAACAGTTCAAAATGCGCAAATCCGGTTGATTCCTGGGGTACATCACGATAGGCAAAAATCAGTGGATTGATATAACGATGCCACTGTTTTGGTTGCTCAGCGCACAACCGTTTCAGCATTGTCTTCAGAGTTCCGTTGAACCTTTTGACCAGCCTGTTGCACTGCGGAGAATAAGGTGTAGTCCTCAGATGTCGAATTTCAATAGTCTCTCCACCTCTTTCATACATCCGGACATAAATTGGGTCCCCTGATCTGATAGAATTTCATTAGGCACGCCAACCCGGCTGAAAATATCCACCAGTGCTTCAGCTACATCCTCGGTTGTAATGTTTTTTTAATGGGACTGCTTCGGAGTATCTTGTTGCATAATCCACCATGGTGAGCAAGTATCGATGTCCCTTTTCGCTTGGAGGTTGAATCGGACCAACAAGATCTACCGCTACCCTTTCGAATGGAACATCAATCAGGGGCATTTTTTGTAGCAGTACTTTTCCAACTTTGCCTTTTCCGATTGTTTTCTGGCAAACATCGCATGACTTGCAAAAACGTGCCACGTCGCTTCTTATACCTGGCCAGTAGAAGTTGACAAGAATGCGAGAAGGGGCTTGTGCCAAAAACAGAGTAGTAATAATTTTCTGTTATTACAAGTTTATATCACAGAAATAAAAAGGAACGCGCATCTTTAATGTCGGCAAAAGAGAGAGATGATACAGGGACCTAAAACTACTATGCGTCTGTCTTTTACAATGGAGACCAAGCGAAATGGGGACGGAGTTGGCGGTCACGTAAATAGAAAAAAGAATATTATCACGGTTTTGTGAAGTTGCGCGTTCTACTCTTTTTTATTTCTGTGGTTTATATACATTTGTAGGATACAATATTTGTCGTTCAAACAATACCAATTGTTATGCAATAATATAATGTATAGGTAACATGTTAAAAACTCTAGCAGTTGGGCAAGAAAAAGAATGTTTATTTAGTACAGTATTATTTCGTGTTATTTACGTATATTAATATTTATAAATACACTTATTAATCAAAATTAACAATGATTTTAAACTGTCCCATCTTTCCTCTGCGTTTTCGAATTTGTAACATTTCACCTGTTGTGCGGATAGTTAAATAACTCCTCGTGTGTTTTATTATATTTTATTAAATTGTTGTCAATTAATAAAGGAATGATAGTACTAATTCGTGGTATTACCCAAAAACCGTCATCTATTTTGATTTTGAAAATATTTGGCAATATTTGCTTAAGTGTCCTATCTTCCCCCATTGTACTATATACAAATTAACCGTAATGGATATTATTCTAATTATTTTAATACGTGCCCACTCGTTAGAGCTCTGCTCTCTAGTGTTTGTTTTTCTATACACATATAGTAGATTGGGAAAAGATGGGACACCTTTAGCACCCAGTATAGAAATATCCTGATCGTGTTTTAAACAATTAACAACGGTCTAAGGGAGTTGTGATGATACGGTTTTATAATTCTCTGAATTTTCTATGTTTATTATCATGACTGAAAACTAAATCAAGCAACGTTTCTCATGAGCTCTGCATTGTTTTCGAACTAAACATAAAATATATCATATAAATAAGCTGACAACCGGTGTCTCATGTATCTCGACGAAAATTGCTTAAATGTCTCGAATCGTTAATTAAAATCAACTTTAATTAATAATCAGCCCACGAAGTTGTACACCAAGAACACAAAGTAGTGTTTTTCTTTTCAAGATCGTTTCCATATAGCCTATAATAGCAGTTGTAGGCAAACTGCGGTCCCCCGCAAACACCAGAATTTTTGAAATAGAATCAAAATTCAAAACTGTTGAATGTTTGTATATTCTTTGGGTTAACTTAGCAGTTATTGGTTATTTATATTCAATACTCACCTCTCCACTACTCTGACTATATTAGAACGCAAAACTTTTAAAAATGCAACATATTCAACAACTTTCTGTTTTCTTTGAAATTCAATAATACTTGTGAGGCCGTATATGTATAGTAGGGTGAGGGAAGATGGGACACCTATTCACTTCATTTTTTGTCACATTTGGTAGTAAACAAAGATCATTCAAATAATTATAAAACCGTATCCTCACGACTCCTATATAGACTGTTTTTAATTGTCTAAAACACGATCAGATTCAGGATATCGGAATAATATATGCTAAAGATGTCCCGACTTCCCCCAGCACACTACCATATTATTTCAATTTGAATGACCTGCTGTCCTGAAGACATTATCGCAACTTACCTGTATAAAAGTAGGAATCTCGTTGTAGTACAGCCATTTGTATAATAACCACTTATATTGAACAAACGAATATCTGTTTACACGAATTTATTTTTTATCTGAATTGTTTATTAAACTATTATCAAATCTTTCGAACACAACGTTCGTATCCCTGTTTTTGAATTGTTTTGTCAAATTTGCAGCCATAATAGTCCATCTCTTCTCTTGCCAGAATTTTTACAAGGTTTTTGTGAACCAAATCGGTTAAGATGGCATATACCGTGGCATTGTAACTTTCAGCAGCATCACTCTTTCTCACTGAAAACCAGAACAATCCCCCCGGTTTTAAAATCCTAAGGACTTCCTAAAATGCAGAAACCTCGATTGACCGAAATATTTAAATTGAACTATTTGAAATACCTTTACTCATTTTTTTGCTTTTGTGAATAAGTGGTTTTCATATGTATAGCCTACATGTTGCAAAAAATCTTTTTTTCCGTTATATATATACTTGTTAGCTAAAACTCTAGTGCCTGCTGTTGGTAATACAGCTACAATTATCTGGCGCCGTGGCAAAGTGGTTAGCACGCCTGCCTTGAACCCAGAGGTAATGGGTTCAAGGCTCTTCGCTGTTACCATTGGGAGCGTATGTGTCCTTGGGCTAGACACTTAACGGTAATTGCTCCAACCTAGTGGTCACTAATGGGTTGTCCAAATTATCAGCCATACATAAAAAATGAAGCAATTTAAAAAAAATTATCACCCACAAAGTAGCCTAACATACATGGTAACTCGTAAGCTGGTACGAGGTGTGTAAAAACTCGTGTTATAACAACTATCGTTTTCCACGAGGGATACAGTAAGTTACATTCATTCATACATTAATACAAATAATGCACTCACTACCGTTTAGTCTACATACCTTAATGCATTCCGGTTGTATATGAGTTCTTGAAAACCCACCGATTGATACTATGACGTCATAGCTGTCGTCATCATACGTCATACGTTCATTGGGAGTAACGTATTCCACCTTCAGATTTCTAAGATTCGTTTTACAGTAAAATTTATACTTGGTCATTCGGGCAATACAGTTTTTTTAATTTGGGAAAAAATAAGATTTAACCGTTACGCTATAAGCTATAAAGGAAAATGCATATCCACAGACCACAGGTATACTAAAAAGGACTATTGGGTGTTTTAGGTTAGATATTGTTACAGAATATCCAGGGAAAATAAAGTGCATTAATATCATACTCTTACTTAGTGACTCCAAGCTTTAAATGAATGCATGGATGTAACTAAATGTAACTTGCTTTATCTTCACAGGGCCGGAAAACGACAGTCGTTATAACGTAGATGTTCCGTTTCGTAAACCTCGTGCCAGTTACCGCGTAGGTAACTTTGTAAATATTTGTTTTTATTTCAGTATGGCTAACAATTTCGAGTTTGGACCATTAGTGACCAATGGGATCGCGCAATTGCCGTAAGTATCTTGCTCAAGGATACATACGTGTTAATATGAATACAACTTGCCTGTAAAGATTTTTAGCTTTGGCCTTCTCATTCATTGCTGCGTTTCCTTCTATACCATCGATTGTCCATTTGAAACCATTATTTCTTAGGGTCTGTGCACAATTTCCAGTACCTGCAGAAAAAGATAGTAACTTAAAATCATTGAATGACACTTTTTCATTCTGTCGTTATAACACGGGATTTAATTCCATACAGTTTTTGATCATTTATACCACGTATGCAATCTTTCTGTATGTGACTAGCAATTTGAAAAACCCATGAGTGACCAAAGTAAATGATCAGCCTTAAAATATCTTAAACAAAGACACAAAGTAAACATATAGTAGGGTGGGAGAAGATGGGACACCTTTTCAATCTATTTTCTCCTCTAAATTGATAGTAAACAAACATTCAACGATTTTTTATGAAACTTTATCCTCACGGCTCCCATAGATCGTTGTTAATTGTTTAAAACATGATCGGGATATTTGGCTATTATGTGTGAAAGGTGTCCCATCTTCCCCCACCCTACTATACTATTTTAAAGTTTAGAATATAATAGTGTAATACAACACCGTATATAGATGTGCCCGGGAACCCTTAAATTAGAGTCACTACAGTCTTTCACCAGCATTATTGCGATTAAACCACACAAAAACAGAAATTAACATACCTGAAGCTATGTCTAATACGCAAAACTTTTCGTTTATTTTGTCCTCGTCGTTGACTGATGCTGTTAAAGTACTCGCCATACGAGCGTGAGGCTTGTAATCGATCACACTGTAATCCGCATCGTAAGTCTCAACCCTGTTAGGAATTAGATAAGTCATCTTTAAAAATTGGTTCAACAACACTTTTCAAATCATTGTTTAAGAATTAATGTCGACTTACCAAGAAGTGTAAAACTTTTCAGTTTCCGAAAGGTCGTTGGGTTTCACGTATGTGTTAATTCTCTGAAAAGCATCACGGGCAACATTCGCGTCCGACGAAGAGTTTAAAGACATCCTAGAACCGAGAACTAAAAGTAAAATAAACGCAATGTGATACCTACAGTCTGTTGAGCAGGAAATTGCTTCTGCGTTTGCAGGCGCTAAAGAAGAAACAGTTTAATATAAACAATGCATATGCAATGGGCTAACATATTCAGTGACTAGCTTCTAAAGTACAATTCGAGCCAGTCAGTGCGTAACTTAAAACATTTGCTTCCTTGTGTTAAAAACTCAGCCCTCGGGCATTACTAACTGACTGTCCCACAAATGTTTTTATTTTTATAATAAATATTTTATAATAAATATATATTTATTTAATATTTATAATATATATATATACTGTCAATTATCAATTTTTCGCGTTGACTGCAAAAATCCCGCTTTCAAAGATATACCTGTACTGTAGCGATAGATAATACGTATTATCTATGCTGTAGCGATAGCAGCAATTAATGTTTCCTCTCTTTATAAGAACAATCTGACATCCGTTCTCGTCTGCGAAAACAGCAAAAAAAAGAAGTAATTTTGAGTTTCTTGTAGAAATGGGCAATACCAAATGGGCTGGACGTTTTTTTAGACACCATATATTATCCCCTAAGAAGCAGAGAATTGTAACTAACTTATTCCAAAGGCTGAAATTACACGTTGTGGCCTGGTTCGAAACGTGTTTGTGCTAGTGAAGAATCCCCCCCCCACCTTATTTGCTAACCACTAACCCATAGGTTAGGTGTTGATGGTTAGGAGGTTAATGGTTATAGGGGTTACTTGTTAGGGGTTAGCAAATATGGTGGGGGAAAGACTCTTTACCAGCACCCGTGTTTGTTTTAGAATTTAGATAAAGTTGCTTTTATCTGGTCAGTAATGGGTGGGTGGATTGGTGTTCGAAGATTTACTGTCTTCAATTAATTGCCAATTTCTCACCACCCACATCTAGTTTAAGCGGCTTCAGACTACTTTCGATTACCCTGTAAGATCTGCTAAAGGAAGTTGTAAGTGGCCTACGATATAGGCGTCACCTTTGCTTGTAAGATGTTTGGAACTGATAGGTATAGTCACTAATGCATTTTTGTGTTTGAATAAAACTGAATAAACACAACATGGGACCTTACATATCGAAAAGGTTACCTTTGCAGGCGCTATGAAAATGAACAATTTATTAAAAACAACGCACATAATTGCACACTAAAGTGTTTAAAAGAAAAGAGTTTGCGCAGCTTTAGCGATGCTTTGCTGGTAATAATACAATCGCACCACTTAAAGTAGGGTAATGTAGGAATAATAGGAAATTCAAGAAGTCACAATGTGATATAAAGACTAAGAAATACAACTTTGGTTCTAACTATAAATCACAGAGCGTAGTGGCTCTTCATAAACAGGATATTTCTACATGCACTCATTGTTTAAATAGGGAAATATGAGTTGTGGAATAAAATAAGGTCATGATTAAAGCGGAAATAGGGAATAGTGGAGATTTATTAATAATACAGACTATGTGTTGCAGTTATTTCCACGTTAGTGTTTTTAACAGGGTTTAAAACGTAAACTTTTATTATACACACTAATCGTAAACCCATAACCACTACATCGTATAATAATGTTTACAACCAAGTTTTGCTACAATATCAACACTTGGACAAATTAGGATGTTATTGTAATTTTAAGTATACACAACTGATTTTGTGTTGGAAAATCTGCACCTAACCAAATAGTGAAAAATTTTCAACACAAAGTCGTAACATATTTGTGCCTGTTCGATTAAACTGTGCCATGTGCAATTTAAAGATAATTGGACAAAGCAATGTCAGATCGCAATAGTGGCGACCGCAAGGAATGCTGGAATCAAAAGGTATAAATATAAATGATATTTTTTATAAAAAAAACGTAGATCAACGTGTTTTACGTGGAAGACGTTACGGGATCAGGAACTTGCGGAAAATCTCGAGAATTTTGTCAGAAATTTGAATTTTCAGTGTTTCCCGCCACATTATCTGTTACGTCTGTTTGCAGTGTTTCCAGACCAGCTTTATTGATGGAACCGTTACTCGTAGAACGAACCTCAGTGGCAACACTACTGGATAAATGACCATCAGCATATAAGTAGGATATATCCGCATTCGATCCGTTTAAATTTCGTTTGTAATTTTTTAGTTCGACTCTCGGTTGGTCATGTTTGACTGGTTCCTTAGAACGACGGCTTGTTTTCTTCTCAAGCGATCTTGTTTGTTCCATTATTTGTGGGGTGTTCATGCTTACTGCACTCAGTTTCTAGACAAATTAATATTCATGTTAGTCCAGTTTTAATCTTATTTCTGTGAATTTATAACTGACAATTCAAGACACGCAAAATATTAACAAATTCTATCTTTAAATTGTCTACAATGAGTAGAAATTACGTATTTTCAATACAACATTGCTGATTGCACTTATTTTATTAGAATTGCAACTTTTCAAAATAGAAATATTTGTCCAGCGCCGTGGCTTTGTGGTTAGTGTGCCTGCCTGTAACCCAGAGGTAATGGGTTCAAGGTTCAACGCTGCTACCATTGTGGGTGTATGAGTCCTTGGGCCATACTTAAAAAATCCCCCAAAAAATAATCACCCACAAATTAGGAT